>NC_071499.1:17575757-17878787 GCF_028408465.1 Anastrepha ludens
GGTGCTGGGATGATTCCACCTCATCCTCCATACATCCAGCGCAAAAAGGACTCGACGTGATTCCAAGTGTCACAGCATGCATTACTCGCGCATTGTGTCCTATGAGAGAACCCACTAGATTGAAGAGCTGATATTTTGTCAGCCTCAGAAGCTCGCCCGAGCGCCTCCGGTCCACACGTGGCCAGAAGGATTTCGCGACCTTACACATTTGTGTATTTGCCCAGCGCTCGCTGAGTTGGCGCGATGCCCATCTTTTCAGGAGCAGACCGCAGGTAGTCAGGGGGATCCCAATTCTCTCCCTTCGCGGGGAAATCACCTCACATGCCCCTTGTCTGGCCAGCTCATCCGCCTCACAGTTTCCCACAATGTCGCTGTGACCGGGAACCCAGATGAGGCTGATGTCAAAGAATTCGGACGCAGTCGAAAGTGAAGTCAAGCATTCCTTGACCAATTTCGAATGCACCGTCATAGACCCGAGGACTCTTATTGCCGCTTGGCTGTCGGAGTAAATATTTACTTTCTTGACTGTTAGTACACATTTGAGCAGCCAGTCCGCAAATGGGGTATCTTTTATGCTGTGTTGTCTGGAATGCTTTTGTATCTGCGCTGTGTCAGTTAGACTGAAAATTATTTTACTTTTTCCTAGCTTCAGTCACTAGTACCCGTTTTTAGTATATTTGCTGCATAGATACTTTTATACGCCAATAAATACATAACTGCTTGACGAAATTTAAAAAAAAGTGATATGAAAAATGCCATTTTAATGCAACTCTCCTAAAATATTCAAAGGTTATTGTATTAAAACAATTTTAATAACAAGCATCCACTTCTAGTAGCATCCACTGAATAGCTCAATATGTCATAGGAATCTTTTGTGCCAAACAAAGTTTTCACTTCAACTGAGTGAATGACCCATAGAAGTACTAAAACCTGAGAATTCTTTTCAAACAATGCATTCCACATATCCTCCTGACCTGTGTCATAGTAAAAGTTCTTTTGTAAATTGCACTCCCGCCAATCATCTAACATCTCGGTACGATAGTTTCCTATACAAAAATTTTAGCCAAACAATAGAAGGTATCCGAGAGCGAATTGACTGCGAACAAGTCATAAAAATCTGACTATAATGAAATATCGCTAAATATTCAAAGGACAATACATGCGGGAGTGTGTGTGTGTGTGTGAGTGTAGTCACATATGAGCACACAAATAAAGCGAAAAATACTGCGCATCACGAAAGCAGCGAAGGAAAGAAGCAGCCATGTGAGGGAGCCAAAAACAATGCGGCACTTTATCCTGCGCAGCAGCAAAAGTGAATAGACATACAAAAACAAAAAAAAATCACTCTCACTCTTGTTGCCTGATGCAGGATATACGAGAATAATAGCGCACGTGAATGTGAGTTGACAAAACGACGACTTTGGAGCTACCAAATGTCAGCGAGTTTCATTTTCGTTTACGATTTCTATAGTAAATTTAATACAACGAAGAATATTTGTGGAGCAAAATTAAACGCTGACAGCAAAGTTGAATGGGACGGTGTGTATGTATGTATGCATGTATGTATATATGAACATATTTATATAAGTGAATGTTAAAGGTCATGAACAGCGCAGCGCAGTGAAATGTAGACAAAAGCGAAAGAAATTGTGTTGTATGCGCATGCGCAGCATTTGATAGTGAAATCAGTATCAATAGACGTAGAAATCTTATAACTGACGGTGTGTACATACATACCTACGTACGTTCAACAAATCTTTCTGAGTCCTAAATGTGTAGTAGATATAACTTTCAAGGTACTCTACATTTGATCTTTTTTCATATAATTTTATGACCTTGTCAGTTACCACATTTATGACAGCATCAAACGCTGAATAATAGCAAAACCACAGAACCAAGAGTATCATAGGCCTTCGAGGAACTCTTTTCATTGAAGAGTTTAATTTACTTGTGACTTGACGATGATTTCAATCATCAGAATTACCTTACGTGTTTTTTTTTTAATTCAGCATTTTTCATTGCCACGCGTGATTTGCTGCTATAGACGTGATTGATATGATGTGAAACCATTTGCGGTTATGTAAACCTGATGACTGCGGTGATGCTACAAAAGTGTACACAGACCTTCAAACGCATTTCAATAAAACGTAAAAACTGCAAGCGATGAAAATGCGGCACATCATAGTCGAGAAATTTTGTTTTTTCACACGTACAGGGTGGTTCACATATAATTATCTCCCTAAAAATGCGTTAAACTGTATACAAATCCATTTGTTTCAATTTATTAGGAATTCAGTGATAATTAAATTTATTCAATCATTATTTAAAATTATTTAAATAAATTTATTAAATTTCGGCCACGTTAGTCACTTCGTACTGCTGATGAAGTTCATCCGCTTTTCAATATCAAGCTCTGCTATAACAACAGGCGTAGCAAAGAGCCAAGCTATCTTAAATCTTAGCCCTAAGAAGAAGCGGATGAGATGATTCCACCTCATCTTCCTTACCTCTGACGCAAAACAAACTCAAAGTGATGCCAAGTCTTACAGCATGTCTACCTCGCGGCCAATGTTTTATAAGGGCACCCACGAATTTCGAGTGTCGAGATTTTGTTAACCTCAGTAGATACCTCGAGCGCCTTCGATCCACTCATGGATAGCAAGATTTCGCGAACTTACAAGTTTATGCACTTGCCTATCGTTTGCTGAGTTGACGACGCGAAGCATTCCTCTCCAGGAACAGACGGCAGGTAGTCAACGTGATGTCTGATGGGGATCACATCACAAAATACTTCTCCGCCACCCTTCCATCCACCTTCGTTCCATCCGTTAACAGGTTCACCAGGCCCTGCCTCCAAGTACTGCCACC
Organism: Anastrepha ludens; assembly: GCF_028408465.1. Classification (NCBI taxonomy): domain Eukaryota; kingdom Metazoa; phylum Arthropoda; class Insecta; order Diptera; family Tephritidae; genus Anastrepha; species Anastrepha ludens. The sequence continues at coordinate 17,578,626 of NC_071499.1, forward strand.
CGCCCACTCTTCCCTATAAGGAATGTGAGTGGCGAATGTTTCGCTCGGACTAAGCAGAATTGTCTATTCATCAGATGTCCACCCAAAGTGCCTAAGGATACTTGAGTGTCCGTAGTTGTCCGAGTTCCGTCTTGAAAGGTTTTACCAATAAGTCGCAGTCTGCCTTCTAACTAACACGATCGCTCACTGAGGTGCTAGTAAATAGAACGAATGCTGATCGTGGCGGACGATATTTGGGTGAATCATCAGTTAAGAAATTTTCGACCAGGGACCCACCCATGGGGTGATGTAACCTCCCCATTTTTGTGGAACCTTCCCGTCAATATTCTTTTCCAAGAACTTTGAGGAAATTTATTTTCATACGCCGATGATATTTTAAAAGCAATCTCTGGAAGACACTTTCCAACATTGTGTGATCTTCAAAAAAGATCTATTAACAGACTATCACTTGTGTGTATTAGTCGAGGACTAGAAGCACGTCTGGGAAAGCGGATCTGATACTTTTCAGCAGGAAACACCTGCTCTTAAACAAACATTCCTATAGGAAAACCCCTTAGAGTTACGGAAAGGGCCAAATATCTAGGCCCTGTACTGCATAAAATCTAAATTGGGGGCTCATAGTTTCAGATACAGTACGCAAAGCCATGATGACTTTGAACTCCTGCAGAAGGCTAATTGAGTAAAAATGGAGGTTAAAACCTAGAAACATTCATTGGCTCCATACAGCGTTGGTTAGGCGAATTCTCTGGGTATGGTAATGGTATTGTAGTATGGCAGAATGCCCTTGAGAAAGGTGTGAACATTAAAAGGGTTGACAAGGTTCAAAGCCTCGCATCTGTTCTCATAGCCGGTGCAATGTCAACCACGCCATCGAAAGTATTATATGCGACGTGTTCACACAAGAGCTACGGTCACGGTAGGGTTCTCACTGGCATTTCGTGTCTTCCTAGACTAGTGGACTATGCACTATCACCTACAGTTGTCCTTACAATTGTTCACGGCGTTCCTGCCTTCATGGGAAGAGTGGAAACAGGCTAAAGCTCGAGGGTAGGGCGGGTGGCAGTGCTTATATCGAACATCTGTGGATCTCCTTCAATTTGGTGAAGCTATAAGCAATTCGGCGGCCACCGTAGCCGAATGGGTCGGTTCGGAGTATTCGGAGGACGTAGGTTCGAATCTGCGCGAAACACCGAAATGAGGAAAAAGTTTTTTCTAATAGCGGTCGTCCCTCGGCAGGCAAGAGCAAACCTTCGAGTATATTTCACCAAGTGAAGTCAAATCTTTCTCTACCTGATATTTTTAACGTAGAGGAGGCCTACCTCTCATCTTAAAAGATCTTTCCCCAATGAAAACGACAACAAAGTCACGGACGAGTTCAACCAAACACCTAACAGAAATGTACGCGCACATTATAATTTTTTATATTTTTTATTGGCAATAATAGATGCTGTGACAATGGTAGAGTACGAGTACGATACCTAGAAATTATTTTTACATTTTCAGTGATAGGCAGGAGGCGATAAAAACCCCCCAAGGCAGTCGAAACCACCAAGTTCATTAGGGGGGTGCCTGAATCTTCTCACCTAAAGGTAACATGGGTTCATATCCATTGCGATATTGAGGGCCGATCAACTAGTGAGACTTGATTTGGTACTTATTTTTGAGAAAATTTTAAGAGCAGCGAATGTAAGATGGTGTTATGAACCCACATGCAGAATCGCCCCACAATTGTGGGCGAAACCTTCAATGCTAAACGCAGAGAATCTCAGCACAGTCTTAGCACACCGATTTCTGTGATAAACGGAGCACTGCCTAATAGGCAGACACGCCCAGACTGTGGGCGTGCAAACACATGACTTCTGTAGAAGCTGTCTATATGAGGAAGAGACGCTCTCGCTCATCGCTCTACTCTGTCGAGATGTAGATTCGCAATTTTAGGTAGACCAATTTTTAATGAGTTGGAAGATTTGAATACTGTGGAACGATCTCAGTGCTCTTCTAAAGTGTTTGGAAAGTTCTCACTGGTTCTAGGAGATATGGGCAACTTTCTTACGCGGCATCACAATGGGCTGCGAGCTTGCGTGTGTTCATAGTGGATAACCGACACAACCTAACCTTGTCATATTTAGCTCGTCGTTTAAGCGTAAAGCGACTAATTCAGACCCACTGTTAGTCAAAATTAGAAGCAGAAAAACGCTGTCGGTGTCATAATAGGATATGACTGAAATATATACTTCAATGACCATTAGCTAGCAGGTAAAGGCACACGCAGGGTTCCAACATGGATCACCACCTAATTGCACTAATCAATCGAAAGACATTGTGGACATAATTTACTAAAGCAAAGCATTTTTTAAACTACTGAAATAATACTTTCTAAGGGAAAAAAAGAAGAATAAATTTTATATTTCTTGCAGCCTATCTTACAAGTCTAAAATTTGCTGCCTTACGACTTCTCGCAAAACTTCATACTAAAAAAGGTGCCTTTACACTTCAAAAGCAAAGTATGCTTACGTTGTTTTTCTACGAATTGATTAATTTTCCTTAGACTAATGATTGCCTCGCCTGTAGAAATTGGCTGCAGTCATTTGTTTTCCTTTGCGGTGCGCATGCGCAGATCGATCATCGTCGTAATGTCGACTCAGCCACGTTCCAAGTGTCGCTATTCATTAATTAAATGATGAAAATTACTAGTTGCGCTTTAACGATTATGTGATTTCATTAGGTATGCAAATCTGGTGCAAGTGTTAGTGGTTATACAACATTAAAGTGGAAACCTTAACGCGTTGGTAGATTTACAGCAGGATATTAGCATAAATAAAAGTAACGAGAGCTATGAGGAAAAGGTATGCACTTCGACTAGAACATCTATTTAGTCCAGTAATGGGCTTGAATTTTAAATAGCTCTAATATTACTCAACTTTATCAAAAATATACTGTACAATTCAGTGACTGTAGTCAAAAAGCTCTCAAGCTCTGGAAATTGTCGGTAGAGGTCATTCTTAAGGTAATAACCCAGTAGGAATTGCTTATTGAGCATCTTACAGTGCACCAGAAGCATGGAAGCCTCATTGTGAACGTATTGCAGGGGTGACATCAGAAGGTATCGCGTGACTGTCCTGACAGCAGGATTTCGATAGGTACGGATCTCCGGCCAGGCGACTAGACTGGTGCAGCATAGTTTATTATTAGCCGGTCAATTGCTTTAAATGTTGCCAGCAACATTTCTGTGACCTTGCCATAAGTGCTGCTCGCTAGCGATTTGAGGATATTCATGCTATTTCGGACCTCAGTGACAATTACGGTTGTATGCGCCAAGAAGGAGAGCAAATTGTTGAAGGTGACACTCAACATTTTAGGGTTGTTAACGGTCGGTATTGGTGTGTCAACGACTCTCACCTTTGAATGCAGTTTGATCTCATTCGGCCAGGTGGTAAAGAGGGTCACAGTGGATTTAAAGGGAAATCTGGAGATTCTTCGGATAGAAAAAGCGAGAAAGGCTGGCGATATAGTAGTCAGCTCTGGAGCACAAGTCATCGATGCCATTACCGGACGCCATTATCGAACAATCATCAGCAGAGGATACCAGTGAAACTCCCTCTTGTGGTTGGGGGAGCCTCGAAATATAGAAGTTTAAAAGCAAGGGTGAAAGTACACCACCCTGCGGTATTCTGTTTTCCGCTGTAGTTTCGAAAGCTGACATACGATTGCCGATCACACAAGTAGTTCGTGGAACACATCTGCAGTTCCAGAAGTAGAGTCGGCTGATGGATATCTTCTACTGGCGTAGAATGGTGGTCTGTATCAAAAGCATTCGAGAGGTCCGACGTTACTAGGACAGTCCTTTCGCAAGAGCGGTTTTGATTAAGCCCGAGATTGAAATTTTGGAAATTTGAAAAAGGCGAGCCACAAAGCATCGAGAGAATGGAGTTACCACTTAGCACTTAGACTAAAAAGCCTTTTTTAGTCAAAGCTTTGGAAAGTAGGAAAGGGTAAATAGCCATGGAGGAAAGGAGAGAAGCAATAGAGAGAATGAGATAGGATAGAATAGAGATAGAGAGAGAGATAGCTAGTCCTGTCAGAATTTTCCAGATTCTTTGGCAAATCTGAAAATACCCTCCAGAATTTTACTCATTCTCGCAACATCGGAATCCAAAATTCGTAGTCTTGCTCTAGCAAAGGCAGCACATTTACAGAGAAAATGCTCAGTGATATCCGGCTCCTCGAACCAAAAGAGGCAAATCGGGTCCTCAATGATTCCAATGGTGGCCATATCGGCAATCTTGTTTCCTTGAACACCGGAGTGTCCTGGAACCCATATAAGTACAAGCTTGTTCTGTCTTGCGACAGAGTTAAGCTTCTTCTGACATTCTTGAACAAAATTTGAGGTTTGCTTCGCGTTCTCCAGGGCCCTCAGTGCAGCATGACTGTCACGAAGACATCCTCTTCAGTCTCGGCGGGAAGGTCGACTGTTCAAATATCATCTAGTAGTGTGGAATGAATGACTGTATCGAAAGCCTTTGATAGGTGCAACGTTACTAGGACAGTGAACGGTAAGTCCTGAGGTGGTGCTATGCATAGCTGGTGTCAGGTGATCAGTGAAAAGTGAGAGTGGGAGGATATGAAGTGATTTCAATATGCCTTTGGGGAAAGCACAGTGGTCGAATGATAAGACGCCCCTTGGTTGGCGGATTTTCTAGGTTTCAATAGTGGAGCCAATTGTGATTGACAATTTGAATATCCTTGTGCGATATCCTCTTCATAATGGACCCAGATGTTTCAGCATTAGCATGTTGAATCCCTCAAGCCAATGGGTTTGGAAGCCTTCGCTTTTTTAATGGTCACCTGAACCTCACCGCTGGAGAAAGTAGTTCACACGTCTGCTGTCACGACGCTTGAACCTATCGACCCGAGGATGCAATATGAATTGCCGGCTAAAAAAGCTTCGTCTTCGTCATAGATCGTGGTTATACACGGAGCATCATTTGAAGACGAGCCGCTCAGGCCAGTCGAGTACGTTGACGTTGTTGTACTTAGGTGATATCGTCAGAGAAGATTGAAAAATCCACTAGCAAAAAACTGACTGGCTAGCATTTTTTGTGAAGCAAAAATACCAACCAGGCTGAGCAGTATTTTTTGCCTTTCATTTTAGAGCCTCACTTTTTTGAGCCGCACTCCAATAGAATTTAGCCACACTCCGATAAGCATGAAATCCATATTGCGCAACAAAACCGCAACCGCAAATAATCAAAATCAATACCAAGAAGAGCAAACAAAGAAATTTATTGATAAGTGGACAAAGAACCCGCCCGACGCAACTAACCAGCTTAGACTTCGGGAAATATCAAAGAATATATATGATACGATCGGGCGATAGTATAGCGAGCGGATTAGAAACTGACTTGGATGGCTAATGCGCGTGGGTATTACCGCAAAGGACAATAGCGATCAGCTGAAGCGTGACCTACATGACCACAAACAACACGCGGCTGTAGAATAAGAACCAACCAAAAAAAAAAAACACAAAAAAAATATCAGAGTAATATCAAAAAATGCATGCGAGTGAGAAGGAGGCGGAGGCGGTCTTGGCGGCGACCTCAATGCGGATCACTGAACTGCGACGCAGAGTACAGGAAAAGAAATGTCAACACTGGGACGGTTTTGGTTTATATTTCGATGCAGCCAGTTAATGGCATGCACGCCAGTATAAAAGAAGTATAACATATAAGACAAGAATAAAACATTAAAATTAGAAAGGGAATAAGAAGAAAATCAGGGCATAAATCTATCTACCGCTGCATTACTGCTATTATTTCAGTACGGGTTTGTTTTTTGCTTAGCCATTTTTTGTGAACTCTCTTTGTGCCGGTAATGTCGATAATCGATTTATCAAAAAAACCTCTTTTCGACCCAGCATTGATTCTTTGCTTTGCTTTATTGTTGATTTTGCTCTTGCTTTTTGCAATTCTTTATGTTGCCGCAAAGCAATAGCAGCAGCGCACAAAGGCTAAAGTAGGATGACAAAGCAGGCGGCCTCCGCTCAATGCATTGATGTGCATTTAGACGTGAAATTGTCACCATTGTCACTATGAAGGCACATCAGCGAAATAGCAAATCTTGTCTTCAACGCTGTGAACCAAATGACTAAATTTATACAGGGTGGTCGGAATAGAGTTTTGGTGTGTTATTTTAACAGCGGCAGCGGTTTCCTGGTGAAGATCTTCACGGAAACTCAGCATCATATCTCTGCTGCGGAGCCATTAGAAACGACCTCTTATGGCCTGAGATTGAAGGCATTTTGATGATGATGTTGTTGTTGTAGCCGAATAAATATTTCCGTATATGTAATACGGGGAACGCTGCTGAAGTGGCAGCCCTTCCCGTTTATAAATCCGGGTCGTTCCGGTTACAAGCTGTCGGGGGAACGCAATTTTTGGATGACCTTTGGTTCCAGCGCATGGCGCATAATGCCACACAGCCCATGCCACAACCAATCTTTTGCGCTTTTAGTTCAGTAATCGTGTCATCAGACGTCCCGGCGATGTCAACTGGGCACCACGGAGCTGCGATTCAACGAAGTTATACTATTTTTCCTCTGGACTTTTCCAGTCTCACAACGGACGCGTGCCCAGATGGCGTATAGGGGAATGCGCGGTAGATATAAAGTGTCGTTGGGGAAATAAAATGCCACCCGCGGATCAAAACTAGAAAAAATAAAAAAATTTTAAATTGTCTGTCTTAGAGTGAGCAGCTATTCTGTCAGCGTCTGTACTTCATGTGAGAAGCGGCGGTATTAACACCTGCCGGTAGGTATAGAATGTAATAGTCGGCCTGGAGGTATCTGATGGTCCCAGTACCACAATCGGGCGCAGAGGTCCAATTAGCCCCTTAATCTTTAATAAGAATCGATTTCTGAAGCCGGAACAAGAAGAAGAAATAACAAACTGACTGCAGCGTTCACAGAAAAATGCCCATCAAGTATATGGTTTATCGAATGTCCTGTGGTGGCTACTGTGCAATTCATGCAAAAATTCATACAATTTTGTTAGCAAAAAACAACAACAAAACAGTCCTTTGTATATACATTTATTGACATAGTGTTGACAGCATCAGAAGAAGATGCTCAGCTCTTGCACATAAAATTCTCTAAATTTTCAAACGACTCTAAGCAAGTGCAGCGACTGACCAGCAGCCAGAGTTGACCAGCAACGTCGCATACTGGCATGAATTACTCAAGCGGCTGTTGCATCACACAATGCTGCCGTTCAACAACTCGACCTTTATCTTCCTTCAACGTTTTTCGAATATTTTTTTATTTTCAAAAAAAAATTTTTTTTTTTGTTTTGTAATTTCCTTCTTCTTCATTCGCACGTTGCTTTGAAATTTCAATAAAGCGGTTTGCCATGGCTACACCCACTTTCTCGGATTTTTGCACTACAAAATTGTTTTTATGTACGCACATTTTTTGTGCAATGGATTTCCCATTTTGCCACACTTGCAATGGCTCAATGCTGCCTTGCCGTCCACTCCATCTTTTCCTTCATCTGTTCAAAGGAGTTTCCCATGTGGGCGTCTCTTTGAGGGCGTTAATTGCACGATTTCTTCACAGCTTTGTTGGCTAAGAAGAATTGCAGAAATGGTACCTGAAGTGGGATGGTCTGCATTTCTTTGTGGAAAACTTCGCTGATTTTTGTGATTTTCTATGCTCCAGAAATGAAATTGTTCCCCAAGGAATTCGCTAAAAAGAGTACATATAAAATGTTTGGGCAAAAAAGAGCGGATTTCCTGCCCTATTTGTGGTAATTAATTTTGCAAAGCAAACGCGTGTTTTTCATTATTATATTCAGTTACAATAATTTTGTCTTTTATTCCAGAACCAAACGGATGCCAATTTTTGTTACAGATTTTTTTTCTTTTTTTCCTGTAGAAAGCAGCCTTTTTCGCTTTAAAAGCAAGACGGTATGAGGTAGAAAAAATACTTTTTTCCTAATATGTTGTTTGTGCTTAACAAATAGAATTGAATAACAAAAAAGTTGTAACGATTCTGTAGAATCGCTGCCTCTACACATTTCAAATTATACTACAAATTTTTTCAAAATCTATTTCCTCACAATTTTCAATTTGTGGCCTTAGAACTGACTTCAGATCCATGTGTGGTTTGTTTACTCGCAGCTCTGACGTCACGGCGAATTGGGAAGGCGCTGTCTTGTGAAAGATGTGGGCCATAGCTCTCATACGTTGCATTTGAGAATGTTCTTAGAAACAAGGAGAGTAAAAGGAGAAAAAAATAGAAATACAAGAGAGAGATATATAGCGAGAGAGATAGAAAGATACATATATATATATAGAAAGAGATAGCGACAGAACCGATTAAATATCGTAAACGACAAGCCACTTTCCTACCACATCACAACCGATAGCCCAGCTAGTCTGCGTTACGTTGTTTTACCTCACTCATAAAAGTTTGGCATTCAGTTAATTTTGTTAAATCATGGGTTAGAATAAATGGGTGCTCATACAAGAGCCCACTTGGAAAGAGAATCGAATTCGAGCATTGCGATGCCATACAGAGTAATACAGAGGAAAACAGAGGTAGAAGAACCGAACAAGGGAAGGGGAAAAAGATGTAGCGACTTTGAATTAGAGAAAGATGGCAGCCAAATGGAAGCTAATTACATTTGCGTTAACCAGTTCGAGCTGCTGAAGAGATTAACGAGGTGTGTGATTATGAAATCTGTTATATCCATAGGTATAGCAAAAACGTAAGAGGCAAGATGTCTGAATCGTAGCCCGACTAGAACAGAACATCTGAAGAGAAGGTACTGAGATGATTCCATCTCATCCTCCGCGATACGGTACACTAGACAGGCCTAGTTTACTAGTATTTCCATCTCTTCCTCCGCAGAAAGGACTTGAAACAGTTCCAAGACTCATTGCATGGTCTCCTAACGGACAATTTCCGGTAAAGATACCCACTCAATTATAGAGCTGAGGCTTTGTTAGCTTTAAAAGTTCCCTCGAGCGCCTCCGATCTAACCATGGCCAGGCGGAAATTGCGACTTTGCATGTTTGATCTACATAACATTGACATTTGCCCTAACCTAACGCTCACTGAGTTGACGCGTGTCCCATTTTTCCAGGAGCAGACCACAGGTTCTCAAGGGGGAAACCAATCATTTCCTTTCGCGAGGAAACCTTTGATGGTGTTGTTGTATGAGTTTAATAAACCCTGTTAGTGCCTCATCACCTATCCCAGGTAGACCCAGAAAACGTACTGTTTCGACAGGCTGGGTTCAGAGCTAGAGAGATGTTAGGTGAGTGAGTGATTAAGTGATTAGTGTCGATAACGCCACTCGGGGGTCGGGAGTTTAGGAAGTTGATAGGGGTCTCATGATGAATGTCGTTCATTGTCTGAATGACTCGAGTTTTTCCCGACCAAGGGCTGCCGCCCCAGTAAACTAGCCCTGTGTAGCGCGAGGAAACTGTCTCGAGGGTCCCCCGTTAGGCTGTATAGCTCAGCAGCCCAGAAGCTTCCCACTTCACCACTGTGACGGGGAATTCAAGTGGTCCTAATATAGTATCGAAGTATTCGGATGTAGTCTAGAGAGAAGTTAGGCATTCCCCGATTAACTTCGAACGCACCAATAACGAGCCCAGGATCTTAATAGCCGGTGGCTGGCGGACTAAATGTTTACCTCTGTACCTGCTCTACTGCTTCTTTTATTGCGGCTACTTTCGCGCGGAAACCACTACAGTGGCTTATTAGCCTAAATTTGAGCTTGATAAGGAGCTTCTCGCAAAAACTCTACCACTAACCTTTCCCACCGATTTCAAGCCATCCGCAAACATGTTCGCCATATCCTGTCTCTAAATGTATCAACCCGCCTACTCCTCCCTTGAGGGAATATGAATGAAAAAAGGACTCTCGAACCCAAGAAGGATGTTCCCAGATCAAGCACTATGGGGATGAACTTAAAGTTTCTAAGAATACTAGAGCGCCCACCGTTTAAGTCTAAATTGTGGTCCGAACACCTCAATCTGATTGCGGCACGTGCAGCGGCAGTTTTTCTTGCGATGCCAACGTGTAACACATTCAGCATTGCGTACAGGGCTAGAGTAGGAGTGGTCCGAAGCTCCCCATTGATGCCAATAAGGGCAGACCTTTGGGCCTGCTCTTGCTTTCCAGCTTGTTGTTGTTGTATATTTATCCCTGTCAGTGTTATGTAGAACACCAGTCGTCTTCGTCTATCTCATTTAACGGTAGGCACCGGAAACTTGCTGAATCGACAGGTTGGGTCCAGAGGTCAAGGAGTGTTAGATGGGAGAGTTTGATGTGTTTTTGTTGTTGTAGCAGTAACTTTGCCCTTTCAGTGTAGTGTAATCACCGGTCGCCTTCGTCTAGCTCATCTAACGGTGAAACTCGCTGTTTAGACAGGTTGGGTCTAGAGGGAGAGCGCTGTTAGATAAGTAGGTTTGATTGAGCATGTGAAAAGGTGGTTAGTGACGTGCGGTGTACCTTCACATGCCGGACATATGTTTAGAATGTCTGACTCGATTCTGGATAAATAGGAGTTTAACCTGCTACAGTATCCAGAACTTAATTGTGCCAAGGTTACGCGTTGGACTCCGATGACGGCATTTGGGGGTTGGGAGCTTAAGAAGGTGGTAAGAGTTTCCCGATGAATGTCGTTAATTGCCTGTCTGTACATTGTCCGATCCAGTAATTGTCGGTCTGTTTTATCCTGGATCTCGTCCGCGTAGTTGAGGTGGTGCCTCTTGACATGCCTGGGAGGTCGCTCAGGCTCAAGCAGGTATCTGCATGGGTGGGACCTGCGGTAACACTCTAACAGGAACTGCTTGCTGATCAGTTTATTATGCTTCTTTACAGGGAGCTTATGGGGGCCTCGTCAAGTAGATGTTGTAGTGGGGACATCCTGTCGTAGTCTTAATGGCAGTGTTTTGACAAGTCCACGGCGAATCACTGGTTCCAGACAAGTGCAGCATAGTTTTTAACCGGTCGGCCTATTGCCTTGAGAGAGAAAATTGTCGAAGGTTACTCCCAAGATTTTGGGATTTGGTGTGTCGTCGTCTTTTACCTTAAGTTGCAGTTTGACCTACTTTGTCCAAAGGTGAAAGTCACCGTGGAAAGTTTCCTTCTTCTTCTTAATTCGCGCGATAACCGCTTACGCGATTTTGGTCGAGTTTAACAAAACGCGCCAGTCGTTTCTTTCTCCTGCTAATCGGCGCCAATTGGACACACCAAGTAAAGCCAAGTCCTTCTCCACCTGATCTTTCCAACGCACGGGAGGCCTTCCTCTTCTTCTACTACCACCAGCTGGTACCGCATCGAATACTTTCAAAGCCGGAGCGTTTGTATCCATTCGAACGACATGACCCAGCCAACGTAGCCGCTGGATCTTTATTCGCTGCGCTATGTCTATGTCGTCGTAAAGCTCATACAGCTCATCGTTCCATCGTCTGCGATATTCGCCGTTGCCAAAGTGCAAAGGTCCAAAAATCTTACGCAGAATCTTTCTCTCGAACACTCCAAGCGTCGCTTCATCGGATGTTGTCATCGTCCAAAACAAATTTAAAATAATAAAAAATTGAAAATAATTTACACATGTGTTCCCCTAATAAACAGATAAATCATATCGCAGCACAGACATTAACTCCATCGAGAGGCTCGCTCATTGCAAGCATGTCGCCAAAGCCACGTGACTCGTCTACAACATGTACTCATATCTCTCGCAGACAGATCTCTTGACATGCATCACACCTTCAGATTAGTAAACGAACAAGTCTACAAGAGCATTTGAACACCTCCTGTGCCGTGCATGTAATTACAGCGAGAAAGGTACTCACAGAATACCCATGACTGCCTAGTGGGCAATTTAGATGCGCTACCCACTCGCTCACTGTCGGTTTGTTTTTGGTAATTTCGCTTTTTGCGACAGGTATCCCGTTGTTTCTTTTTTCTCACTAATGTACAGAAAGAACTGTGCAAATGTAAGGTTGTTTCTGTGTGTATGCGCTTGTGTGTATTGCACTAATGCGACCGTTTAATGACAGCAGATAAGAGATTTGCTGGACTAAACGGGCTTGTAAGGAGACATTCCATCCATGAAAGGTTTGCGCAGATCGGTGAGAGATTAAGCGAATAATCAGTTTTACAGCTCGTCTTTATGTTGTATCTCTGTTTGTTTATTCTTTGAATCAGTTTAAAGATGCATACATACTTACGTACGTGCATACCTATCCATATGTACCTACGCCCATAAAACAGGAATTTTTTTTGTGATACCAATTTCCGATAAGTTTTTAGAGTCTACTACTAACACATTCAAATGTACAATACAAAAAAGTAAGTATTTCTTATGGCCAAATGTTTCGTTTTTTTTTCGCCAGAAGATAGTCAAGCCATGCACTCCTCAAGCAGATCCATTATCAAATTTAAAGAATGGATGCCCATAAGATTGTTTCATATGCCTAATTGGAATTGGTTGATATCTTGCACGATTTTATCTGTTTAAGATGTCTATATGAAAATGCGTCGAAACAGTTTTTTGGCTGATTAAGAAAACTGACGAAAAAAATATTCTCAGTATTACAAAAAAAATGCGGACGAAAGACTGAAAAAAGTTAAAATTTTGTGACGCTAGATGTGACGATTTTGTTTTCAGTGGGTGGAGGATTTTTACTTGGCGGGTGCCAAAGTCAGCGCACAACCAGATATTCTGGTTCGCCTTCTTACAGTAACTTGCTCTCAAATGGATGTTCGGATAGGATACTTAAGCGAAGCCCGGAAGTTGTGAGCAGCTTGGACCGAGTGCAGAAAACTCGTCCTGGTCACGCCCAGGTGAATGGCAATCAGAGTCTTCAACTAAGGGAACCATCCTCCAAAAACCAAAGGCCAAACCGCTTAAGCGGTTATCGCGCCAATCAATAAGGAGAAGAAGAAGAAGTGATGATTAGTCGGTTAGTAACGATAGATTAGATTGATGGAGAGACAGATCAGTATATGTCATAGCCTTAGACGGCCCTCCGGTCAGCTCTTCTGGGTAAAAGTGACCTAGCGCAATCGTCAACTTGGCGTCCACTTTACATGCTGGACAGCGGCGGGAAATTCCTTGAGAAACTCATACAGCGCACACTTGCAGAGTCCGTTGAGAGTGCAGGGGAATTGTCAGCAAAGCAATATGTTTTCTGACGCGGAAAATCAACCATTGGCGTAATAGAGGAGGTGGTAAGCAGTGATCAACGCAGACGCCACTACCCGAACCGCATCACCGTCCTGGCAAACGCTTGATATACGAAACGCCTTTAACAACCTACGATGGATAGACATTATAAAGGCACTACGAAAAAGTTTTCGAGGGCCTGCATATGTGCTAAGGATTCTCCAGAGCTACCTGAGTGAGCGTGAACTGTTGTACGACAAACCAGATGGTCAGAAAACGTAAGCGATAACGTCTGGCGCAGCTCAAGGATCTATTCTCGGCCTCGATCTCTGGAATTTGAGCTACGACGATATATTGAGCAAGTATATATCTAGTGAGATACGCGGGCAATATAGCGGCGGTCGTACTAGCTCGGGACATTAAAATACATCGAGAATGTGCTACGGAAAAAAAGATTGACCTCGATACCGTGAAACAAAGCGAAGCCGCACAGATAGATACACAAGATGACGAGCCGATAGCCTTAAACCTGGCTACAAATATGGTGGACCCCGACGTGGGTGAATAGAATTGGTCCTTTGTGGATGCCATTCTGGGCCCTCCCGAAGTAATATAGGGAAGGGTGTCTCCCCAGAAGGAGAGGAGGGATCGTTTTTGTGGCCACACCACACGACGCAGTAGACGACGGTCGCTGTAAGTGCTACCCACCCACCAAAACAAAAATAAATAAATGTCGGTAGACATAATATCTTGTTGCTAACATGGGACCCGGGACATGTGGGTATCGCGGGTAACGAGACCTCTGACTCTTTAGCTAGGATGGGCTCTGATGGCAACTTCTTTGGCCCGGAGCCCGTTCTGCCACTTCCTTCTGCAACCATCAAAGCCGCGGTTAACAGCCCTAAAGCAAGATTGACAGACTGAGGGAGGCTGCAGATGGACAAAACTAATGCTATTTGCCATGTCCGACTGTAGCAAATCCTCTTGTCATTAAGCAGAAGGGACTGTAGGCAGCTGGGTGCACTGATGACGGACCACATGGAAAAGGTAGGCATCTTAGACAGTGCACTCTGGCCAGCATATGGAGAGGAGGATAAGACGGCGGACCACTTTCTGTGCGTCTGCGCGGACCTCGCTCGAATCAGGCCTAAGATCTTTGGCACTGATGTGTTAAGAAGCGACTCAGATTATTGCGGAGGTCGGGTAGTTTTAAATATAATTAAAAAGGGAACCCGTCCATCCAGTACAATGGACTTAATGTTGTCTGAGTCATGTCCTTGCTAGTTGGTCCCGCCAAAAAAAAAAAACAATCAATTCCCAATAAGTTAACGCGGCTAGCATTAAGCCACGCACATACCTTTTGCTCGCTAGTGATACCTAGACTAACATCTATTAAGATTTAAAGTACACATCACGTAGGATGCCATCCATATCCATATTTGAGATATCATCAAGGCCTTCAAACTGATGGGCACCCACCCAGGCTTTTTGAGCGCGTTTTCGATAATGCCGAACAAAGTCGCACAAGGGGATCTAAAGATTACAACAAAAAATGTGCCATCATGAAAAAAATTGTCCAGCTAAATTGGCCGTAAATCCACATTTCTATTTTCACTTAAGTCATAATTCAAATAGCGGTACAAGACTACTAATTATTTAGTATTTATTTTTCCTGTTGTGAGATCAACAAATAAAGCGCCGACAAGTCAACGAAGAAAGTTTAGGCAACTAAACCATTTACAAGGCGTGAACAATTACCTAAGCCGCGGTTTGAAAAAAAAAAAAACTAAAAAGGATCAACGCCAACACCTCCATTTCCAATAGAAAGGAACCAGCCACTTCCGAAGTGCAGCAAATTAAATGAATAAATTCAAAGTGACCGCAATAAATTGAGAAACCATGAATGCGACTAATAATAAATCGATCGGGTGGGCGTCATAGATGCTTAGAATAATAACAGCATTAAAAGGCATAGCAATGGCAACATAAATATTTGTGGTTGGAAAATGATTTTGGTTGAAGGCCACCGCAATGGCAGACGCCACTTAATTGACCGAAATTAAAATTGGAACAATGAAAGAATTCCTTGACCGCCGATTTTACCGACGCTGCATACCTTTTCGATCGATTTTAGTGCAATAAATTTTACAAAGTGCATATTTTCGAAAACGAATGGAAACAAGTGCAACGCCTGCCTTTCCTTTGGCTCAATTGCACAGCATGAGTTCGCAATAATCAGGTGTGGGATACCTGCACACAAACATACATACATACACAAGTACATACATACATACATATTTATTCCCTGAGTTTTGCTAATACAGAAATATCAGTAAGAGACAAGCAGATCTAGCGCAAGATCTAAGCGGCAAGATGCAAGCCAGGATTCTTTTTTTTGTTTTTTTTTCTGCTTTCTAAAGGGAGCGCACCGGTACATCCTATTTTCACAGGCTACCGATGCTGGCGGTGTCCTTTAAAGTGCCAAGGAAAATCATTGATTAGCCATGGGACTCTTTTTCAGCACAACAGGTACATAATTGGAAGCAAAGAATGTACAGCAGGATAGGCAAATATGGTAAAGGAGGAAAAAAGACGACCCCAAATGTAGTATTCACAATTTATTTATGAAAGAAAAAATCTTCTTTTTTCCCTTTTGAATAAATTACGCTAATAAATGCTTAGTAAACAATTCCAGGAAACACTGACTTGCCCACAGTTAATTCTCGTCTGTGTGAGTCTCCCTCGATTTGAATATCACTCCGGCAATAAAGAAGATCACACACAGTGCGAGCCATTCTTTCCGCCCTGCGCTCGCCTTATCATATCACAATTCGTTAATTGTCACTTCTAATCTTTGGCGTGTGTCCATCGGTGGCATTTGAATGGTTCGCGTTGTAAGCCAAGATTTGTGAATCGACTCTGTGAGGTGAGGAATGATAGATTAAATTTAACTGGCACTTAGCTAAAGTAAAGTTGTCAGTGCGCACGTGTTTATCACTGTGATAAGCAAACACACTTCTATTTACATACATATTTCCATGTATGTATGTATGTATGTATGTATGTATGTATGAGCAAACATTAACAAAGATAGAACTTATTTAGGAAATATTCGTATAAGAAAAGCCTTGTCTTTTGATTGGAAATGAATGCTAAGTGTCGTCAGGTTATTGTCTGTCTATAAGTACGTATGTATGTATATAAGTTGTGTACTTGGAGAGCCTATAAAATCCGAATTTACATGTTTACATAAGCACTTACATTTATGAATCTACGAGGGAAGGCTGTTAAGTGTCTTAATTAATAAAGAAAAAACATTTTTGACAAAATTTTGTTAATGAAGTAAAAAACGCGGGTCGTTTTTCGGTTGTTGTTGCTGTTCCAGCTTAGCGTCTTCCTTATTTTCCGGCGAATCTCGAAATACAATGCATGAAATAAGTATAGCACTAGGATTAGTTGACAAATTTACACAATTTATATGTTTTGTTTTTTTGTCGAGACAGACTAGCAAGTACAGCACTCAGACAACATTAGGTCCATTGTACTGCACTCGGGTTCCTTTCTGAGCAGATCTTGCGGTGCTAAGGAACCATACACATCAGCCGCTTCTTAACACATTAGTGCCAAAGACCTCAAGCCCGATTCGAGCGAAGGCCGAGCAGACGTACAGAAAGTGCTCCATGGTCTCATACTCCTCTGCATATGCTAGTCAGAGAGTGCACTGTCTGAGATGCCTACCGAAGGCCGGGCAGCCGCACAGAAAGTGTTTCACCGTCTCATCCTTCTCTCCTGGGCATGCTGGGCAGAGTGCACTGTCTGAGAAGCCTTCCTTTTCCATGTGCTTCGCCCAGAGAAAGTGGTCTGTCATCAGTCCAACCAGCTGGTTACAGTTCGCTCTGCTTAATGAAAAGAGGACCTGCGACAGTCGGTCGGACATGACAGGTAAGATCAGTTTTGTTCATTTGCAGCCTCTCTCAGCCTGCCAAGCTCGCTTGTGAGTCAAAATAACCCGTTTGCTAACTGTGGCCCGTTTGCTAACTGTGTCGTTCCTAGCCTATCCTAGCCTCATAGCCCATCCTAGCTAAATAGCCATAAATCTCGTTACTCGCGATACCCACGTGTCATGGGACCCATGTTAGCATCAGGATATTATGCCTACCGACATAGTTCAGCCTGGATTTAAAGGACTCACCTACCATTGAAGCGGTTCGGGGGCTGTCTAAGATCATGAGCACAACTTTGCTGTTGAGTTGCTTATTTCATTTAAATAATAATTTTTTTGATAATTTTTTTAATAACTTTTTTTATAACTTTTTTTATAATTTTTTTCGTTTTTTTTTTTTGTATTTGTTTTTTTAAATTTTTTTTTTTTGTAATTTTTTTTGTAATTTTTTTATAAGAAATATGTTTTTTATTAATTTTTGTATAATTTCTTTCAAGGCTGCACACTTTTTAATTATAATCTTCAGAAATTTTTCAGATATGCTGATTTATAGTCAATTGAATACAAAGCTGATAATTGTCTTAATTAATGAAAAAAAAAACCATTTTTGTCAAAATTTTAGTAGTGACTTAAAAGTTTTTAATAATTTTTTTATTATTTTGTTTTTCAATATTTTTTTTCTAATTTCTTTTGTGAAAATATAATTTATTCATTTAAAAACCACTTAAATCTAGGTTTCAAACTTTGTCCAAATTAAAAAAAAATCAGCAATTGTCCATCAAGATTTTACACTTTTTAATTATAATCTTTAAAAAAAGTTCAGATATGCTGATTTATAGGGCATTGGATACATTGAATACAAATCGCGTTTAGTTTTGTTTGGGGCGAACACTTCTGTTACGTATTTTTCCAAGCTTCTCCTCCAGCCAGCAAAAAAAAGTAAAAAATCAACTCAATTTTTGAGCCACTTGAAACCCACACTTTATTCTATCAAAATTCAATAGACTATGAAACTTCTACCCGAAAATTTTCTAAAGATTCTGATTAAAAACTCGCATACTAAGATTAGTCAGAAACCCGTTTGAAATAATTTGCATAGAGCTGGCCTCAACACGGGATATGGCTCGCTAAAGATATCTGGCAAAAAACGCTCAGAAAACTTTACTTTCAATGATTTAAACAATTTTTTTTACATTGATTGACCTTAAGAATAGAAATTACTCAACATTTTTAGGTCTTCCGAAAAATGTGCTCCCTTGAGTTCTCTAAAATATGCCTTATTTCTCTTTCCAGATAGCACATTTTCCTTTGCTAAATGAGGTGTTTGTTGTTGTATCAACATAAATATTCCTCACATATGACAGTCCTTGGCCGGATACAAGTCTGGGTCGTTCCGATAATGTAGAGCCAGCTGTCGCGAGAATGTATGAGATATATTTGTCCTAATATGACCGTTCAGTGGATTTAATATTCCTGTGATTTCGACGATACGTTTTCAAGATAATCGAATGTGATGAAAGATTATTACTCATATACATCTTAAAGAAACGGTCGCCATAAACTTTTCCGTCGTTGAAAGACTACTTGTCTCTGGGGGAGTACTCAAGCTCTGAAATGCGAGGTCAACGAATTTCTTTTTCCCAACCGAATATATGGAATACATTTTGTTTTTATGGAATTGATTGAGTTTTTGTTTTGTCTCATATTTCTTCAATAAAAAAAATATATTATATTAAATGGAAATTCTGAACTTCAAACCGCGATTTTTATTTTGAGTATCAAATATGGCAACCTACGATTTTTCTTTTTGCTTCACTTGGAGTGTCAGCTGAACGTTAAGCAGCTAAAATATGAAATTGCTAATTTTAGAACATTTTTATGGAAATTACTGTATTTTTTTTTTATTTATTCTCATATTTTTTTAATACAGAGAAAAGTTTTACATGAAAATTTTCAATTTTAACTGAAGTTTTAATTTTGAGTACCAAATATGGCAACATGAGATTATTCTCTACTTGGAGTGTGAGGTGAGCTGTAAGCAGCTAGAATATGAAATGAATAATTTCAGATAATTCTTATGGAAATTACTGTATTTTTTTTTCTTTCGTTTTGATATTTCTTTAATAAAGAGGAGCATAATAAACGTGAATTTTCAATTTTAACTGAAGTTTTCGATTTTTAGTTCCAAATAAGGCAACATATAATTTTTCTTTGTGTCCCATTTTGAGTGTGAGCAGCTGTATATTAAATAATTTCGCCATAAAGTGGTCAATCAAGCCACCTATCAGCCTGCCCTCGTACAAGTATATCAACAAACACTGAAATGATTATGGTGACGGTGACTTTTGGGTCAGGCAGTTCTATTTTTAAGGAATATGTAGAGGTACATATGTACATACATAAATGCTTGTAGTTTTATGGATATGAAACAACTTTTAGTCATACTTGGATTTACATATAATGGAAATGAATAAATGTCACACAGCCAGCGGAAATAGGCCTTCGTATTGAGAGCAGATAAAACTGCGCTTATAAGAGTTTCAATTGAGTAACCTCAGACCGGATATGAAACATATCAAATAAACACTTTGCTTGATAACTTATTTCTACATAGGCGCGAATGTTCTGCTCCTATGTACGTACATATGTATGTATGTATGTATTTCTATGTATGTAATTGGTACAGTAAATTTGTTTGTATAAATTCGTAACTACAAATTAGTGCTTTGATGATTTCCTGTGTGGCAGAAAATGCAAAAAAACAAAAAAAATGGTGCGAAAGACAAGTTCTTTATGGCAGATAATACGTAGGTGAATAATCTAATAATCTTGATGTGAAAATCGAGCAAATCAAACGAAAATTGGTGGAAATTTTTTTGCTTGCTTTGGAACGAATGCTAGCTGATCGGAAATTACACGCCTGACAAGTACACTTAGCGCGGTCTACAAAGTGTATGTACATACATATGCATGTAGGTGTGTATGTATGTACAACAATTTTTGAATGCATTGGTAGGTGTGGCAGAAATCTAATGCTGCAGGAGGTGACAAGCGTATTTTCGTGTTTTTTTTTTCGTTTTCCTCTTTTTTTTGCCTTTTATGGTGTAGAGAAAGTACTAAAATTATGGATAGTGACATGCAGAAACGATGCATACTTACATACATACAAACATTGGTATCAAAGTAAAGAAAAGTTCTACGCATTGAAAAACGGCCTGTCATAGCCGAGTGGATTGGTGTGGAACTACCATTCAGTAGTGCACGAACCACCGATGTCGCTTCTCGGCAGGCAATGGCAAACTTCTGAAGTATTTCTGCTTTAAAAAAAGCTCCTCATAAAAAATCATTTGCCGTTCGGAGTCGGCTTAAAACTACAGATTTCACAACAGCTAAGTAAAGCGTTCCCACGACAGTCGGTTCTAGGTAACGGGGGCGACCAGGATTTATAACCGTCCAAGGACTGTCACTTAAGCAGCATTCCTTGTATATTATAGGGCTGCGGAATGCTTATGCTACTACAATAACAACAACAACAACAACGTCCATACCAACACCGTCACAGGAGCAACGACTCGCAGCAATTTTGCTCCAAATACTTCTCTTCAGGGCTGGTATTGAATCCAACCCTGGGCCAGAAGTATTCTATTGCTGCGTATGCCATAAACGGCTCCACCCGAACTCCACTTCGGTTAAGTGCAACAAGTGCAACGGGTGGAGCTACCTTAAGACCTATTCAGACCTGGGAGGCGGCTCTGGCTCAAGCAGGTGTTTTCAAGGGTGAAACCTGCGGTAACACCCCAACCGCAACTGCTTGCTTAGCAATTTGTTATGCTCCTTGACAGGTAGCATATTGGCTTCGTTCTGAAGGTGTTGTAATGGGGACATCAGGAGGCAGTCCGTCGCAGTCCGAATGGCAGTGTTTCGGCATGTCTGAAGCTTTATGCACTGCATGTCACTAGTTCCAGGCGACCAGACAGGCGCAGCATA
Organism: Anastrepha ludens; assembly: GCF_028408465.1. NCBI lineage: Eukaryota > Metazoa > Arthropoda > Insecta > Diptera > Tephritidae > Anastrepha > Anastrepha ludens. The sequence goes on from NC_071499.1 coordinate 17,599,737, forward strand.
GTTTAGAACCGGCCGCCCAATTGCCTTAAATGTCGATAGCAACAATTATTTGTATTTGCCCCAAGTGCTAACGGCAAGCGATTTTAGGACCTTGTTGCGATTTTGGACTTTAGTGGCATTTGCGGTTGTGTGCGCTGAGAAGGAGAGCAAACTGTCGAAGGTTACACCCAAAATTTTGGGGTTCTTTACAGTCGGAATTGGTGTGTCATCGACTTTTACCTTGAACGACAGTTTGACCCCCTTTGTCCAGGTGGTAAAGAGGGTCGCCTTGGACTTAGTGGGGGAAAGTTGGAGATTCCTCGCAGTGAAAAAGCGAGAAAGGTCGATGAGGTGGTTTTTCACTTTGGAGCACAGGCCATCGATGTCATTGCCCGACGCCATTATCGTGCAGTCGTCAGCGTATGTGAGGGAGACTCCTTTGGTAGCTGGGGGGTTTCGAGATGTAGAAGTTGAACAGCAAGAGTGAAAGGACACCACCCTGCGGAACACCTTGCTTAATCTTCCTCTGTTTAGATGTATGGTCACGAAAAATCACTGACGAGTGACGATCGCTCAGATAGTTGGCGGACCCCCTCTTCAGTTCAACGCTACTAGGACAGTCCTCTCGCGCTGGCGGTTTTGGTTAAGCCCGCGGTTTATCTGGGAGTTTATGACGGTGAGTGCAGTGGTGGTGCTATGCACTCGACGGAAACTATGCTGATGTGGGGCTGGGGCCAGATGTTTCGTAAAAAGTGGGAGTAGGAGGGCTTCAAGCGTCTTCACTACTGGGGAAAGGAGAGTTATCGGTCCATAATATTCCCCTTGGTTGGCGGATTTCCCAGGTTTCAGTAGTGGGATGGCGAAGGATAGCTTGAAGACCCTTGAGAGAAATCCTACTCCCAAAGGATGTCCTTGAGCTTTCCAACGGGGATGAAGCGAGCCGCAGCACCTGTAAGCACCTTGCGGAACGCGCTTTCGCCTGCGCGCACATCGATGGGGTTGGGAAAAGTGGCGAAAGTATTTTCGGCGAACTCCGCCAAGTCGGCCCAATTAGCTTTGTTAAAGTTAATATAGGATCGGTGAAGTCGGCGGGTCTCTCAGTTGAGACGATAATGGCAAGTGGTCTGGTCTAGCGATCGTGTCTGTGCATGCTATAGCCATCCCTGGTGATCACGGATGCAGCTTGGTTTCCTGGACCGCAGCTATTGGGATACTGTGTCGGCTCATAAAGTCAATTATCTCGTCGACCTTACTCGTTAGTACGTTGCAGTTATATTGAAGAAGCTTGAAGCTTCTTGGTAAGGTGATAGTAACACGTGGACGGAGGGGCGCGTGGGGTTGCCTACGTTGGGCTTGCTGTGCATTCCGGTGTAGCTGTTGCGGCCTGGTGGTGGTGGGCGGCCGCGCCACGGAGGGCGGTTGCGGGTTCGCAGACCGGAGCATCTCCGAAAGTGACACCAGCGACTGCAAGAGTTGCATTTGACTGAAGCCAGGTTCCGAGATATTCTAGTCTGACACACGGGGCAGACTGTGCGGGGGACCAAGAGCCGCTGGTTTGTCCTCGCACTGGGGTTGGAGCTGGTGATAAGAGGATCGGGTGTGTTGGGGGAGTTATGTTGCTCCGATAGTCTCCTTTCCGTGGAGGAATGGGTTATGGTGGCGGTTGGTGGTGCTGGCCTATCAGGGGTGGTAGTAGCCGTTAAGGCAACAGACGCCTGCTGACGGGAGCAACACGTGGTCACATACCGTGTGGATCACTCCCTATGGGACTTAAGGCACGACAGAAGGCACCTACGCCGACGAGATCCAGGACAAGACAAACAGGGGCCTATTAAACTGGACAGTGTTTAGACTGACATTAAACGACATTTACCGGGAGACTGTTACCACCTTCATAAGCTCCCGTCCAGTGAATGTCGTAATCGGAGTCCAACCACTACCCATTGCAGATGAAGACCTTCAGCTTCCCCGTAAGACTCGCGTAACACTGGCACAATTACGTTCTGGATATTGTAGCAGGTTAAACTTCTACTTATCCAGAATTGGCCTTGACATACCTTACTTATGCCCGGCATGTGAAGGCACCCTTCACGACACTAATCACCTTTTCGCAAGCCCCTTAAAACCCACTCATCTAACACCCCTCTCTCTCTGGACCCAACCTGTCGAAACAGCATATTTCCTGGGCCTACCTTTAGATGAGCCTGACGAAAACGACCGATGATATATTCTTCACTGACGGGGCTTCTCTTACTGCTTCAACAACAACAACAACAACATTTGGACGTTAACAGCGGCACAATATGTAGCACACGCTTTGAGAAAGAAGAATTCATCAATTTCCCTACAAACTTTAGACGTTTTATTAAGAATGTTTGGAAGCATTTTGTTTATGCGCGAAAACACGATATTCACTTTTATACGGAGGAAATGCGCTACAACGTCAGGGGAAAAATTATCCAAAATCCATCCGATGAGAGAAACAGGAACCGATGGTGAATGTGATTTTTAAGCCAATTCGAACTTGCATTTTATTATACCAAAATTCAGTGGGTTATAAAGCTGCATACCCAATTATTTTTTTGGTAATTCTGACCAAAAATTTTGAAATTTTGATGAAAGTTTTCCAGATTTTTAGAAATCTTGTAATTGAAAATAAATTGAAACTAAATAATTATTTTTTGTATTTCTTAAACTATAGTTAAAATGATGAATTAATATGAAACTTGAATTATAATTTTTTTTTTTTTATAGAATGAACTATATTTTTATAAAAAAATAATTTAAATTAAGAAATATATTTTAAATTGTCTTCAATTACTTTTATAATTTTAGAGTTTGCTTTAGAGCACTTTGAAAGATTTTTTCTGTAAATGTTAACGGACCAATTTTCGGCTCCACCGATTCCTCAGCTTCATTAATGGCCGTTGGATGATTAAAAAGGCGTGGTCCACTTCAACCTCGACGCTCAGTACAAATAGACTTAGGTATAACTACGTTTAAGTAATTTAATTATCCATTCCCGTTTGCCAGCTTACTCCTCATCCAATCTGAAGGTAAGGCAAAATCCGGAAACGGTAAAACAGACTTAAAGTAAGAAAATTACAAACGTCTCAAAAATATTAAAATATTAGTGTTTTCCGGGTGGCAAAAAGGAAACTCGCTATAATTGCCACACTGCTCATGATAACCTTTGCCTAATGCGACAATATCTCTATTACAAATCTTGCGTAAAATGCCATAATTGACTTTTCCCAACTGTGAGTTGGCATTAAATTGAGTAATTTCGCTACTTTCCAACACATTGCTTTCTAGGCGACCACCGAAAAGTGTGAAATTTCTCAAATTGGTCGAAGCACGCAGGCATCCAGCTGTATTAGGTTGCGTAGCTGGATCGCCCACTCGCCACTAATCGGCTTAAGACAGCAATTTTCACAGCAACGCTGGCGGCGGTGAAGTTTGAAGAAAATCTACCGACAATAAGCATAAAATTGCATTCGTAAATCAATTAACTCGCATGCGGAAATTTTTTAATTTTTTTTTTTCAGTTTTGAAGGCAAATTTTACTTCATCTGCCCAATATTTGTTCGGTCGATTGGAAGAGCACAAATGCATGTCTCAATCAATGATTTAGAATTGTTGCTTGCCCTGCGGTTTGTGGTTTCAATCACCGCCCGCTTTTACGTGGTCACGTGCGGTTTTTGTGTTTGTCGCCGCTGCCGCTGCCACCGTCCAAAATCGATGATCAAACGGTGGTCTGTCTCGAAGTGCTGAGTTCACCACTCGAGCATGAAGCGTGTCATGAAGTGGTGTCGTATGTGTGTATTTTTCTTATCGCTCCTTCCAAATGGTGGAAAAATGCGTTATATGAGCTGTGCTCGTATTTCCCCTCGGTGGTCAAGATAATCACAGGCGAAGAGGCTAGCGGAAAATGCCGTTGAAGTTATGCAAGTAAATATTAGAGTAATCAACCGAAAAAATCGAAATGCAAAATGTTGAAATTAAACAGAATCAGATATATTTATAAATTTGGGGATTTCTGCATTAAAAAAGATGTTTCAAAGGAGTCATATATATGTATGTAGAAACCGTACATATATACATACATATGTATGTATATACAAAGAGAGCTCTAAATATGAGACTTGATCACTGAATTAGCTTAGTCTTAGAATTTCATAAAGCCGTAAGAATGGAATTTGCGTTAAATATATCTATACTTCTGGTGCTTACATTTCTATGAAAAAATGTTGCCTATTCACGGTGCACAAATTGTTCAATGTCAACCCAGTAAAAAGTCATGTTTTTCTGTGGTTTTGAAGGAATCAGCTGATTTGCTGACGTAATCGGGGTTACGACTGGGATTTGTTTACGAAAAAATTGTCGTTGCTGTCTGAACAACGACTAATTGGACCAGTGTGTGAATACATGTGAAATTAATGGTCAGAGTCACCGGCGAAAAGGCCTCTGAAGTAACTCTCTTTCTGGATAATCTACGATACAGGGAGGCTAGTTAAACTACTAACTTTCAAAAAATGTTTAACGAGTCATATGAACAACGAGCAATGTTCGGTTCATTGCATTTGAAATGCAACTTATAGGAGTTGAAGTTCTAGCTTCTCATTTTACTGCTTTTAATGAAGTATTTTTTTTTTAATTTTAATATTGAAGTATTTGTAATCAATGTACCTAAAAATATATTTACAATTTTAGCTTTATTGTTAATAAGTTCTCGGTTCGAGACGATGAAGCGCGAAACTCAAAAACTAATTATGAACGAAATCCCCCAAAAATCGATTCAAAACTTGCCCAATGACTAAAATGGCTAAAAATAACTATTTACAGCGCAATTAAATGATCATACCAAACTAAAAACTATACATACAAAAAACACAAATACTAAAATGGGTGTCATGAAGACACGTGATCCGACATTGAAGGTGAAGATATTGGCATCAGTCAGGAAAATCCTAAGCTGTTGGACTACGGTCGGGAAAAATATGACAAACAAGTAGAAGCCAGCGTAACGAATTCTTTTAAATCAGGGGCTCAAATCTTATCGTACCAGGAAATATTCAAACCGTTCTGATAAACAGAACCTTGTAGCAAAAGACGCACCGACTTTTTTTACAACAAAGGCGGTGTTGTTATAAAGGGTGAAGCACATGTAAAACTAGATCTGAGCAAATTTCCAGACCAAAAATTAGATGAAAATAAATGTAGATGGGCCCCGTGAAAATTTAAATTTCGTGAATTTGGGAAAAGGTTATGATATGCAGCTGCGACTTGAAAGGGAAGATATTTGTCCATAATGAAATCACAAATTTACTATAAACGGTATATTTGTTGCTGTTTTTCGTTGGTGCTTTTATTGTTAGTGTTGTTGTTTTTGCTGTTGTTGTTGATGTTATTGTTATTATTATTTTTGTTGTTGTTGATGTTTTGGGTATTATTGTTTTTGGGGTTGTTTTTGTTATTGTCGTTTGTGTACTTGTTGTTGTTGGTGGGTTTCTATATTTCTTGTAGTTGGTGTTGTTGTTTTTTGAGTGTGATGTTGTTGTTAGTGTTGTTGCTGTTAGTGTTGGTGTTATGGTTGATGTTGTAGTAGCAAAAACATACCCATATATGTACGGGGGAGTGCCTGATGTAAGTTCCCGTCGTTCCAGTAACATCGAACCGACTGTCGTGGGAGCGTGTCCGTGTCTCCAGGAGCAATTTAGCGTTTCATTCATCGTCACAGATCACCTGGCAAATTCTGGTCTGACCCATCGAGTTTACATTAAATAGAAATTTTGGGTGATTGGGAAAGCCAAGTTGAAGAAAAGAAGATGCATTTTAAAGAAAAACGATTCAATGTTCTTTAAATTCAAAGGTTAATAAAGTAGATTAATAACAATGCTTGCCATTTTTAGCACAACAAGGTACTCTAATTTAAATTAAAGCATAATAAATATCCTTTCTTTCAAGATAAAAACTTTCGAACACTAGTTTCTTTCAGAAGTTGGCAATATTTTTAAGCGTATAAATTTTTACTGAGCCATGCTTTACCAGAAAAATAAAAAGTAAAATAATTTCGTAAATACTTCTCACACAGCTTGTTTTATTCCATCCGACCCACCCTTATTGGAAAGTCGTAAGAATGTGTAAGAAACCACATTAAGATCGGATCAGCCTGATCTTAAACATGGTCTTCCTCGCATGTTTTAGTTTTAAAGAGCTGATTGCTACTTATAGGCTTTTATTTATTTCCGCTTGAACCTCCGTTGGGTACCTTTTTTAAAACCTTCGGTTAGGCACCCAGGTCTGGCCTATTTTCCTCCTGTTATAGGATTTTCAAATAGGAGGTGTTATTTTGATATTCAAAGAATGGTTTCGTTGCTTGTGTCGCACGTAGCGCCGCCTTGTTGAAAATAAACGTTGTCCAGATAAATACCATCCAATTCCGGCCATAAAAAATTGTTAATAATCTCGACATAGCGCACACAATCGTAACTGTTGCTCCAGCTTCATTTTCGAAAAAGTAAGGTCCAATGTTCCGCCGGACCATAAACCGTACCACAGATCCGACAATTTTGCTTGTTGACGAAGCCACCGAGATGGAAATGGGACTCATCACTCAAGATGATTTTTCGATGGAATTCCGGATCATTTTCATGCATTTTAACGACCCAATAAGCAAAGTCACGACGTTGTTGATGATCGGCCGGCTTGAGTTCTTGTGTTAACTGGTCTTTGTAAGCCTTAAGACCCAAATCTTTATGCAAAATATGGTGTAATGACGTTTGTGGAATGCCTAATTGCAAAGAACGCCGAGAAATTGATAAACCTGGGGTTTCTTCAACACTTTCGGCCACAACAGCAATATTTTCGGCTGTGCTTGAGCCACGTACACGGGTTTTATTCTTCACATCACCAACTTGTCCCAACAGTTCGAATTTTCGAATTTTTTTTCACCAATTTCTGTATTGCGGTCCGACAAGGTGCTTCACGATGACCCAAAAATGTTCGAGTTTTACGAACCGTCTTTGCCAAATTTTCACCATTTTTATAGTGAATTTTAATATTATAATGCATTGTTTAAGCGTTTATCGTTTCATTTTTATTAATGGCGTAGTATCTACTTGTCAAATATCAAAAAATGACAGCTTCAAAAGTGACATCTGCCGAAATAGCGGGCTATTAAAAATAACACCTGGTACCCAACGGAGTTTTAAATTCATTGTTAATGGTCCGATTCCCTTCGATACGAACTACCTCAAGCTCTAACGTTGCTTTTTAGTTTTCATTAGACGTTGTACATTTTGACTATACGTGAAGCATTGGAAGCATTCGGAGTCTTGTACTTATATACTTTCCAAAATTCTCAAACAATCTTTAGCACCTCTTGGGTTTCTTAGAAAATTCCTTTGCACTATTCAATGCTTTTTTATATTTACTGCTATGAATCATGCCAACTAATGTGTGAAATTATTCAATAACGCTGGTGGCGCTTCAATTGTCCAATCTTTCTCTCGTTTCCATTTAATTCGAAAAATGTTCACCAATCGTTCTACCAGCGCATCTGGTCAGTGGTCACATGCGCATCGGCAAAATGCTTATCACCGCAGCCAAATCTCTCTGCTAACCGCAATCTTACAACAATGGCGACTATTGTCCTCGCGTGCTGGGTTTGTAGAAATGTTTATTACTAAACAAACGCCCACAAATTGCGACATGCTTATAAAATCAAGCAATAATATACGAGTATACATACATACATAAGTTATTTTTAACAGTCACCATTCGCTATGTGTAACTGCAGTATAACTCGCAAAGCAACTCACGCCCGCTGGCACAAAAGAGAGACATTCGTTAAATATGTAGCAGCAGTACCTACAGCGGAGCCCGTCAAATTGTGATGCCTCAATTCGTTGGAAATTTTATGCTGCAGTTAGGCAATTTCCAAGACATTTTCCTTTAAAAAAGATGTCACCAAGGTTGCAATAAAACAATCCACGTAACGAATTGTCGAAACTCAAAAGCAAGAACAACAAACTGCGAAACTGAAAATACCATTAAATGAGTCTTAACAATAATGAGACATTGTTTTGGCAACACCACGGACAGACTCTCACCACGCACAGCGGTAATCGCAGACAATGCAATTGCAGACCACCAAAGTTACCAAAACACGCAACTCCAACTCTGTGACAAGTAAATCTCTGGCTTGTGTTTGGTTGTTGCTGCGCGTGCTATTAGTGGAACATGTCAACATGACGCCCATTCAAAGGACAACAGCAACAGCGACAATAGTTGATTGCGTACATTTGTGCATTTTCTGCCCAACTGGCAAATGGCAAATGGCAAACATGCAGGCATTATGGATATCCTGTGGCATATCCTCGCGCTCATAGCATTGCTGCACTGATGTTTTGGTTATATCGTTCACAACCATTTATGCAGTTGTTGGTATCCTATATTTTGGTTACACTGCGGTCAAAACATTGTTATCGGACACAATGCGCAGACCTCACAGGTAACAGGCAAAACAACGCCACAAATGCGAAACAAATGAGCATTCGAGCCAATTTAGCAGACGCATATTGAATGTTTCAATTCAATATAAATAAATACATATACCTATTCATATATGTATGTATGTATGCGCATATGCATGTATACGACACAAGCCTTAGAAGTATGTAACAGTTTGACGGAGGCTCTATGCTCCGATGGGAGAAACAGAAATCGATGATGATGAGGATATTTTCTAGTAATTTCTATTATAATTTACTGTAAATATTACCTCGATGATCCGTTATTTAAAAAAAAAAATCAAGTAAAAAATTTCCGTCATTTCACTATCTACTCTGACAGTCAAGCTGCTCAAATTTTTATAGAACAATTATATTTCCCCCAAAGAAGCAATCGAATGTAGAGCCACTCTAAATGAGCTGGCTAAGCGGTGCACCACAAGTATGGTCTGGTCTAAATCAGTCAGTCCAGTATGTGGACATGTTTTTATCAACAAGCAAGTTCTGGAACAATTCGGTTAACATCGGCCATACCAATAAGAGATGGACCACGGACCCCACTTGTGAAATAGTTAGATAAGTCTAGCCTAGAATGAATGGAAACTAGATCCCTCATCAACATTGACTGGCTTTCCATTATTGCACTGCCTAATTGTAAACATACAAGGTGAAATCATCTTTGACCTTTTTAATGAGTTAGTGACTTTCGGTTCCGTAGAAGCGAAGTTATTGCGTCTAAGGTGTCAGTATGTTTGTGTCATCGGTACACAAATGCGTTTCGAACAAAGAACTAATATCAAATTTTGTTTTAAAATGTTTCCTAAACATTGAATTGATGAAAAAAGTTTATGGCGATGATTGTCTATCTGATGCCAGAGTTCATGAGTGATTTACACGTTTCAGAGATGGTTGTGAGAATATAAATGACAATGACCATCAAAATCAGTAATCACCGAAAACTGCATCGAAATTCTACGTAAATTTATCAAAAATTAACCAAAATCATCTTTGAAATTCATGGGATCGGAATTGAATATCTCCAAAATATCGATTGATCTTATTTCAACTGATCATTTGGGTCTAGAAAAGGTCTGTGAACGTTTGATTCCGCACAAGTTAACTGAGGACCAAAAATTGCTCAGAATTCAACATTCGAAACACTTCATTGAAGAGGCGAGAAAAGACGACAGCTTCCTTTATTGGTGATGAAACGTGGAATTTCCAAGATGAATCTGAAACTAAGTGCCAAAATGCCGAAAGGAAGGCCGCAGCCGAGCCACCCCCAAAAAAATCGCGTTTGGAGAAGTCAAAAATCGAGTCGAAGCTCATTTGTTTTTACGCTGCTAGAGCTCGTGCCAACGGGCCAAACCGTCAATGCAATTTTTTATTTTGGCGTTTTAAAGCATTTGTCGCATCGTCGCCCTGAATACCGCCAAGGAGAAAGCTGGCGCTTATTACATGATAATTCGCCATCTCATCGATCCACTGTTGTGACTGATTTTTGGACTAGAAATCGCATTTTAACCAACAATCACTCATCGTATTCGCCTAATATGGCTCCCTGTGACTTCTATCCGGGAAATTGCAATTGGCCATGAAAGGAAAACGTTTTCCGTCCACAGAGGTCATCCAAAAGGTTTGTACCGACATCCGGAAGGACATTCGGGTCAATGACCTGAAACACTCTTTCGAAAAGCTTTTAGATCGGGCGAAAAGTGTATCGCGGCCAGAGGGGACTATTTTGAATAAATAAACTCGAAGTTATTAGAACAAAGCTCCTGCCGCTTCTCTTAGCTCAGTCTTGTTTATTTTGGACTTGACCATGTATGGTTCCACGTAAGAGGCAATGGTAAGCACGTAAGGGTTTTCCCTCTATTGACTTTTTAACTTCAAGATTAAGCTCCTCAGAGTTAGTAATTCTTCCACTCAGAACCCCAATGTTTTGCTCCCAGTGGAATTGATATAACGAGCAACCGAATATACCGAAGATCAGACAAAGAGATTTCATAGCGGGTAGCAATTGGAAATAGTATTTGATTTAAATGCGCTAGTAAGAGTGAGATCAAGGACATCCACCGCTTCTATTTGTCACCACTAAATTATTAGTAGAAGTAAAATGAAGAAGTGATTCAACTCATACATTGATTTCCGTGCGTCCCCATACAGTGGGACGTCGCAGCATGTGACCCATTGGAAATTTTGATTGCGATAATAGACCATTAGTGGCTGTAGTCGCCGAGAACTACCTAGAAGCGATAGCAAGGCCCGGACAATCGCTCTTTTTCCTCGGGCAATGGCCTCTTCTGCCTGTGCTGCCATCAGATCACGTTGTATGAGCTAAGAAATTGGAAGAAAATTTATATTTTTTCCGATCAATATTGCCGCTCTGGGCAGGTTAACATTGGTATCGTAACTAAACTTACACATTTTTGTGTGCAAACCTTTAACGCTTCCATATGAGGCCCACAGTTCCTTAATGGCCACAAAGTTCATAAACGTTTTCTCCACCATGACACTGAGCCTTTTTGAGGCTTCTTCTCCGCGGTGGAGGTTTATTTGATAACTGCGAAACTGTCTGCAGGTTTAAATAAATAAACTACCTCCAGGGCTAAAATTTGGGGTGAGTCCCATGGGGTATTATTTCCCAGACTGGCTCTTCCGAACCTTACTAAACTTTATTTCCACTGCCTTCGGGTCTTTCCTTTCCCATTTTCTCCACAGACCAGAAAAGGCGGATGGTTTTTTGGCACTGGTTGCTACATCACACCTTTGGCTTCTGGATGCTTAACAGAGCTCGAGCCGCTACGGAAGTTGATGGCTGATCGTCCGGCACCTTTGCCGCATCATCAGTTTTTTTCAGCCGAACTAGGGTCCAGAACAAGTGACAGCTCCACTAGTTACCAATTTTGAAGCCGGTGAAGTACTCGCCATTCGCTGATACGAAGTTCCGAGTCTCGCGACACTATTTGCCTCAAACCTTGTTCGTTAGGCCACGAAACTGAACTTGGAAAGTAGCGAACGATGACTGTAGCCTTTGGCACTTCAGCCTGTGGAGCCGGTATTGCCTCTTTGGTCCAGGCTATTGCTTCGTTGTCCAGGCAGCGAAGAACTAGTCAGCCAGGCTTGAAAATGAATTCATACATCTTATCAAGAATGCATTTTTGTACCTTACAGATTTCCTTGGTAGACCAAACGCCATCCGAGAAATCATGTTGTATAATCCCTATTTTCTTGGATGCGACAGTCTTTGCCAGAGTAGACCCTTGTGAAGCTTGCACTTTAGAATTCATCGACACCTCTTCGCCTAGACCAGGACTACCCTTGGTTGCGGTCTCCCCGCCTTCGATCAAGTCGCAAATCGACGGAGAGATTGCAGGCACTGACGACGAAGTGTCAACCTCTTTGCTGCCAGCTGGTGCGAATCAGATCGCTTCGTCGGCCTGAAACTCGATATGGGTGTGTTGCTATCAGATTGAGATATTCTAGAGATTACCTGTACATCACCAGGCGGATTCGACAGCTTCACCGCCAGGGACCGAGCTCCTTCTAGCTGAATGATCTTGGCGAGTAAAGCCCCTCCTTTTGATGAAGTAAAATGTATATGGAATTGAAATTTGAAAAGGTCGAACCAAGGAGCACCAGGAGATTTGGTAGCTCCTAAAACACTCTGGCTAAAAAGCCCATTGTATTTAAAGTTCTTGAAAGGGGGTAGATAGTCAAGCAGGGAAGGAGAAAAGTATCAGAGAAAGAAAAAATGTATATAGAAGGTAATGATAAGAGAGTCCTGAACGTTTTTTAAATAAATTTGCAACTTCAAAATCCTCCAGAATTTGAATTGGTTCTACTCATTTTCCACGAAGTCAGCGATGTCCACAAGCGAATCGAGTAGGCAATACCTCACTAGTTTTCTACAACACTTTTGCATGTAGAGCCTCAACTTTACTACTATAAAAGCGACAGGTTTTCCAAACAGTTTGGTGCGTACCATTCGGGAGGACGTGGGTTCGAATCTCCGTACGTGAAACCGCAAAATTATAAATAGAAAGTTTTTCTAATAGCGGTCGTTCCTCGGCAAGCAATGGAAATCTCTCGAGTATAGTTTTGGTATGGAAAAAACCATCTCCCGTTCGGAGTTGGCTTAAAACTGTAGGTCCCTCGATTAGTGGAACAAAATGAAGACGCACAACACAAATAGGAGGAGGAGCTTGGCCACAAAAAAGCAAAAAGGGTGTACACGCCAACTATTTATTTATTTTGATTTATTTTGTTTTTCTATACTTTTTGATTTTTTTTAATTTTAATGAAAATTAACACTTTTATAAATATTAGAGGAAGAGTATATGAAAATTCAGTAGAATTTTACTTTACCAAATTCTTTCGCCGCTTTTGGGTATAAATATTAGAAAAAGAGTATAAGATAATTCAGTAGAATTTTTTTGCCGCTCAAAATTATTTTGGACTTAATTATAAAAGGCTTCAAGCGCATGGTTCTGAGTTAGTCATTAAAAAAATCCCTCATTGACCTACCACGACATTTACGGAGAAATAGTGTACAAATATTTGATTTGAGTGCTCATCTGAGACTTCCCGTTTCCCGCTTCGAAGCAGTTATTGTTGGCATTGTTTTATTATAAATGAAGCTAAGAAACAATAAAATTTTTTCAATTGGAATTTTAACGAAACTCATTGCTTTGCAACTGCCCAGCCATTCTATGGCTATTGGAAAGAACAATTGGATTTTTTGTATTTGCTGTAGAATTTAACATTAATTGGTAATTGAATGAATGGAGGAGCTCGAGCCAAATATTTACAGACTTCTTTGCGAATGGACAATAGTCATGACCAGGCACCCTTTGGCGTGAGCGCAGTATGCAAACAGTTTTAATATTTTTATTTTATAGGCGCAAAACTAAAAACAAACTCATACATATGGAAGTAGGAATGACATGGAAAATATATAAAACAAAAATACCAAAAAAAAACCAAAACACGAATGCGACGTGTGCCGAGTTGGGCACAAATGCACGTACAACAACAAATTGGCCAGTTAGTTTGCTTAGGTGAAGTTGAAGGCGACAATGCTGAGGTTGACACTGATGCCAATGACTGATATTTCGCACTGATCACGCTGACTGACCACAGCTGTGTGGCACAGTCGGTGGCTCAGCATTTGTTTACTCCTCTGCCTTGCAGAAATAAGCCAGGTGTGCCAGCAAATCATTTCTAATGGCAGCTTAATTTACCCGAAGGGAATTGTCAACTTAATTTCTAAGGAAATGAAAATCAAATTTGGCGCATATGCTGGCGTTTTGCGGTTTATTTGCGTTGCAATGTGGCATGGAATGGAGTGGCGTGTGGTGTAGTAAAATTTTTCCATTTTTCATTTTACGGCAGAAACAAAATGTGCACAATAACCGCCAACCACATCCACAGCATGTGAGAGATCATTAGAAATGGAAATATAATACAATTTATGCGCGTGCTCGCACTCACACATACGCACATGCCTACTCACATACATAAACATACAATGCAACTGCAAGTTGTTGCTTGTCACCGTCACTGGCAGCCTACATAGGCACATATTTACACATGTGGCATATACATATGCATGTATGTATGTGTGTGTATGTGTAGTCGTACTTAAGTACCTGCATGTCCTTTACACGCTTGCCTCGGTACGTGGCTTGAATTTCTACTGCGCCTGCCGCATGCTGGCGTCGGCATCAGCGCCTGCATCGTATCAGCTAAAACTACTTGAATTTGTTATTGGCATGCGTATGCCACAGGCGTGATGCCACAGCCCGTCACTGCAATGCCTGATAGGCGGCAGCTGCTATGTGGAAGTGCATAAAATTGTCGCTGGTTTTCCGCCATACACAGCAGCACGTCAACAATGTCGTTCCACGCTAAATGGTGGCTGCCACAAATGCCGTCACTTGCACTTAACTTTTATTCACTTTCAATTTTGCTTACGTACTCGATAAATTTTACTATGCCAAGGCAAGTAAAGCAACATTTCAATTTATTCATAAAGTCTTCAAAATTTCATATTATCCAAATTTGTTGTTGTTGCTGTTGATGTTATGCAGTGCCGTGTGGCGTGTGGAAATTACGCACGTAAACTGCTTTTAAATGAACGCATTAAGTATTGCAACAGTGCCTCTGCCACATACATACATACGCGCATACGATATGCCGACGCAGCCAGCGTGCGAGTAGTGGCAGTATTTCAGCTGGAAAAGCGTAATTCGTAAATTTATCAACTCTCCGAAATGGCTTCTGTTGCTCTTATTGGCACTTCGCAGCCTACCGCCAACAATGGCAGCTTGTTTTGGTTACACCGTTTGGCCAGCGAACGGTACTTGCGGCCAAAAATGTAATTTAATCGTCGAATCGTGTCGACTTTTGTGTGCGAAATTTCACGCGCGCGCCATCGTATTTCTTCACTTTGCTTGCTATTGTTGTTGTGTTCGAGTATTTCAGCAATTTCGTGCACAATCGGCAGCGTCTTTCACAACTTATTTAAGTGCAGTTACTGCATTTTAATTTGGTTACCCGTTTTTAATATCGTTAATCAATTCCTTTTTCGAGTGAATTTTCGAAATTCTCAAAATTCTTCGAAATTCAGTGCAAATTGAATTTTTAATACACAGCCGTTCTGATACACCAGCGAAGGTATTTACTATAATTTTGCTCATTTGACGGTTGCATGCAAAAGCCTACCCAAATGTGTGTTTACGAAAACGCGTCAAACCATAGGGGACTTGATTAAGCCATGCCTGACTGAGTAACAGATGACTCGAGTAAACATTGAGATATCTCAGCGAAATTCAGTGCGGACGTCACACTTGAACAGAAAAATATGTTGGCAGTGGAAATGAACAAAATTTGATGTAGAGTGTGCCTACCTTCGTTATAACAGTAATTTTCGAAAATGCTGAAAATTTGGTATTTCTATATTATAATTCATCTTTCTTTTTACAGTAATTTTCGAAAATACTGAAAATTCGATATTTCGATAATTAATCTATCTTATAACCGTAATTTTCGAAAATACTGAAAATTCGATATTACAATAATTGAAGAAAAAGTGCACAAATTTGGTACCAGGGGATTAACATTTTTTTTTTTTTTTAATTTGCTTATTAGAATTGTTTCAAAATTTATATCAAAAATGGTCATAACACCTCTTAATTTCCAATACGCTTAATGTTTTTCAAAACCCAAAAATTAGCGCAAGGGATGAATGCCAAAACGAAAATATGATTTTTAAATTTTTTTCGAAAATGGTAAAGTCATAAATTAATGCCGAAAATGGGCGTGGCACTTGCGTAATTTATAATAAGCAGTGAATCTTTAGAAACACTATTTCGGTACGAGGCATTCTGTTAAAGAAAAAAAATTGTTTTTTTTTTAATTTTTTCGAAAATGGTAAATATGGTTTTTAAATATGATTCGAAGTTAAGCGCGGCACTTATTTTCAAATAAGTTATATGATACGCAAATGCTACTGTGGTTTTTGAAGGAAAGAAATAAAACACAAAGGAATTAGAATGAATCTATGCCCACCACCCATCCAAAAAAGAAAATAAAAACCAGAAGGAAACGAACCAGACAGGTGGAAAAAGGAAGAATGGCCTTTGGATTGTAGGATGACGATCAACAGTGGCTAATTACGTTCGTATTAATTGATTCGAGGTACTGATGAATTTCACCAGGTGTCTGATATTTAAACGCGCAATATCCGTAGGTGTAGCAAAGAATATGTCCTAATCTTTGCGCGACGTCAACAGGGCAGCTGAGAGGAAGGTGCTGAGACGATTTCACCTCGTTCTCTAGGCACAGAAAGAACTTGCTTCTGCAGAAAGAACTTGAAGCAATCTCAAGTCTCATCGCATGGACACTTCACGGAAAATTCCCGGTAAGGATACCTACCGAATTCGAGAGCTGCGGCTTTGTAAGCGTTAGAAGACCAGGATCTCGAGCGTTAGAATACCAGGATCTCGCACTTTGCACGTTTGCTCAGTAGCCCAGCGCCTGCTGAGTTGATGCGAAGCCCATCTTCTCAGGAGTATACCACAGGTTCTCAAGGGATACCCCTCTAAATCTTTGTCAGACGAGAGCAGGGCAGCTGAGATGAAGGTACTGAGATGATTCCATCTCGGCCTCAAGACAGCTTCTGCAGAATGGACTTGAGGCAATCGCAAGTCTCACCGCATGGACACCTAATGGGCAATGTCCCATCTTTCCAGGAGTAGACCGCAGGTTCTTAAGGGAACCCAAATCCTCTGATTTTGCGACGAAACCGTCTTCAAAGTTCCCTGCCTGGCCGACTCATCAGCCCAGCAGTTTCCAAATGAGCCTTATATCGAAGTATTCGGATGCAATCGAGAGAGAAGTCAGGCATTCCCCGACTAATTTCGAACGCACAAACAACGAGCCCAAAGTCTATTAATTGTGTTATTAAGGCAAAACGTAACTTTAGGCAACATGACCCATCTTTTGCATTGCTACAACCATACAAGGCGACTGTTGCCTTCCTAATTCTTTCCTCAATATTGGACTTCCACACCAGCTATCTGTTAAGGATGAGTCCCAGGTACTTTACCCTGTCAGAGAGCACCAACGGAGGGCCCGCTATTAAGAAGAGAAAGGTTCTAGATATTTTATATTTCGTCATAAATAAGACGAGCTCTGTGGCCAAGATGCGTATATCTTACTTAAAAGGCAGAAGAGCTAATGGAAGGTGATGCGATGATTTGATCTCATTCTCCAGGTAGCTACCCTCGAGCGTCTTTGATTTACTACCACTCCGGTAACTGGGACACAAAATATACCGATAATATATCAACTTCGAGACATCCGTTGAGTTAGGCGAAGTATACCTTTCATATCTAGTTACGGGGGTTCCAGTCGTCTACTTGCATGGAGAATTCACTTGATAGCTCATTAGCCCAGCAGTTTCTTTCAATATAACTGTGTCGAGGTAATCTTATACAAATGCTTATTATCAGATAATTCGGCACACAAATTCACCAACCCCTATCATTCAACGTTGATACATGCGCGAACATTCCGTTTCCAAATGTCGCACTACGCTCTTGAGAGGACGTGAATGAAAAGTTGTATATCGGTAGTAACGCGACAAATGTGGATTCGCCTGCGGGCATGAAATTACAGGATCGTGGTGGACAGTTGATAGGTAAATTACGTGAACTTAAGTATTTATCAGACCTCATCGCAGTACAACAAAGAGAAGCCGCATACAGAGACAGATACATAAGAAGGCGAGCCTGGCTACAAAAATGCTGAATCCAGACGTGGGCGTATAGAACTGGTCCATTTCATGGACGTCATTCTGGACCCTCCCGAAGTAATGCAGAAAGTAGAAATAATAAGGAAGTAGACTCCAGAAAAGACTCCAATGCACCTTCTCTTGGAATGCAGCGCTATAGCGCGGAGAAGGTAGAGACATTTTGACCAACTGCAGCCAGAAGAAAAGCACATACGCTCAATCCAACCCAGCTCCATCCTGAGTTTAATAAGGGAAGGGTCTGGATGAGTTACGGTAATAGGTAGAAGGCACAAAAGGTCATGTGGTCGAAGTGCGAACCTCATAAAGGAGCTAATCTAATATAGTATCGGGAAGGGAGTCTCCCCAGAAGAGGAAGTGGGATTGCTTTAGTAGGCACACCACTTGACGCAGTCACGACGGTCGCTGTAAGATCGAAAGCATTCTGAACCCACCAAAAAATGAAAAGAAAAAAATGGGTGCATTGAATATTTCTGCAATAAATCTAAAAAAAAATTTGTAATAATTGTTCATTAGCGCTCATAATTAATTATAAGACTCTCCAAAAATAGATTTTTTAGCTCATAAAGTACAATAAACAGTGAGATTTTTTTTTGGTGGGCGTGAAGTCTCAACATTTTCTTATGGATTTCTCTACTATACGCTATAGATCCAGAGTGCACCTCAACGCTAAAGGAATGCGAGAGAAGTACCTGAACTGAGCGCAGAAGGAAGTTAATGGTCATGGGGACATGGCAAAATATAGTCAGCTCAAACCAGGTGATGGTCTGAAGAATTTACTGCAACTAGAAGCGGTAGCCGAACAAAAACCTTATAAAAATATCCAAAATAAGTGTTTAAAAGGAACCAGCTAAATGGCCAATCCTGCTTGCAATATTTTTTATATTTGAAAAACAAAAAGCAAATGGCCTGTAGTCTTCCACTTTCCTTCGTTGCAATGCTGCTGTAAGTAGAACAAAAATTTTAAATAAACATCTTTGCTTCAAGTGAAAAGCGTGAAATTTATGCTAACAAATTCTTTCTTACATAATTGAAAACTCAACAGCGTAGCTGATTTCCTCACAAAAACTGACTGACATGTTTTTACAGCTCTCAACAATAGACACAAAAGAAAATTGCCTACGTAAATTAACTTTTCCACTCAATTGAGCTGCGAACTGAATTGCTGGGAACAGAGTAAAACAAATCGAATATAAAACCTCTCGCTTGTAGATCTCGCATTGGCCATTTTACATGCAGTAATCCTTTCGCTGGCACATTTCTCGCGCCAAATCCCTTTCATATCTTACTTTTCTTCTTTGCATGGGAAAATCACATTCGTTATAGTTAGCAATAAAATTTTCTGCATGATTTTTGAATTGTTGGTTGAGAAGAAATAAAAAATATTGAATGTTGTTAGAAAAAAATGGAAAATAGAAAAATAAAAAATAGAAAATCCCAAAGATGTAGTTTAATGCGCAGCAGGAGAATAAAGCAGCGCCTGCCCGTACACAAACATATTTAGGCAGATATAAATTTGAAATTTTGGACTGCTACGTGCAATCCTTGCGCATGCGCTGGATTAGCTAATTTATCCTATACAAAAATAGCCGTACGCTCTAGATTTGGACTCACACACACAGACAGAGGCACACACAAACACACATTGTTTGAATTTATATGAATGCTATCCGTTGTATATCCTTGTTTTTCAACAAAAGTGCAGAGGACCACCCGCAATTTTGAGTTCCCAAGCAGCTAAGAATATTTTTCTTCGACTTTCCTTTTTTGTTTTTTTGCTTTGCTTCAAGAATGCGTGCAACTGCCCCAGGCTCTTGCGCTTAATTGGAGCAACTACTTAGTGTTGTCCACTTTACATATCTAAATTTTTCTTTTTCTTTAATTATTTTGACTCCTGCATTTCTTGATCATCTTGATTCAGTAAATTATTTAATCATTTCTGATAGTCGGCCGCATCAAAGTAGCGTCGCTCACCTTTTATCGCTGCGAAGGCGTTAGAAACAGCAGTCTTATCTTGATCGCGACAGTTTCATGTGCCACTGTGCCGTCGGTGTTTTTTTTAATGTTTTTTTTTGTTGAAAACCATGAACATACATACTTATTTTTGTTAGTTGAGATGAATATCTGTTTGATTTTTAGTGCATTTTGATCTTTCTCGATCGATTTATACGAATATAATTAAGCCTTGCATGCCGATAAAAAATATGCCCGCCAAAAATATGTAGACGGTCAAGTCTTTGAATAGATAGCTTTGGGATGAAAAATACTTTGACATTATTTATTAATTTTTGTTGTACTACACTGAAAAATTACGCTGAAGGAAATCTATAGCAAAAGTTTAGAAGAGCAGTGGCGTGAATTCTCTGTATCTTCGTGTTTTTTGCATTACAACGGAATCAGTGGACACTTTTTTGTATTTTATGTTGAGAAATGAAAAAAAAAACAATATAAATAAGATGTCTGCCTACTCTGCTTTTACATTTTCGCAAAATATTATGGAATATACATCACTCTTTATCGTATCTGCATCAAATAAGGTGTGAGTGACTGTGTTTGATGCTCGATTTCTACGAGGTTTCTAAAATTTGACCAGTCACTTGATAACTTTGTAGATTCATTCATGCTTCAGCCACTATATTTATCGTTCTTGGCCTTCTGCGAACTTTTCCTGCTCCTCAAAACTGAAAATGCCCATGAAATTATGGAGGTTTGCAACTCAGGAGCGCCAAAAAGCTCATATCCGATGGGCTTTGAGGGTAGGAAAAAGTGCAAGTCTATTATATCTGGATGGAGGATTATTTTAAAGGGAGTCAAATTAGATATTAGGATATTAGAATTAGAAGTAATAAATATTTTTTGAAAAACATGAAAATCGCAGGTTTTTTAAATTTTCTTTTTCTAAAGATATAACTTTGAGGGAAGTTTTTGGATAAATTCATGGCCAATAATAGTAGTTCACTATCTGCGAACTTCTCAAACATGAAAATTTGCTGATGCTCGTCATGCCAGAGGGCCTTGTTTTTTTCGTCTTCACATCGTTGGTTGGTTGGTTGGTTTGAGTGGTGATTCTTCCAGAATACAACTACCGCTTCCGCACCATTTTGTTGTTTACTACTTATTTACGGCATGACTATATCCAGTCTGTGCGGTTTAGGAACCGTTGACGTGACGCTGTTGACGTCTAAGCCAGATAGTTGTTCGAGACTCTCGAACAGCGGTTTGCCCAGGGTTAACATTATGTCCTTCCATAGAGCAGGGCATTCACAGAGGAAATGGAAGATTGTTTCCTTTTTCTCCGGCTGTTTACAACTGTGACAGTATGTGTTGTGAGGATGCCCATTTTGGCAGCTTGTTCTCCCACAGACTAAAAGCCAGGTATGACTGCCGTTAGTCTCCAGTCGTCCCGTCGTTTCATGTTTATCAATGTTGACGATTGCTTAAGGTTGTAGGTGGGCCAAAACGTTCTGCTGATTTTGCATTTCGTCTGGTTTCTCCTTCTACAATCCGCGACTCGAAGGTATTTAAGGCAAATTGTACTCTTGACTGCACCTAATGGTGTGAATACCGATTCTGCAAGAGCGTTATTCAAGGTAGATCCCCCTCTTACCAGTTCATCTGCTTTTTCGTTACCTTCAATGTTCCCATTTCCCGGGACCCAGATTAAGGTAACGTTACTGTTTTCGCTCAAGGTGGAAAGGTTATTCCTACTTTGTTGCACATGCCTGGATTGCAGCTTGGCTATCCGAAAGAATAGCGATATTGCCATTAAAAGAGAAATCTGCGATTAGCAGCCTACAGCTTCCCCAATTGCCAGCACTTCCGCCTGGAAGACACTGCAGGCATTGGGGAGACGCACAGATTTTTCAATTTTAAGTCTATGAGAATATATACCAGCTCCAACACTACAATCCATTTTAGAACTATCTGTATAGACTGTAGTGTGGAATTTGTTTAGTGAAAATCGCTTATTCCATTCCTCCTTAGATGAAAAAAGAGTGGCAAAATTCCTATTGAATGTTACCGTCGGGACGATGTAGTCAGCCCTCACCGAGGTTAACTGAGTTTGTCGCAGTAGTCGGCTGGCATGACCATGAGTTTGTTCTTTCCAGCGACCCGCTTCGTTTCACCTAAATGCACTCATGGTTGCCGTCTTCTTAATGTGTAGGTCTGTTGGAATAATGTGTGTCAGTGCGTCATGTCGGTAGAGCAGCCTTGACTACACCTCATTCAGTTGAATGCTAATGCATTTAGTGCTTGTCGCAACATCATCATCACCACCAGCTTTGATAATGAATGACAACACCACAGCGAGTATGGCGATCAGGACTAGCGCAAAGATAGTGTCAAGTATGAGAAGCAGTTTGTGTATTTTCATGGGTGAGTAGCCCTGATTGTGATCATATGATGGAGTTGGCATTGGTACCGTCGGTTACATTTGTGAGGTGATTCGGGTTTTACGCTTCAGTCTTTCTTTCCACTCACTCCGATCGGTGAGAGCTGAGTCTTCGGTATTAACATCGTGAAAGAGCCTCTTCATGTGGGATATGAGATATTTTTGGATTACCGCAGCGACTGGCTCAATACCAAGATGACGTTCGAGATCACTACTGCGTACGTACCATGGCGCGTCAATATCACATCTTTAGACTTTGTTTGGAAACTTTTGTATTTGCAAAGTATTGCTGGTTATATATTATATATTCTGTACTGGTTATATAGCAAACCTCATCACGTTGGTTTTCTTGCTGTGGTGATGATGGTTAAGTGGCGGTCTAGCCCCCATCTCATGGGGGCTAACTCACCACGAACTAAGGGGGAAGCTCCATATAAGGATTGCCTAATAATCCAACCGGGGAACGGCGAAATTGGTGGCCATTCAAGCAGCAAGTGGAGATTACTGTACCAACGTCCTCCTTTTATTCCCTAGCCCAGCATTCTATGAAATCCATGACATGTATCCCCCTATTACAACCCACGAGGTATCCCATCTTTGGGAAATCCTCCCGTCGAAAAATCGGCGGCTCGGGCAATCGGCTGCGCAGGCTCAAGCCCCACATCCCGTTATGAGCTGTACTGGCACGCAGGGTTCCGGAGGAAGCACACTACTAGCGGTGAGAAATGGTAAATTGACTATGTCAAAGGAGGTCCGAATGAGTGAGTGCGATATACCGATGTCGAAACCATCCGAGGCAAATGAACAAGATATAGAAGCTGGGGATATGTCGGAAAATCGATCAATAAACTCAGACGGATCTCTGGTACCGAGTAGGTGTATTGGAGTCTCCTGGGATTCGTGGCAGAAATGACAAGAATCAGTGGACCATATCGCAGATATCGATGTAGTCTGCAATGGTATGTGAGAAAGCCCGTGAGCAATCTCAGTTTATCCTTCGGGAGAATCATGAGTTTTTCAAGCCTCTTTTGGTTGTGCTCTCCTAGTAGTAAGGGTTTTGCCCGACATACCCCCATAGTTTGGTGGCAGCTAACCTCCCTTAGATTAAGCTTTTCACTTCTAAGCTGCTGCTTGCCGGTGTACTGTTCAATTGGTAGGAAGGGCTCGGCTCCTATTAATGGCAAGTCCGCAGCATCTCTCACCAAAGCGTTCGCTACTTCGTTCCCAGTTATACACCTGTGTTCTGGGAACCAAATTAGCCGGACACAATTGTGTGTTCTTTGTATATTCAGTTGCTCAGTACATTCACGAACCAGTTACGACTTAAGCTTGCAGGATGACTGAGCTTTGAGTGACGCCTGACTACCGTTCAAAATGGCAATTCGCTCATTTGGGAAATTTCTCTCTAAGTTTTATTTCTACACATAGACAGATGGCATTAATCTCCGCCTGGAAGGAAAATTACCCATTGGCACAGAATGCTTAAGCCTTCTGTGTTTTCGAGTCATCTGTGTACCAGTGCTGGGTACACTCCTGGAATTTCCCTTCAAATGTATGAAATTATTCTGAAGACCATAGAATAATCAATCTGTTTTAATTTCAGTTTCAATTTTCACAGTTTCTACCCCAGCCGACTTCGAGCGGCAAATGGTTTTTCATGAGGATCTTTTTTCGTTGCAGAAATGCACTCGGGGGAGTGAGCACCTGGTATGCAGTATCACCAAAAATAGTGATAAAACCTCGCTTCTACTCAATTGCAGCTTTATAATATGGGACGAGTCCTAAATGGTTTATCAAAAAGTAGTAGAGCCTATCTGTAGAAACTTCAGATATATTTAGATTGAGTTATAAACACTTTTTGTTGAGATTTTGGTCACACAGATATTTCCAAAAGGACCAGTGGGTACGAATAAATGTAAAATTTTCTTCCAGTGTCTATCTGAAATTAACACCAACTTTCAGCGTACATTTCAAATGCAAGATTACCAAAGTGAATGCAAAATATGCGCACATCTTAAACAAATACATAAATAATCGCCAATCGCTGTTGGTTGTTAGCCAATTTGCCAATTTACCTGCCAAGAACAACAACAATCACAAACAACTACTACAGCGGCATTTGGCGTAACGATCATAAAGCGGGTAGGCAAATTAGGAAAGAATTGTCGCGGAATTTGTGAAATAACGCCGTGATCTGGCAGCCGTCGGAAATCACTACAAATGGCTGCTCAGCAATTGAGCTACTGCGTGACTGTTCAACTCCACTTCACTGCGCCTGCGCGGCGATCAAAAAGGCAAATCAGTTAAGAGACATCGCCAATTGGTTTAATTCAAATTGGTTGGTGCATTTTTGTGAATAATCGCAAATACTTAAATAAAAACCAAATTGGATTATTGTTTATGGGTTATGTGGCATGAGAGGCGACGACAGTTGGCTAATTTTTGCGCGACAACACAACAGTTGCTTGTGCAACAACAACAGCACAATGTGGAATGAATTGGTAAGCATCGAGAGAATAATGATGGGATTTTTTTTTTTCTTTTCAAACTGCAGGCGGTTCGGTAAATGATATGAAACACTTGAGTGTGCTGAGTGAGTGTTGAAAGGCTTCGTAGAAATATTTTGAAATGTTTACGCATACGTACAAATATTTTTTGGTACAAAAATGTACGTCTCAGGTGTACACAAAAGGCAACATGCTTAGAAAAATATTTTGCCATACATTTACTTGAATATGAATATACTTATGGCGCATAGTGTTTTTCGTGGCATTCGTGCCATAGCTCAACTCTTTCAACTTTAAGCCATTTAACTGGGCACAGCCTACGAAAATAAACAATCAAGAAGAAAAACTGAATAAACAAAAGGTTGTGCATAAATCAACGAAGTGGCAGGAAGGAAGCAGGCAAATTTTCTGAGGGATGACACTATTCAATGACACTTCGTTTGACATAAAGTTGAATTTATTACAAATGCACGCGCCAAATACACGAAAACCCATAAGCGTTTTGTGTACATTCGTGGGAAAAACAATACAAACAAAAGAGGCTTAAGCGCTTTAGGACAAACATTAGCAAAACAAATGAGGAAAGTAGCAATAAATAGTTGAAGGAAGAAAGAAAAGGATTTCATGTTGGTCTTGACATTGTGCGGTTTCCATACAATTCATTCAGTTTCATTCAGAAAACTCTTTTCTTATTTCTAACTGCGAAAAAAATATTGCCAGACAGAACGGAAGTAAATACTTAAACGCTTTCGAGCGGATTTCTCTTGTTTCTCAGAATTTCCGAGGACTCGCTTTGATAGAGATTATCAATGATACACTGACTGTCAACTCCCAGAAAAACATAGAACAGATAAATCGCAAGTGAAACCAGTAGCAAAGCAAGTAGTTGAAATCGGAGATTTTTCACTTTAATTGTGATGCTCATTTTCGAAATTTCTCTTAAAAAAAAATTGATCCAAAAATATGTGCACGTGCATTTCGATCAGCAGAGTTGGACACACATGCAGTCGTTAGATAGCAAATCGCACAAACGCTTATCCCCGCTGACTGCAACGTATGCGCCGCGACGCGTCCATTGTGCGGATCACTCTTTTCGGCTTATGCCTTAATTATGCACACATTTTTGAAAGTTAATGGTCAGTTTTAGAAAGAAAAAGCAAAAAAAAAATAAAATCAAAAACAAAAAAAAAACTAAGCAAAAAAAAAAAACAAAGCAAACACTCTAACGAAAAAAGGTAGCCCGCTGCTCATTTTGTAGCTATGCAACGCACACCAAGCAGCCGATAGAAATGTCGGCAAAAAGCAGCGACAAATCAATATAATTAGTATTTCAAAATCTGACACTAATCTGAGGATTACGCATGGATTAAAAATGTTTGACGTTTTCTAGCTGTTAAAATACAAATGCAAATGGATCACATTTCTATGCAGGCACCATCAAACTTTCGTCTCGCCGTGAATGCAGAAGATAAGCAGTTCAAATTAATTGGTTTCAATGCGCTATTATTTCCATAAATTCAGGTGCCAGAAACAAAACGAAATTGGACACACATTTCTGTATAAGAAAGGTTCAGAATTTTAATGGAGGCTCTAGTATCAAAACTTCCACGAATAAACTAAATATTTTAATTAGATAAATCAAAAATCGCAGCTAAACACCTTTTCTGTGGATGTTTTAAGATCCTATTACTGAATTAATTATAGGTTTATTTTCAGAAATAATATCGCGTGTTTTTTAGCTGCATGAGAACTATCGATATCGATGACTGTGGTTTTTTCTAATAGCGGTCGCCGGCAATGGCAAGCCTTCGAGTGAATTTCTGCCGGCTGTATTAAGACGGCTCAACTTGCCATGCAGCGCACTTAGCAATCGATTTATTGCAATATTCGAGCCACAACTGACGCCATACGGGCAGATTTATTGTAAAAGTAGTCAAAAATTGGACTGATCGAAGGGATTAAGTCCAATATTTTGAAAGCATCAGATGAAAGCTCTAGGCAAACTGCTAGTGGGCATTGCTAAGGTTAAGAGGAACAAAACTCTCTGGTTCACTGAAGAAGTGAAACGGATAACTGAATAGAAAAACAAGGCATTTTTAGACTACAAGACAGCAAATACAGGCGAAGGAAAAGAACGCCACATTGAACAAAGAAATGTATCCAATAACAGAACACGAGAAATAAATTAGAAACGACAGGAGATTTGTTCTGATAACTTCTAGTTTATTTATTGAAATTAGTTCCCCCTCGATAGACTGTTTTGCGTGTTCTAAAAGCTTTTCGAAGGAGTGTTTCAGGTCATTGATCGGAATGTTCTTCAGGATGTCGGTACACACCTTTTGGATGGCCTCTATGGACGCAAAAGGTTTTTTTTCATGGCCAAATGCAATTTTCCGAATAGGTAGAACACAGGCAGCCATATCAGGCAAATACGGTGAATAATTGTTGTTTAAAATGCGATTTATAGTGAAAAAATAAGTCAAAAAGTGGATCGATGAGATGGTGCATTATCATGCAATAAACGCCAGCTTCCTCCTTCGCGGTATTCTGGGTGAATTCGACGAATGCGATGCAACAAATACTTCAAAATGCCAAGATAGAAAATTGCATTGACGGTTTAGCCCGTTGGTACGAACTCCTTGTAGACGTTTCCCTTGGAATCGTAAAAACAAATAAGTAGCAACTTGATTTTTGACTTCTCCAAACGCAATTTTTTGGGTGCTGGCTCATTTGGGGCTTTCCATTCGACACTTAGACAAGTTTCAGGTTCATGTTGGAAACACCTCTTTTCATCACCCCTCACAATGTTGTAAAGGACGTGCTTGTCTTTTCTCGAATGTTGAATGTTGAATTCTGAGCAATTTTTGATCCTCAGTTAACTTGTGCGCAGACCTTTCGTAAGAACATTTTTGATAGATTTACGGACAATTTCGATGGAGTTTTCGATGATTACTGATTTATGTTCTTCAAACATATCTGAAACGTGTAAATCACTGATGAACTCTGGCACGAGGTAGACAATCATCGCTATAAACTTTTTTCATCAACTCAAATGCTTCAGTAATTTTTGGTTTCGCTTCCACTGAACCAAATTCCACCAAGCTTCTACAAAACAATTGTAAGGCCAATATTTACTTATGGAGCAGAAGCTGGTGAAAAACGAAATAATTGCTGCGGACTACCGAAATACATTCCGTTAGGGCCATGACTGGAAAAACTAGACTAGACCATATAAGAGACGAGAAGATAAGAACACAGACAGGTGTGACCGGCATTGTAAAATTCGTAAGAGCCAGAAGACCAGCATGGAACACGAGCCGCTAGCAATCGGTTGATAAAAATAGCTCGAGATGTGCTGCCAGAAAGAAGAAGATGACCACCAAAACGATGGGTAGCATGTTGGGCATCTATCTCAAATTTTCATCCCTGCTTCGTTGTGAATTTAAAATACCCTTTATATTAAGTTGCGTTATCGTTTGCACAGATTCGGTTATTTTCATAACTCTTGCATTTTAACTAATTCAGTGAAAAATAGCGAATGTAACATAAGTAACGAATTAACAACCAATAAATAATATGAATTTCTTTAAAAAATGAGGTGTGCGTAGGATTGCACAGTTGGCAAACAAAAAAGATCGTAAAAATGTATCGTTGAGTCACTTGGACGGACCAAAAATATTGTTGTAAATGCGCTTATGCCAAAAATTCTACAGAAAACGAATTGAACTACTGATAATTTAATTGTGACATTTGCCAAAAAGAATTCCATCGAAAGAATTATTACTCTTTGCCAAACAACAAACAAATAGTTGAAAAATAAAATAAATCATAAAAACTCTATGAACTTATTCCCCAACCCACTATCATTATTGGACACTGCTGACTGGTAGCTGGATAATCACACTTGACAAACTTGAAATTATGCACTAATGTTCGCACAGCACTAAATTTGTATAATCTTTACGAACTCAATTTTTTTCACTTTTCGTTTTATCTATCTTTTCCTGAAGTTCAAATCCTAAAATAACCATAAAAGTAACACTCAAGGCTAATTTAAGCTTTTAAAAGCCAGACCTAAAAAAACCAAAGCAGTCAAGTAATAATTTCTCGCTTTATTGGCGCAAATGCCAATAAGGAAATGTTCTTCATTTGCAGTTGTCAGCGTCAAACATGCCACATAAATTGCATTATCGCCGATCAGCGTAAAGATAATTCAAATCATGTCACCGCGATGCGCATTTGATACATTAAAGCCAATCAGTTGATGGCTGTAGTGCAGTGGCTGTAGGCTGTTGTAGTGGACTGTTGTCGTCATTGGCTGAATGGCTTAGTGCTACACTTTAGCAAACGTTGGATGACGTTGGCGATGTGTGTGTGTGTGTCTGTGTGTGTTGCATGCAGCGCATTATCGCGGCACGTTACAAGTAAATCCTCATCAGCGCAGCCATAGTTAGATAAAATGAATAACTTTATCACCAGTTACGCGATAATGCGATCAAATTGTGGGTATCACAAAGGCAAACACACGCGCATATACACACACGTATGTGTTTATTTGTGTCAGTTGCATGAAATGCACAATAACTTCATTTGAGCTTTCATTGCTGATGAGAGATAAACGATTGCGATTATATTTTAATTATCAGAGATGCACCGGATTTCACGCAATTTCTTTACTGCATCGCTGCGTACAAATGAAAAAAAAAAAAACAAATAAAATGCCGAAAACACAATTTTAATTATGCTCAAATACCGCCGGGATACTCGTCGTAGTAGTGGCATAAAATGGAACGGGAGTGCGAAAACTTGTGCCCGATAGCAGAACAGCTGCCTGCTCGCGGAAGTATTGCGGGTGTCTTAGCCAATGTCAAATCGAGCAGGGATAAAGTGTTCGTGCCGCTGCAATGCATTGAAATTCATTAGCTGCACATGTCCTGTAATTTACTTACTGATTTTTCATATCATTTTAATACTCACATTGCTGCGTAGGTTTGTGTGTGGATACGCTTTTATGTGAGCGTTGTAAATGTCATTCGTGCCGCTTGTGTCGCTGAGCTCTTCATTAGGGCACAAATGTTGCATTTTCATTGCCAATTGCTTCACTTTTGTGGTTAGCATTGTTGTTGTGGTGTGAATGAATTTGCAATTCCACTTAATACATTTGCGTGCTTACCAAATAACAATTAACACTTGGCAATATGAATGGAAATGTGCACTCATCTACGGATATAGCTATGCACGAGGGTTGCTCGAGAAGTCAAGTCCATGAAAATTTGGATTAGGTACACCTTTTTGGGAAAAAAACTTGTTTTATATTTTACTTTTATCTTGTATTTTTATTTCATTTATTTAGTTATTCGATCCTAACGCAGCAAGGGTAAATCTTATTTATTATTAGTTCTAGTCACAATTTTCATGATTGAATTTACAAAGATGTTTTAAGTTATATAGTTAACATTGCTAAATAAATTTTTTGTATATCTCTGTTCACTCCGTTCGAGAGCATGGGGCCTCGACCAGACTCTTCCATCGTACACGGTTCTGGGTTCTTGTTTTCGCGCAGTCTCATGGGATGTCGGCATCTTCTAGTTCGCGCAACATCGACCTTCGTCAAGTGATCTTTGACCGACTGCGATCTCCGCTCCCTTGCGGGTTCCAGTAAAGTGCTATTCTAGGTTTTCTAAACGCGTGATATATGCATCGCCACTTTCTTCGTTTGAATTGCCATGGATTTCGCATTCCTTGATCCACAAAACACCATCTCTCCACAGATAATGTTCAGCCAACATATCATAAAGATGATGCGGAGGCATTTCTTGGCGAAAAACTGTAGCCTCTCTGTGATGGTGTTGGAGACCAGCCATGTTGCACTTCCGTACAACAATACAGACTTCACACATGAACTAAATATTCGCAACTTGTCCATATTGTATGCGTTCGCGCGAAAGCCGCGCTTACTTTATTTAGCCTGCAGTTGAGATCACAACCTGGTCCGCCTTCTGTCGTGATAGTACAGCCGAGGTATCAGAAGCTTTCGACAAATTCCACCGGACACCCGTCAACCATTATAAGTATTGATTTGGCAATGTTAACCTACAGTCCAACAGTGCGTGCCAGCGTGACTAGTCTCTCCGTCGTCGCTTGCATGTTAGTGTGTTTGTGAGAGACGGATGACAAATGTCATCGGCGAAGTCCAGGTCCTCAAGATGTCGAGTGAAACCCCTATACGATGCCGAGGATGATCCCGCAATTTATGCGAATTTACTACTACGACTGCGAACTCATGTACTGGTACATTGTTTTGATGGAAGAGAACCTTATTGTCTTCAAACGAGTTTGTTTTACTTCAAGTGTTCATAGAATAGATCCGTTGGCTATTATCTTTAGATTTACCTCTTCAAGTTAATCCATGTGAATGGCAGAGAACTTTCGCCATACTCTTTGTGAGTAAACAGATCGTGCGAGCCCTACTTCAACTTCGATTCACTACTAGTCTCTTCTTCTATACTGTGATGTATCGTAGTAAAACCATTTTTCGTTCAAGTTTACTAAACTTTACAAAAACTCGATCAGATTACGACTGAACATTGCCAAACGTTGCTTTGAAGTTGTAGATCGATTTCGTTTGCTGTCAATTGTGAACAAATCTAGCACCCTCCTCGCGCACAGCTTCTTCATATCCAAGTATTTTCTGTTAGTTCGCGAACCACTCTTGCCGATCGTCCAATGTCATACCGTATCGTCAAAGTTCAGTCTGCAGTTATAGAACTCAATTGCCCTTGAAGTGGTTGGAGGGATGTCTAAGGCCATACATATATTTAGATCTGTCTTTCAATCTGTTTTCCACAGTAAAGTTCATCGATTTTTGAATAGCAATCACCTCCGCTTGAAAGACGGATGCGTACATTCCAAGAGCAAAGAATAGTTTTGTCCCGCTGGATTCCACATTGATACCAGAGCCAGAACCGTGCTCGATCCTGGAACCATCCTGAAAATGCGAAAACAGTGTTAGCCGGGCTCTCGCAGCACCACACTGTATCTCTCTCAAGGTTCATGGGGAGAATCGTTGGGCCGAAGTCCATGCCGTCTCTGTTGCCCAATGTCCAACAGGGGCCTTACTAATTCCCATTGTGTTTCAACCTGCATATGACTTACAAGGCCTTTCATTGGATGATAACATCATGTGGTGGCAGACTAGCCAGGGCGTCTAATGCCGGGCCTGAAGTAGTCGGAATAGCTCCGATGCAACAAATGGCCACTGTTCGTGGTAATCTCGAATGCCATACCGCACGTTTTATTTAAAATTGTTGGTGTGATGACCAATGATGAGTTTTGCATGATTTCAAGGAATAGGGTAGGTTGGTTGGTTGAAGTGGTGATTCTTCCGGAACCCAACTAGCGCTACCGCACCATTTTGTTACCAAATTCTCGCTACCAATTTGTTTAGCGGTTATTAAATTATGACTATAACAGTCTGTGCGGCTTAAGAACCTTATTAGGTTGTTGATATCTAAACCAGGCAGCTGTTCGAGACTCTCGAACAGTGGTTTGCACAGGGTTCGCATTCTCTATTTCCATAAGGCAGGGCATTCACAGAGGAAATGGAAAATTCTTTCCCTTTTCTCCGGTTGCTTACAACTATGACGGTGTGTGTTGTGAGCGATGCCTATTTATTTTTTTCTTTTGCTTGTCCTCCTATATACCAGAAACCAGTTGTCACTGCTGTGAGTCTGCAGGCATCCCGGCGTTTCATGTTTATCAATATTAACGTTTGTTTGTGGTTGTAAGTAGGCCATAACGTTCGCGATTCGGAGGTATTTTGAGGAAATTATATTATTGATTGCACCCAGTGGTGTGAATACCGATTCTGCAAGATTGTCATTCATGGCCGATCCCCCTCTTGCCAGTACATCTGCTTTTTCGTTAACTTCAATGTTCCGATAACCCGGGACCCAGATTAAATTAACTTTATCGTTTTCACTCAAGGTGATAAGGCTATTTCTACTTTGTTCAATAAGTTTAAAGGTTGTTCTGGCAGAATCTAGTGCCTGTATTGCAACTTGGTTATCCGAAAGAATTGGAAGATTGTCCCTAAAAGAGAAATCGGCGTTTACTAACCAATAAGCTTCCCCAATTTCCAGTACTTTCGATTGAAAGACACTGCAGGCATTAGAAAGACATACAGATTTTACAATTTTAAATATATGAGAATATATAAGTATATCTGTTCCAGCACCTCTATCCATTTTAGAGCCATCTGTATAGACTGTAGTGTCAAAGTTCTTTAGTCAGAATCCTTTACCTCATTCCTCCTGAGATGGAAAGAGAGTGGCAAAATGTGTGTTGAATGTTGCCGTCGGGACCTCTTGAAACCGGCGACCCGCTTCATTTAACCTAAATGCACTCATGGTAAGCCACTTTCTTGATATAGAAATCTACCGGAGTAACATGAGTCAGTGCATTAAGAGTCGTACTAGAATATGATCACCAACCGTTATTTCACAGGCTGATTTTTCTTTTCTGCTAAGAAAGCTTTTCTGCCAAGCTTTCCTCCAAACTACCATTCCATGCGATAAAATTTGTCGTATAACCAGCCACCTTATACAGGCATAAAGTATATTTGGGTTGAAGACCCCATCTTCTTCCAAATATAGGTTTATGGGTAAAGAAGCTCCAATTGCTTTATTTTTCTATGTTCAGTATCCAGCTATGTTTGGAGTCCTAAGCACTTTGCACTGGATGAAAGTGAGAGGGTTGTCCATTAATGGGATAGGGCAGAGTGCCCACAATATTTGCAGACGAATTTCACTTTTCCGGTTTCACAAAAATGTACCTATTAAATATTAGATGTTACCACCACTTGATGCTTTCATCCGAGGAGAGGCCTTGAAGGCCATCTGCAGGCTGAAACACATTGGGAACTGGTACGGCCCTTGTCCGGCATTGGAACACAGAGAAGGCATGGACATCGATCCAACGATTCTCTCCATGCCCCTTGACTCCATGCCATCAAGAGTCGTACTTGAAAAGAGATACAGTGTAGTGCTACCAGAGGCTCAGTTGTGGGGAGACTCAGAAAATGAGCCCGGCTAACACTGTTTTCGCATTTTTACGGATGGCTCCAGGACCGAGCATGGCTCCTTCTTTGGCCCAGAGCCCGTTTTGCCACTCCCTTCTGCGGCCATCACAGCCACGGTTAGCAAATGGGTAACTACTACCCACAAGCGAGCTTGGCAGGCTGAGAGAGGCTGCAGATGGACAAAACTGATGTTACCTGTCATGTCCGATCGACTGTCGCAAACCCTTCTGTCATTAAGCAGAGGGGAGTGCAGACGGCTGGTTGGACTGATGACGGGCCAATTTCTGTGGGCAAAGCACATGGAAAGGTTGGGCATCTCAGACAGTGTACTCTGCCTAGCTTGTGAAGAGGAGGATGAGACGGCGGACCACTTCCTGTGTGTCTGCCCCGCCTTCGCTCGAATCAGGTTTGAGGTCTTTGGCACTGATGTGTTAAAAAGCGACCATCTTGGCTCCTTGGCACCACAAGATCTACTCAGATTTCTTCGGAGATCGGGTAGATTTAAAGAAAATTAAAAGGGAATCCAAGTGTAGTACAATGGACTCAATTAATGTCTGAGTGCTGCACTTGCTAGTTGTCTCGGCAAAAAAAAAAAAAAAAATAAAATAAAAAAAAATATTGGATGTGAGGTGACAGAGTTATACCTATGTTTCAATTTTAAGGAACTTATTGACCGCACTCGTATGAATGCATAGCATTTGTAAAATATACTCTAAAATATATTTACGTGCCTACATATTGTATAAACATAGATGTATTATATACGTACATATATATCTACATATATTTATATATACATAAAAAACTCTTCTCAAGTGCCTTGGGTATTCCTTAAGTGTGTCGCATGCGTGTCTTCTTATGCAATTGTGTTAACGCAAAAAATTGTGACAGTCACTCACTCATCCTCTCACCCACTACGGCGTGTGGTTCCTGCTGTTCGCATCCAATGCATTTTTTATGCAAATTTCTTTCACTTACTTTTTTTCCTATAGAAAAGATCCGTAAATGATGTGTCTTAGAAATTTTAGAAATCTCTAAGCCTCTTCAAAAAATAACAATCCAACTCGCTTATTCCAAGGTACTCATGTGTTTTCTTTCATTGCAGCTTTAATGCTTTGTGGTTTTGTGTAAGTACTTAGCATTTTTCTATTCAATTTATACTTCTTGCTGAGCAGCATAGCTAATTTTTTCACTTTGCTTTTTTCTCACTTTTCATCTTATTTTATTCAAGTATATTAAAAGTAAATATTGCGGAGCAACAATTGCTCCATGGGTGGCTAAGAAGAAATTCATACAGTCATCAAAGTGTAATCCATTGATGAACTTGCATGCATAATTTTTGCCAAAAAACAAAACAATAAAACTGATTTTGCTAATTTTTTTTAGTGACTTTAGAATTTCTGGTATTAAAATAGTTACAGACGGACTTCGAAGTTTTGGCCTATCTCACAACTATTTAAGATAACTGTGAATGATAAGTTATACGACGGCGTTCAATAAGTACCCGTGTTTGATGACAGAAGGCGTTCCTGAAGGAAGTTGGTGTTAGCATCGCGTGCTGCCATCCATCAAACGACAACATAACAAGTTTCAGACTGATTCATATTTTATTTTTATTTTTGGATGGGAAAAACTGCGAGCAGATAAAAGCAAAGTTGGATGCTGCCTATGGGGACTCTTCGCCATTTATGACCACAGCTAGATATTGGTTAAACGACCAGAAGCAACCAGAACGCCTAACAGACATGGCTACCCCGAAGAAATCATTCAAAAGGTCCACGGCATGATTCTCGCTGTAACAACTATGGCCTCTGTTGGTGCGCCGACCGAAACGGAACTATTCTTATATTATTTCTTATAGAAAATATAAGAAAAAAACAATAAAAACGGCAATCATTAATAAAGCGGTTTGAGAAAGAATTGTGTTCTATTATACTGCAGTAACAGATTGAGGATTATAACAGGTGATTTTTTAGTTATTTTCTTTTTAAACAGTTGGATTAAACCGCTGACGCACGTTTCGTGTTTTGTTTCACTGTCATCTCACAAACGAACAACGCTTGCAAATCATTGAATTTTATTATAAAAATGCGTGTTCTGTTAAGAAAGTTTAAGATCCACTTTTTTATCGCAAAATTGTGTTCAGCGACGAAGCTCATTTTTGGATCAATGGGTACGTAAATAAGCAGAATTGTCGATTTTGGAGAGAAGATCAGTCAGAGGAATTGCAAGAGCTACCAATGTATCCAGAAAAGGTCACAGTTTGGTGCGGTTTATGGGCTGGAGGTATCATTGGACCGTACTTCTTCAAAGATGCTGCGAATCGTAACGTAACTGTGAATGGTGAGCGCTACCGTGAAATGATATCCAACTTTTTTTGCACAAAATGCAAGAGCTT
The DNA here is from genome assembly GCF_028408465.1 of Anastrepha ludens. Taxonomy (NCBI): domain Eukaryota; kingdom Metazoa; phylum Arthropoda; class Insecta; order Diptera; family Tephritidae; genus Anastrepha; species Anastrepha ludens. Next base: position 17,635,922 of record NC_071499.1, read on the forward strand.
GACTTCCATGACATGTGGTTTCAGCAAGACGGTGCCACATGCCACACAGCACGCGTAACAATGGACTTGTTGAGAGGCGAGTTCGGTCAACATTTAATTTCACGTTCGGGACCTGTCAATTGGCCACCCAGATCGTGCAATATAACGCCTTTAGATTATTTTTTGTGGGGCTATGTTAAAGTTCATGTCTATTCCGACAAGCCTGCTTCAATTAACGCATTGGAAGACAACATTAAAGCATTTATATGTGAGATACCGGCCGAAACATTGGAAAGAGTATGCCAAAATTGGTCTAAGCGGATGGACCATTTGAAGCGCAGTCGCGGTCAACATTTGCATGAAATAATCTTCAAACATTAAATTATATGGACTGTGTTTTTTGAAAAACTTTTCTATTGCTCTTAAAAAATCACCCTTTATAATCCTGAGCGTCCACATGACCCGGAGACTGCCGGACATCTGCGCCCCCACGCGAGTGAATCACAATAACTTTTTATTTTTTTCAGAGATTAGTTGTTGATATTCCACACTTTTTTTGTAAATTAATACTTCCAGGTATAAGTAAAGAATACGCACCGTTTCGCAAAAAAAATCCAACAATGAGGTAAGATAGAACTTTTGTGGTGTTTAAATGATAGATTAAGTGTGCGATTACAAAAATAAAAGTGATAATTGACTCTTCTTTCGTCCAAATGGGCCCACTTTCTGGGCAACCATTACAACCTAACCTAATAATTAACTCCTCCAGCTTCGCTCTAACCGCATTTTCCTAACTTCCTATACTAACATTGTGCTTATTTCATTTTTAATTTAGCATAGAACTCCAATTCACATTTTACTTTAAGTATTTATTCCTTACGCTAATCTAAATTACAAATTGTAGTTCGCACACAAATTGTATATAAAGCAAAAGTTTTTGTACAAAATGTAATAATCGAACAAACTCACCATTTTAACGAAGCGCTGCGAAGCACTAGCACGAAGGAATAAGCTATCATTTTCTAGAGCTAACGTTGGAAAAACGCTTAATTTATCATGCAAAACTTTCTACATCACACATTTAAACACCACACCACAAAACACCACACATTTAAACTTGCATTAATTATACGCACTTTTTAATATAAAATAGTAATAATTTAATGCTGTACCAAACAAAGTAGGAACAAGCATACAAAATCACTAAACTCACGCGCAATTTACTGGCATAAAGCGATTGCTAAATGGCTGCACAACACTCGCGAACACAGAAAACACACATCACCCGAGCTGACTAAACGATTTAATAACTAAAAACACTATTCACTCTTTATTGCTACTTAATTTAAATAACGCACTTGTTAACAAACTTTATTCAACTTCCGTTTCTGCAATTCATCTAGATTTAACTTGGCATTACGAATTGAAGAACAGGTGCAGAGGTGCATTCGCGGTAAATGAGTGAAATTTGAATTTTAATTAGCGCGAATAACTAATGAGTACCGGTTTCAATGGAAATGGATACATTTGCATAAAAATTGCATAAGAAGTTATTTTAACTGGAATTAACTCGAATAAAATTGTGTAAGAAATAAAAAGAAGAATAATGACTTCGCTTTAAAAATCTCCCATTCATTTATTAATGTTTTATGTAATGACACAAAACGCTTTCATAATTTGCGCAACACAAAAAGTGAAATGGTCAACGGCAAATAGTTTTGAAATAAATTTATAGCACCGAGCTTAGTATAGTAAGATTATTTGCTTAAAAGAAATTATGGCTATACTTTTATTCTTGTTCACAGTTTTTATTCGCAAGTAAACACCAATTAATTTTTTACTTAATACTTTCTTCAATATTTTAATATGAAGCTATATATTACTAGATTAAAGGATGGCTAGCGATGGAAAAAAGAGGCACTTTTAGGTACTTACCGGCAATTTTTGAAGAGAATTGAGGAATTTGGCACGAGCTTGCAAATTTTAAATTCTTCAATTTTCGAATCGAATTTTATATCTCGATATCTAAATGAATGCTTGGAGATGAGAATTCTGTATAAGAATAAGCATTGAAAAATGTATTTAATGTGTTTTATTCATTGAATTACTACAAATGATTAGCAGTCTATATAAGGAAACTTTTTGTTGAAAAAATTTAAGTTGTAATTTAGGTAATTTAAAAAAAAAAAGTATATAAAAAACCATATTATTTTAGCTTTGCTTAAAGACATACGTATGTACCTGTAACCTGGCAAACAATTCTTGGATTTTGCATGATGATAACGCGTCATCGCACCGAGCCCAAATTGTGCTGGATTATTTGGCCAAACACCAAGTAAAAACCATCGTGCAAGCATCGTATTCAGCTGATATAGCCCCGTGCGACTTCTTTTTGTTTCCCAAGTTGAAGTTACCACTTCGTGGAGGGAGATTTCAGTCGATAGAGGAGATCAAAGAGAATAGGACGAAGGAGCTGAATGCCATCAATTCGTTGGCCTACCAGGGGAGCATGGAGGACTGGGTTAAACTATGGCACATGTGTTCAGATGGGTCATATTTTGAAGGAGATAAAATTTGCTTGAAATTTAACTCTGTTTTGTTTTATTTAAACACTCCTGGTACTTCCTGATCAATGGTATATTCCTTCTTATTTGTATTACTAATTATGTAAATTTTTTTAAATTACTAATACAATACTATGTAAATCAACTAGAAAAATAATGATGAAAACAAAAGAGCTTTGTATCACAATATTTGCGAAATATAGATTTGAATTCATCATTTAAATAACTCATTATAATGAAGACCATTCCTTTCGCTTAACAGCAGTACTTAAAATATAAATTTGCGATTTTAGTTGAATATCATTCACTATTCGTCATGACGATTTGAAACCCCGGTCACGAAACACCAAATCATGGAAAACATGAAAACATAGTGGCCGTCTTTGGCAGGCAATGGCGAACGTCCGAGTGTATTTGTGCCATCGAAAAATAAAAACTCATTATAAAAAACCCATTTGCTGTTCATAGGCGGCTTAAAACTATAGGTCACTCTATTTGGGGATGCAAAAAACAGAAGAAAGAGCTCGGCAACGCACCCAATAAGAGGTTATTATTATTTTAGAATGGAAACTGAATGTTTTGTTATCTATGGAACTGTACTGACTGTTGACTATTGGCATCAATAAAAAATTTTGTTTAATTAAATTTAAAATATGAATTGAAAATATGAAAAAAAATTAAAAAAAAATTTTAAAAGCATTTAGCATTGGAAGCAGCTCTTTTTCATTGGTAAAAATTATCAATTTTAAAATTTCTGTATACATATCTTGGTTCTTATGGTCACTTTTCCTAATACTACCACAAAGAATTGTTGATTAGATTTCATAAATTATCATCATATCAAATCAACACATTATCATCAAATCAATATTATTTCTCTCACTGTTCCATATTTTGTAGATTAAATAATCGCTCGAGTAATTTAGAAGGAATCGATATGATGTTAATAAATCGACCATTTTGTGCATTGTATACCTATATATATAATATAATTGGCGCGTACACCCTTTTTGGGTTTTGGCCAAGCTCCTCCTCTTATTTGTGGCGCGCGTCTTGATGTCGTTCCACAAATGGAGGGACTTACAGTTTCAATCTGACTCCGAACGACAAATGGTTTTTTATGATTAGCTTTTCATTACAGAAATACACTCGGAAACTTTCCATTGTCTGCCGAGAGGCGAACGCTATTAGAAAAATGGTTTTCTTCATTTTGGTGTTTCACCGAGATTCGAACCTACGTTCTCTCTGAATTGGTGTATTTCATATGGAAAAAAGCTAGGTATTGAATCCGATTGTATTCTCACTCCCTAATTTTAATTCCTCCCCTTCAAATAAGAGTGAAGGTAATATATTATTTAACTAGGAAGTGCCACCCTACAGGCCGTTAAAGTTAATAATAATCAATATTTGCCAATTTCAGACACGCAAAAATTGTAGAAGTAGTTCAATTATAATCTGAAATGCAGTTCATAATTCAAATATTAAAGTTTCAGAAAAAAAAGTCTTCCTGTTGAATTTTTAGGAACAAATATTGCAAAAAATACTTGTAGAGAACTTCTATTTTGCGCTCAATGATACACTTGAATTTTCGTTTTTATCTCTCGGCTTTCGAATAGAATTAACGAAAATAATATATCTCTTAATATAACAAAAATATGTTACATGTGAAAATGGACGTAGCTTCATTATTATTCGGAAGTATGTACAGAAACATCGATAATAAATGTAAAATTGCATGCATACAGCTTTTCAACATTAGCATTAACATGAAAAATACAGATATTTTTACTACCAAGATATTTTTACTACTCTTAACAATAACGCGTTTAAATAATACGTATCGCAACTTGCACAAAATACCCTATAGTAATCGGTTCGCATTACTGTTGCCACTTTCGAATCAGCTACCGCGAATGCAGCTTTGCGACTTTGTGAGATGACAAGTAAAATTTGCCATGTAATTGAAGCAGAAACGGAAGTTGAATAAGTTCTTGTGCAAATGAGATATTTGAATGTGCTAATAGTAACAGAATTTTAGTGCTCTTGATATGGGTTTGCCTATTTGGCTGGTGAAGTAAGCAAATTAGTGCAATAAAGGTGTATCATAATTTGGGTGACAAAAGCGCTGCGGACAAACGTAAGTTGCTGTATTACTTTACTCGCACTCTGTTAGGCTTGTGAGTTTGGCATCGAGAATAGTAATGTAAAGTAAGTATACCCTTGAAGAGTGAGAAATGCCTATCTACATATTATAAATATGTGAAGCTGGCAGAAAAGTTCGTGCGTAAAACGTTCAAGCCTCAAAATGTGAGTAAGTCTTAAACGCTTATGTACGTATATTTCAACAAAAAGTGAGTTTCCTATATATGTATGTATGTACGAGTATATGGACTGAGAAGAGAAATATTCTCACGAGCGAAAATCCCTAATTTTCATTACAGTTAAGTTGTGTACCTCATTAATAAGTGTAATATTAGTTATTTACACTTTTGAAATTTATTGAATTTATTCTAAAATAATATTATATTATTTACCATCAGCGAAATATAGTCTATACAATTTTTCACGTTCGATTTTGACTTTCTTTGATTCAGTGAATTGTATAAGTACATAACTTAAGTGGCCCGTTAGTTTTAAGAATCTTTTTCTGAGAAAAGAGAAAAACATACCAAAGTATTACTTTCAATTCGAGAAGCGAATTCTAGGTGGAAAAGCATCAGCCCATGCACGATCGCGAAAATCATTCTACGTAAACACAATGTCAGGTCTACAAACTATATTTTATCTCTTCCCAGGAAAGAGTGTAAACTTGTAGTAGGGATACTGACGGACGGGACACTACGAGTATTTCACTCCATCGTATGCGGCCAAACTGAAGCTAGTGCAGAACGATACATGCACAATGTGTAACGAAGTCAACGCGAAAGGAACTCTGGAACACCTACTCTGCCACTGCCCTGCACGTAGAAGAACTCGAATACGCTGCTTAGGTTCTGCATCATTTTCAGCAAGCTTTTCAGATTAAAAAAATTAGCAGCTTGCTTGAATTATCCAAACTGTGTATCATAGAAAATATATAAGATGAACTCTCCATACTAACACTTGGTATCACTATGGATCAATTTCTGGTCTATGTGAGATCTAGAAGATCAACCAAGTCGAACCTAACCTATTACTTTCAATACCCAAGAGAACTTTTATTCTTATTAGTATAAAAAAAATGTATGCTTATGAGAAGTTTTCGTCGATCTCCTCCTTCTATTTGTGGCGTGTTGTTATGTTGTTGTTATGATGTTGTTATGATGACCTACAGTTTCAAGCCGAATGGCAGATATTTTTTTTTATGAGGAGCTTCTTCGTGGCAGAAATACACTCGTAGGAGGTTGCCCGTCGAAGGGGGGCCGTTATTAGAAAAAACTTTTTCTTTATTTTGGTGTTTCACTGAGATTCGGACCAACGTTCTCTCTTGATTTCGACCGCCAAAAGCGAGATTATCTACACAAAATTACTCTCCCGGAATATGAGATTATAAAACAATTTTATATTATAAAGATTTTCTTCCGTAAAACCTCGCGTTTCCTGTGAAAAGTCCATGTGAAATTTAAATGAAATGGCCGCCAGCAAAGAAAAGAGATTTGCAGACATAATTCTAGTTAAATTTTATATATTCTTATTATTTATATTTTATTTAGAATTTAGGATTTGTTTTTCTTCGGTGAAAAATTTAAAATCAAAAATATTCTCAAAATTGTGAACGACCAAATTTAAGTTATCTCTTCTGAAAAAATGGACTCGTTATCAAATATTCGACTCCCATCACACCAACCCACGCAAACTACTTTGCTATTAAACCATTAGTCGTCTATGTTAAGTTTTTTCTACACATGTTATTTATTAGGGTCCCTTAGCTAGGCCCCTAAAATAAAAATAAAAAATGTATTCCTTACGATTTCAACGATAAACATCCATTGTGGGGATCTCACCTTACTAATCCCAAAGGGCGCGAGCTGTACAAAAGCGTTACAGAAAGTAATTTACACGCTTTATCTTCTTTATTTTACTGTTTACGCTTTCATCGACAACAATCGCCTTGAGATTTCTAGATAATCAGCAATAATCTCAGCTCTAATCACTCCGTCCTTATCATTAATTTGAATATGCCCATATCTGTCACCTCTCGAATGCAGCGAAATCTTACCAGACGATCCGTCGTAGGTTTTTCCTAAAATTCCCTGGAGTCCCACATAAATATCAACTTGGAAATTAACTAAATTAGAGATTTAGATGATGCTGTGGGGAACTTCACGAACAAAATACACAATGCAACCTATTTAGCCTCTTCATGCAACAAAATCAAATCCTTCCAACACTTAAGGGGCAATATGAATACAGTAGAATTTTCAAAACATCCATTTTTGTATTTTATTTTCTTAATGCACATATATTCACACAGAAAATTTAATATCGTTCCGGTGAATATTTTCGAAGTTACACGCAAATTAGAAAAGGCAATTCAGAGAGCTTGAAAGTACAAGGCCTGTATCCTACATAGGTATGTAAAGTGATTTTCAAACTTTAAACGCGTTTTTCTCAAAATGTTGTTTTCAAAGTCGGTGACCAACATTACTCGAAAACGGCTAAACCGATTAGTCTCAAATTTTAACACGAGTTTCTTAAATATATTTTTCAATAATTATTCGAAGATTTTTTCTCACCGGTAAATAGTTTTTAAAAACAGTTTAAGGCCGAAAGTTTGGTCAAAAATTGATTTTTTTTGAGAAACCGCTATTTTGTCAAAAAAATTTATTTTTCTTATTCCTCGATCTAGTAGTTGATTTAACACTACTTTAACGAAATCTGTTTGGTCTTTTAATTTCAGAGGATCCAGTTCAGAGATATAGTGGCCACCGCAAAACGTCTTTTTTGAGAGAAGCTCCCGGAGATCAGCTTTAGGTTTTTTCCAAATAAATATTTTTACTAATACTAAGTCCTAAACTACAGTTAAAAAATAACGTAATATGTGTACAAATTTTTAGATAAAAAAATTTAAAAGTTTTCTCAGAAAAAACTCTGAAGAATTCATTTTTTCGCCCTTCTAACTGTATATAAACCCTTAAGGAACAATCTACCGTATTCTAACCAACTTTCTCGGTTAATGCAACATAAAAGGCATTTGAGAACAGCAGAAATCCGACTGGTAAAACAGGACTTAAAAAAACTGTCAAGGAACTTAAATACAAATTATTTAAGTTAAAAGAAGAGGCCATTGGGGACTACCTTAAAAATGCCGATCCAAATAGAAATGATGAGAATAAGCTCTAGAAGGCCACTAGATACTTAAAACAACCTCCAATACTCCAAACGCCTCGCTTTTGCCAACCATTTAAAAGAAACTTTTTGAAACTTTGAGCCATTCAACCTTCCCCGGGACCATCAGAGTATCGAATCTGATCTAGATTGGCCTTGCCATATGGACAAACCGATGCACTGGTCACGACAATATTGTTATCTGAACAATTTAAAAACTTCCCCAGAAATGTTTGTATTTTTTCGAAGATTGCTACCAGTACTGGAAACTCAATCAATTATTCCTGATCATCAATTTGGTTTCAGCTAGATCCACGGTACGTCGGAGCAATGTCGTCGGGTTTTTAAAAGCTTAATTGAATGTTTGGAGGAGAAAAACTATTATTTCGCAATATTTGTGGACATATAGCAATCGTTTGACAAAGTCTGGCAGTTAGGACTGTGAATTTGCCGTTTAGATATTAAGTCTTATTTAATACCGTTAATACTTATCTTTATAATTCTTTAATCTATTTAAAGGACAAATTGCAAATGATGCTCCTTACTAATATGTATTACAGATTGTAATTAGAGCGATTGAGAAAAAAAATTTACTCAATTTACTAATTGTTTTTTGCAGCCTGAAAATGTGCGCGATACTAAAAATCATATCAGATGTGATTTGTCACATAAGTTTCATCACCATCATTTGGTGTTTCGTGCCCGTAGATGGAGCCTGGGCACTTCCGAATGATAGTTAGGCATCAACCTGTTCGGCTACGGTGGCCTCCAGTGCAATAAGTAATAAATATTTTTTTACGTGAGTCTACCCGCTTGGCCTCAATATACCAGTGCAAAAACTCTTTCCTTTAAAAAATGTCTATCCCACCTTAACGAGTAAATACTTGGCTTGCGTTTGTCAACAAACTAACGCCTCGGTGCAATAGAAAAACATCTGGCACACTGTGTCAAGCAATTAGACAATTGCATCGGAACATTTTTCAAAATATTCTCAGCATACACCCACTAAAAGGCTACCAAGGCAATGTTCATTGAAAAATTATCCACACTTGTAGCAAAAGAAGTGACGTTGAAGTAGCAAGCACAGACACAGCATACATAAAACGTCACAGCAAAACACATCCAAGTTACGGCCAAATTGACTGTCAGGGCTACGGATCATAAGCTGCCTATCATCAGTTACAATAACCGACGGCTATAGAGCGCCATCAATCGCTAACTGACACACATCGAAGGGGGTGGCAACAGAGGGTAAACACTTAGCGCCACGAGCGTAAAAACTTGAACAAGACAAACGATCAGCAAAGCGAACATCACCACCGGCAGCTGATCAGCCAGTAAAGATCACTGTGATTGCGCCGTCGCCAATGGAGCTGTAACAGCCAGTACGATAGAATGGCTCAAACGACACGAGTAGTTGTTTGGAGGAGTTGGCAGTTAGTTGAAAATGAAGCTTTTCTTTGTGTAGCGATGATCGTTTTTATTATCCGACACATTTACCCACAGGCTTAGCGACCTTAACTGGCAAAGGAAGGATCATCATCAACAGTGTAACTTAGACGTCACAAGAGCGACGGTCAACAAACCAAACGACAGGCACACGAACTAACTCTTCAGCTTGATCTCTTTGTCGCTGTCGTTGATGATGATGATGTTGTTGATTTCTGCATTTTGTGTCCTTATTGTGTGTGTTGTTGTACCACGTCTGCTCTGCCAACTGCAGCATTAGATTAACGTGTATTATCCCGCGGTAAATGGCGCCATTATCGGCAAATTTAATATCGGCCATTCAGATGGATGTGGACATGCCGCTTGACGGAGACGAGCCGGTTGGCGCACATGCGCGTACAAAAAACACCGGAAGCGTTTTCTACTAAACACCTTCTTGGAAATTACCAGTGGTTTGGACGGAGTTGGTTGATGGAGTTTTTTACATTGCAGCTTAGTTGCCTACTCCCAAATGGTTTGATTGCTTGGTGTTTGGTGGTTGGTGGCTGTGTGTTGTATGGTTTGCGTTATTGCAATTGCCTGTCAGCTATTTGCAGTGGGTTAATAATTTGTTAGTTTTTGGTAGCATAATTTAACTTAAAAATTCGTGATATAAATCAAATGTCAGTGGGGACGTATGGATTTTTGAGGGAAAACTAGTGATGTGATGCAAGAAATTAAGTCATTCGCTTGTAAAGGGTGTCTCGATAGATACATAATATTTGTACTTATGATGGAGAAGCTTCACTTCTTGAGTTCATTCGATCTTGTAAGGGTGTATACTAAGATTTTTAGGGGAAATTCAATCCAATGCGAATTTGGAAGTTCGCCGTAGCCGAATGGGTTGGTGCGTGACTACTATTCGGAATTCTGGACAGAACGGAGATTCGAAGCGTGAAACACCAAAATGAAGAAAAACTTTTTTCTAATAGGGGTCGCCCCTCGGTAGACAATGGCAAATCTTCGGGCGTATTTCTGCCGAGAAAAAGCTCCTCTTAAAAAAGCATTTCCCGTTCGGAATGGGTCCCTCCATTTGTGGAAAGAATCAAGTCGCACGCCACAAATATGAGGACGAGCTTGACCAAACAAACATCTTAGAGTTGAGGCCAAGGGTCGGTGGTAATTTTTAACACTTCTGAAACTTTTCTCTTTTTTGAAGCCTTTAAAACGCAGTATTTATTGTCCATCAGAAATACTAGAGTTGAAAATAGTTTACGTGAACTTATTGAACACCTTAAATAAATGGTACAATCGACGCTGACTTTTCAGAGATGTGACTGATGGACTATGCACTCCTGTCTACAACTGCCATTATACCGTTCGCGACCCCTCCTACCCTCAAGGGAAGAATGGGAATGGGACGATGTAAGATAGGGCGAGTCCATCCATGTATACACACATGGCTCAAAGCTGGAAGCAAGGTGAGCAGAGGTGTGTACTCCGAACATCTGGGGATCTTCTTTAGTTTTCGGTTTCCCGACCAATGCAATGTCTTTCAAACTAAACTGATGGCACTGGTAGAGTGTGGTGCGATACCTTGAAATGATATTTACATTTTCACTGATAGTCGGGCAGCGATAAAATCCCTCATAAAGCAGTCGACAACCTCCAAGGTAGTCATGAAATGCTGCACTTCTCTTAACGAGATGGCTGAGATATTTCACCTAAAGGTAACATGGGTTCCTGGCCATCGTGGCATAGAAGGGGACTGCAGGGCCGATGAATCAGCGACACTCGGCACCAAGTTGAAGAAAAGGAAGATACGATCTCGCACCTTCTGTGCCATTGGCTTGGTCTATCTAGACTTAGATTTACCATTTTAGGTAAACAACTTTTTTAGGGAATGAAGAGATCTCAGTACTGTGAAAACCAGGGATCTCGTACAATTTTTTTATAAAGTTTGCACTCGTTTTGAAAATGTACGCAACATCACATCAAAATTTGTTCTGAGGGCACTATTAAGGTACACATAGTGGGGATATATGTAGGTAACTATACATTAGGGGCGTGGTGCGTAGGATATTTTCCTGTTTACTTAACATGGGAGAAGAAAATAGCCATTGTAAGACCTCTAGAATTTTACCATACAACTAATCATTAATCTAATCGGGGGAGCCTGTAATCCCCAGAAGGCAGATTCCCAGATGGTGGATAGGGGTGATAGGAGAGTAAATATCTCCCGCAAACCACACAGGTCGAAGACGTAAGTTTGTTAAAAACAAACCCTCAACTCAATTTTTCCTATTGGATACGTTTGTCAGCCGGGGTATTAAATAAGGCTGCCTTCTAAAGGGGACCTCCTGATGTAAGGCCGCCTCAGGTTGTAACGGTGGGATTGCCTTGGTATGTGCCGCTGCCATGGGTGGCTGCTTATTTTGCCTTAATCCTCCTTGGTCACTGCGCATGGCGAAATGCACAGCTCCCTGGGTGAGGCAGGTGACCGTATGAACAACACAAAAAAACAACAATTCGGATAGAGAGAGCTACAAAATAAACGGAAAAAAACGACGGGAAAACAGACAGACGCATTGATAGCACATACTGAGAGACAAATGGACACACGGACAAAACTATAGGACAAGCAAACGAACAGACAGGAAGAAACAGATACACAAATGGACAAGACGTAACGACAAGGGCGAACTGAGGATGATTGGTTCACCCTCAGAGGATCAGCTCTTGACCTCCAGCCAAGAAACAGTTGAGGGCAATGCTCTGGTCCCGCTAAAGCCATGGGAGAAAAGCGCGGAAACAAAGATCTTTCGAGGCATAAGCTCTAGAAAAAGTCTCCCGCTATCCTTGGCAGGATTCGAGAAAACAAAAGAGAAAGTGAAGTTTATCCCAAAGATGAGACCGACAAGGCAAGAAGTCAAAAGGTGGTTGATGAATACTTGGCACTGCAAGCCGCCTACAAGCCAGATGCCGAAAAATGAAACTGCTTGCACGACGAAACTGAGAAAGTAAAGAAGAAGCACAAGATCTCGGATCAGTAGTGTGTAGTAGCCTCCAAATTTCTGTCAGATAGTACAGAAATTTTTTCGTACGTCCGCACACAGCTACGCTACATATTAGCATACCACACATCCCAACCCTTTTCACCTTCAACACAAATAAAATACTCACTTTTTTACCTTTAAATTTTATCTTGAAATTTCAAATGTTTAAGTACAACAAATACAAGTAAACCATCATTTTTATTGAACTGTTATCGCTCAGTCTGTCTGGTGGCATGACGTACGTAATGTCATATGCATTCATATCAGCATACGTATGTGTATGTATGTGTGTATATATGTATGTTTGTGTGTATGTATGTATATATGTACGTATGTATTTATGTTGATATGTAAATACGATCACTTCAAACCCCGTGCCTGACACACTTGGCAAATATCATAAATATTTAACGAAAGTGTTGACAGATTTAATATTAAATAAAAAAACAAAAAAAAAATATGAAGAAAACAACAAACAAGTTGCAGGCAAGCGCATTTACAGGCACAAAAGTAATTTCTTGGTATACTTGTTGCGCTGCTGTCGCCACCGCGCAAGTCCCAATATGACACAGATACAATAATTCTTCAAGTTGTCAATTAATCCACCCACGCAATGTTCAACATGCGCCGGCTTGCGCCGATCGATGGAGCGGCTTGGTCAAATTACCCACATGCATTTGTACGTACGTATATACATATGCATGTGTGCACATACGCCCACACCAACAACACAAGCCGATGTCGATCGTCAGTTGGTGTGGTTGGACGATCGATTTGCTTGTTTGATTGGATGGATCGATTGACGATGGTTGGGGCCAATGCAAACATGAACCCTGCTTGGGGGTAAACAACACCGTGCCGTGGACAAAGAAGCCGTGGGGAGCCTTTGGTGTTGAAAATATAACGAAAATAACTTTTACATGGTTAAGTAGCGCTCATCAAGCGTTGTGAGACAACATAAGTGGCTTGTTACGGCTGGCAGTGGCGGTTTAAACGGCCACAGTGCACGACTCAGAGTCAACTCGAAGTGCTGGCACACTTTATCGCGCGTGTTGAAAGCGTGCCTGTGAGTTGGTGGTATTTCATGCGATCAAATCCTTTCACAAACAAGCAAATACATTTTCTTATCTACGAATTAGATTCAAATGAATAATAAATGGGTTCAATGAGTTAGATAGATATGGACGTGCACGTATGTATGTATGTATTTTTCCGGTTTCTTTACTTTTCTAATGCCTTTGCGCGCATTGATAAAAATAGCTTAGCTATCAATAAGAATTGCGTGGGTGGGTGCTGTTTGACTTTTTGTATGGTGGCATGAATGGTACGTGCGCTTTCGTGATGAATGAAAAAGCGAGTACTCGAATGCAAAACAAAAAAAAAATATTTAAAGCTTTGCTTACTCTTTTTTTAATATTTAAAGCTTTGCTTACTCCTTTCCTTTTCATTTATTTATTTTGCAAATTCCAGCGCTTGTCGAGTGACACCCACGCAAAGTTGCTATCAGCATGGAGGCATTTGCGCTGACTTTTTGCTCTACCTTGTGGCTCATTGATTGGAAACACACAGTTTATCACCTTATTAATTTGCTTCGATTTTCATGAGTATTGCATACCTTCTGCAGTAGGCGTGGCTTAGCTTTGCTGTGACAACTGCCTGCCAATCAATTCTGTTGGTTTTTTTTTTTTTTTGAAGTGAAGCAAAAAAAAATCGCAAAAATGGCAAACCTAAAAAGATATGCTCTAAAAAATACTGAAATATTCGAGCGTAAAATTTTACATTTGATACTAATTAAATACTTGTTAAAAGGCAGCTGCTTCCAAGGCTCAAAATAGTTCAATACTTCCTCAATAGTAGAATAGGTAATAGAAAAAAATGGTACTGCAGCTATGCAAATAAATCGCGGAATATGCAAAAATAAAAATAGAACTCGTTCTCTAATGTGTTAGCTCCTTCTCCAATATGATAGGGTACAGATGTTTTTGAAAGGGCTGACATGTAAATGCGCGCAGACGAAAAAAAATCATCATCTGCATTAAAGCTTGAATGAGGTCACACAAGCCGGAAATGCCTATCAAAATTTCCAGAATAATGTTTGCATATCTCGTATTCGAGACTTGAGGAAATATACGAAATAAAAAATATTTAAAATTGATAAAAGCTTCTGAAAATGAGGGTACTGATGCGCTGTCTTGCGGGCTGTAAAATATATTCGGAAAAAGCCATAAAGAGGAAGAAAAAACTGATTATTTAATACACAATTTCTCTCGTTTTTTTTCTTGAATGAGCAATTTCTCTCGTTCTTCTTCTTGAATGAGCCGAATTTTTCCAGTAATCTACGGTGATCCAAAATTAAAGTGCAATTTTTTGTCTTTCAACTTTAAAGTTTAGGTCCAGGTACCTATGTAGACAATTTTTTTAATGAAGTTCTGCAGAAATCATATGCTAAAAATTTTGAAAAGTCACTCTAGTTTTAGGCGAGATAGGGACAGGTTCCCCACGCGACGTCCCAATGGGCTATGAGCCTGAGCGTCTCCCACAGAACAACCACTTCAACCCAACCTAACCTATCCCAAAGTTTCGTATGAACTTTGTGAAGAATCAAAAGTGAATTTAGTGATTTTAGCAAATATCACAATGGCCATCTAGCCCTAAGTGGGCCCCTCTACATTCTCTACGGTGGTGGCACGGTAACCTAACTTAGCAGTATCTTACTTTATTAAGCAAAGAATTTGCATGCAATTTTCTTTGTGGGTTGAAATTTCTGCTCAGAAACCTTGAAAATGTTGCACAAAGCCTTGATGACTATTCGGAGATAATTCCAATCAGCTTCAAAAATTGTTCCGAGGATTGGAAGAGAGTATTTTAAAGGCGGCCGCCGTAGGCAATTGGTTTCGTGCGCGACTACCATTCGGATTACATAGGTTCGAATCTGCGTGAAACACCAAAATGAAGAAAAAGTTTTTTCAAGTAGCATTCGACCCTCGGAAGGCAATGTCAAACATTTGATATTTCTGACGTTCGGAGCCGGCTTAAAGCTGTATGTTTCTGCATTAGTGGAACAACGTCAATACGCACATCGGAAATACGAGGAGTAGCTCGTCCAAACAGCGAACAGAAGTGTTATTATATTGTATATATTTTTTTTTTAAATCTATGCGATGGCTGTTATCACCTGGAGATAAAATGGATTTTGAGCAATAAGAGCTTTGTTAAGTGTCTTAAAATTAATCAGTCCCAGAAGCTCAAAACAGACATTGGGTCCACTTTTTCTGTTGGTGAGTGAGATAGGATTCAAAATGCCCTCGCATGTACAACGACCGCCGTCTACTGCGTTGAGTGGTGTGGCTACTTAAACAATCCCTCCTCCCCTTCCCGGACTACTTTCTGCATTACTTCGGGATATCTCAAAACGGCATCCACGGAATGGGCCAGTTTTACTCAGCCACGTCTGGGTCCTCCATATTTTTAGACAGCTTTATACTATAGGAACGTCTTCTTATGTCTCTGTCTGTGAGGCGTCGCTTTTTTGTACTATCTGCTTACCGTATCCATAGTTCGAGAGGAATTGAAATAGTTCATTTCCCCGAAGTTCCTTTGAGCCCATTCATCTATTGTTAGAATGAGTTTCACAGTCCATCTGTCAGTCGATTTAGTATCCTATCGGCTTTGCCGCCACTGCATGGCTTGGCATCTCCGATCTGCAGCGCTAGTGGTGACGTGCTGTTTCCTGAAACCCCTCACATTCTTACATTTGCGGGCTACGAGGCCGACGGGTATCTCAATTAGATTCGTAGTTCAGCGCAAACCTCCATATTTCGCTGCCGTACAAGAGTATTGAGTTTGTGATCGCTATAATCAGCCTTCTATTGTGCCATCAGCCATCTGTGCTGTTTCACCAATATTTTCCATAATGACAATGGATAAAAAAAAACGACTTCATTGTTTGGGGTAAACCTTTTTATCTTTCTACATATTCTCCTTTTAGGCTTATAAATTTCGTGCAACGTAGCTCAAGTTTGTTAGGTTAGGTTAGCCAGGTTGCTTTTCTAAAACGCGAAACCAGGTAGCCCGAGGGCCCATAGCTATATCTGCGTTTGATTTCCAACCCCTAACTAAGTTGGTTAAGCCATTTAGATCTTTTGAAGACGGCAACTGGTCCCTCCAATGAAACAATTCGCAAATTTTGCAGGTCTTGAAAAAGATACTCGCCAAGATATTTGGCACGGCTCATGGCTTCTTTGAAGTGCAGGATATTCACAGAGGAGGTGTTGTACTTTCTAGTTTACTGATCTTTTCGGGATAATAGGATTTGTACAAGTCTCAAAAATAGCCATTCGTTTTTGCAATCACCTTTTCGTTTGAACAAAATATTTTTCCCACCAGCCTTATCTTCAAGTTAAGGAACAAATAGTAGTCCGAGGAAACAAATCGAGCCTTGTTTGGAGAATAGGGGGATGAGAAATGAGTTGGAACCCTATTTATATTAATATTGCTAGCTTAAATGCTGAGGCGTGAGCTGATGCGTTGTCGTATTGGAAAAGGAAAATCACTCGACTTCCTCGATTCAAACGAATGCCAAACACAAATCAATAAACTA
The DNA here is from genome assembly GCF_028408465.1 of Anastrepha ludens. Taxonomy (NCBI): domain Eukaryota; kingdom Metazoa; phylum Arthropoda; class Insecta; order Diptera; family Tephritidae; genus Anastrepha; species Anastrepha ludens. The sequence goes on from NC_071499.1 coordinate 17,652,856, forward strand.
ATCTGGCTGAAACTTGTTGTGTGTTCTTCCAAGAGATGCTACTAACTAAACGTAACCTCGATACGCGTCCGTAGTGCCATCTCTCTAACTTTGCATGGATTTTCCAAACGACCCTTGTATTAGATATTCGTATTAAAAATTAAGTGTATCTACTATGTTTTCTACGCCAATTTTGCCAGTACATCTCATATTTCGCAACATCCCTAAGTTTTCTCTATCGAAATATAATTTCCTTAGATAATTTCCTTAGGTAATTCTGAGTGGTTGGCACAAATTGTGTTCTTTTACCTGTCCTTTTCAATTAACCAATTTTTATCACATTACCAGTAGCACTACATTAAGTTGAAAAAGAAAAATTCCGTTACTACCAAAAATGACAAAAAAGAAAATATTTTCTCAAATGTCACACGATTGATCTTTCAGGCAGCATTCAAAAGACAGTAGCGCTGTTATATGAGAAATTCCAGCTACTTCGCACAAAAATCTTTAGCAACGCAACATCGTTGAATTGAAATATAAGAGCCAACGTTTTGATATTTCAACGCATGATTTCTATCATTTCTTTCATTCATTATTTGCGTTTGTCGTTTTGTTTGAGCACTCCAGATTTCCTACTCTCGATGACACAGAGTTTGCGGTCAAAGATCATTGATCATGCGGCGTTCAATGCGTGAAGAATGAAATAAAAAAATGTATTTCAGACACTAAAATTACAAAGAATTCAAAGGTAGTTAGAAGTGCAATTGACCGCAAAAATAAATTTTCACATGAGCACACAATTTCGCGATTTCGAGTAGATGTTGGGAAATAGACAAAAGGTGCATAGAATTGTATGAAACAGTTAGCTATAAGGTGAATGGGACAATAGTTGAGTTGAATGTGGTTTTGTGGCTTGTCATTCAATTCAATTCGTATGACCATTTGATGATCAATATTTATGAGATGTGAAATTGGAATGCTGGAGCATGCGAAATGAAATTAAAGTGATACTCAAAGTGTCCCAAAGAGGAAAAACAAAAATGTTTTTCTGTATAAATATGCATTGGTAACAAAATAAATGCAACCGCAGGCCATTTTTTGTGTACCCAGTTTTGGATAAATAGTAAGAGAAATGAGCATAAAAGAATTTCAAAATAAAATGTATCTGTAGCTTTCTTGGGAAAAATGCTGTACAGTAGTTGAATCACAATTTTAGTTATCGATTTGTATGTATATATTTATATACTCGTAGTTGTTTTTTAATTGTTTTTTTTTTTTATTGTAATCTTGTTTCTAACATTCAGCAATACTTGTAATTAATACTAAGACTAAGTGAAGCCTTCTGGGGGTTAGGGCTAATTGCGAGAACAGCGGAGTCATTTGCAAAAGTTCCAACTTGTGGGCGTAGAGCAAGTATAGGATTGAGTCCATTATACTGCCCTGGAATACACCAGGTAAACTTTATATAGTTCAGAGTGTTCTTCGTTTTACTCAACAAAGAAATGCCGGTCTTCGAGGTAGGATTTGATAAATATTTAATAATTTGTGGGTAGGTTGGCGTTTGTTTTACAAAGTGAACCGTCATGCCACACACGATCGAAGGCTTGAGATATAATATATCGATAAATGCGGCTGGGCAATACTTCTTCCATTCAAAAGCTTTGTGAATACTATTTAGGAGTCTGTGTACCTGTCCGACGGTAACGTGTATCTTTCTGAAGCCGAATCGATAATTTGGGATTAATTTTCGGTCCTGAATTACGGACATCATTCTTTTGAGAAAAATGGATTCCAAAATTTTAGAGACAATTGGCAAGAACTGATGGAGCGATAAGATTTCACTTCCTCAGCTCTTTTTCCGGGCTTAGGGATAATTTTTATTTGTGCGACCTTCCATTGAGTGGGAATGAATGCAATTAATATAATGGCATTGTGTGAAAAGAGATACCTTCATCTGGAGTTGTTTTAATACTTCTCTTGCAATGAGATCATAGCCGGGTGCTTTCTGTGTTTTGAGCTTTTTTTCCTGCTTTTACTTGGGCGGGTCCTTTTGGTGCATGAGTTTCACGGTGTCTTTGAGTTTTTGAGCAGTGCTTAGCGAGGGCTTAGCTTGATTTAGCCCTTAATCATTTTCCATTAGAATGGCTGATTGTGTTAAAGTCTGCCTTTTAAGATTTTTGGTAGCTTTGCAAAGGGGGAAGTCAATACAAGGGGTTACATCGAGGTTATTGAGGTAGTTCTCAAGTTGTGTGTTGTGTTCTTCTTTGAGAATACCTTTGAGCATTGTACTCTCTTCCAGCTAGAAACCTGTTTCCAGGATTTTGAAGAATTTTCGTACTCTTCTGCCTTGATAGCATGCTTGGGCGGGTAGTATACTAATGAGATTGTGAGTGAATAAAGTGGCTTTTGATGAGAAAAGCAGAGCCAGCCTGAGCTTTTTTTATCGAGGCGCATAATGTGATTTGTCTCTAAAATGAGTTCAGATATTAGGAGAATATCTGCGTCGTGAGATATAAGTACCGTTTTTATTTCTAGTATGTGTTTTGAGAGACCATTGGCATTTCAAAGCAGAATATTCGTGGGTTTGAAGGATTCAATTTTTTTGCCGTGAGAGGAACGAGCAGATTCCTCATTGAGGAGTTGTCAACAATCAGTCAATAGTCATAATCATTTAAGTTGTCAATAAAACACCGAAAATAAAGTTACGAGCAAAAATGCGTTACTGCGTTTTATAATATAGTAAATAGTATTCTTCTTACTCCTTAGAAGAATTGAAATTTTGCTTTCGCGGTTAAACTTTCGAAGTTAACTCGTTCAGCACTGTCGTTACAGTTTCCTTGATCTCCTGTCTATCCCCGTAAGGAGTTCTCTTTGCCAAGATTATATTAGACCAGACATAACACCTCAAAAAGTTGCGGCAATAACCGTTAGGTGACGCTCTAAGTCAACGGATTTCAGATGTTTTTTTTTTTGTTAGCTAAGTTTTTACCCTGCACATGTTTTTGATTGTCTACAGTTTCAAAAATGGATTTGAATTTGCAATTTTGTATTAAATTTTGCGTTAAAAATGTATTCTAAGATGTGAAAACCTTGTAAAAGTTTTCGGAAACTGCTTCGGTAATGATACTCTAAAGAAAACATTTCATTTCATTTCATTTCATTTATTGCCCAAAATCATTTTAACATAGGAGTTAAAGAAAACCTCCATTTACGAGAGACTTGAACATTTCGGAAAAGATTGTGAGTCAGTCGAGGATGACGAACATAGGAACACGCCGTCGACTTCAAATACTGATGAAAACTTCTATAGAGTGAAGAAAAATTAACCTTCCGAGAGCTGGTAGAGAACTTAAACATTGCTTCTGGATCCGTTCAGGACAGTGCAAAAAGAGGGCCTTGTTGATTTCGTCAAAGACATGATTTTCAACGCTGAATCGGACTCAACATTCATCATCGCATCATTACTGGAAACGAGACGTGGGTTTACGAGTAAAACACACAACCCAGACATCAAGTGAGTGAGTGGGGAGCTCCGAATGATCCTAAACCAAAAAAATTACGTAGTTTTCTGTTCAAAAAGAAGCGATGCTTACGCTTTTTATGGATTGCAACGATAATCCACAACACGAATTCTTGTGAAAAGCTCAGAGGGTTAACAAGGACTATTATCTGGGCGTTATGAGACGTTTACTTGAAGCGAATCGCCAAAAAAGAAAGTTTTTGTGGGAAAACAATTCATGGCTTTTGTACCATCATAACCTAACGCGCTCAGTGTCATCATTATTCTGAATTTTAGACCCAGAACGAAACGAATACCCTCCAGCAGCCATTAAATTTTTTCTGATTTGGCTCCCTGTAATCTTTTTCTGTTTGATCGGAATATGTATATAAGAACGAGAGGGGTTCAATAAGTAACTGTGTTAGAAATGACGACACAATAGGCCCCATTTAAAAGATTAAGGACCAAACAAAGGTTGCAGAGAGTTAAATCGGATGAATATGAGGAAGCGGCAGCAATTCATATCGCAATTAATGCCGTTTGGCGGCGACAACTCCGGTTGAATGGGCCTGTGCATTATCGGAGTGAAACTTCTTTTACGCCAAATGCGGCCGTGACTCCTTTAATTTTTTATGAAAGCGGTCCAATAACTTACTGTGGGATTGTCCAGTGCTCGTTCCTCCTTAAAAAAAAAAAAAAAATCCATGAGGATGACGGCGTTCGCATACAAAAAATCGTCTCCATGACTTTTCCGGCCGGATGCACTGTCTTCGTCTTCTTTGTTTCCAGGTTTCATCAACGGTGACAACTCGACTCAAAGTTCCCTCGTATCTCGCTTAAATTGCTCTAAACACTGCTTCGGAGTTAACAGCTGCATCCGATTGTGGTTCACCGTGAGCAATCGCGGCACCCATCGGCACCGTTTTTTCATCGCCAACTCATGTAATCATGTAAAATATTAATTTTGCCCTTTCGGCCGACCTTTGTTCTTCGCCCTTTCGTTCGTTGATCAGTGAGAATCATGTCGTGGATTTTTCGAATGATTTCTTCGGTAGCCACGTATGCCAGGCGTCTATTACATGGAACGAAAAGTTCCTTTTTTGAAAATGAAAATTGTAATTCTTTTCTCAAAAGAACTTTTCAAAATCACTTTTATTCTTCGGTATAGTCTCCATTTAGAACACAATCCAATGAACCCAGAGGCCATCCAATAATGTAATACTTTTTAAAAGTAGTTTTTATATAGGTCCTCAAAATAAGTCGCTGTTATGCCGATGAGTCAATTGACGCCACTTTCATTCCCACGTGTAACTCCTTCATCTTTGGAAATAGATAACAGTTGCTGGGAACCAGATCTGGAGACTATGGTTAGACTGACAAAGTTTGTACGGAATTTCACCGGTATTTAAAATAATTTTCTTTTTCCTTTCCAAGCTCCACCTTCTCCTCTCCTTTGTTGCCTAGAATAATACCATATTTCATATAAAAACAATCTTGATTGCAGTACATACATCCCAGACCAAAAAAAAACATTTTTTGTATACTTTGTATTAAAATATATTTCCCAATTCCAACCCTTTCACATTTACATAAAATAAATGATCTACTAGCGTCCATCTCCTCGCAACATCAATATCCATCTCCCTTCCATAAGAGTTCAAAAGATCGGCGATATTCGATTCGCTGTATTGGTCGTCGGATATTTACGACGCGGCTGCCAACATTCAAATTCTAACAAACCGTACATCATTTTGTTAGCCGCTCAACTGCAACAGTTTGCATTTCAAATGCGATCATAAACTATTTTGTCGATCGTCAGCCAGTTTTGATTGATCGCTTCATATCAGTGGTCAAAACAAATGCCGATGCTGATCAACATAATGCAACAACAGAGTTGCATAGTAAGTAGTTCATAAGAAAATGAGATCATTTATGCTGACAAAGAGAGACAACAGAGGTGGTAGAAACAATGGTGACACTAGGTAGCAGAAGCAAAATGATAATAAAAAACTGAAATGAGAAATGAGAAGTACATGAAATTTTGTATATGTAAATGTGTAAATATGTACAGAACGATCGCTCTACGATATGCCAATAGCCATCATAATTTCACCTGCGAGACAAAATACAATCAACCGCTCGCAACCGTCGGCGGTGACGGCGTTGGCGTTGGCGTTGGTGGTGGCGACAGCCCGCCTTCTTGCTATCAGTTTTGACTGGCGTAGTAATCAAATTTATACAAATCGAATGCTGCGGCAAAAACAAACGGTGAGCTCAAAAATCGCTAGCAATGGACTTGCTCCACTCCAGTTGTGACGGAGGAAACAGAAATCAATTGAATTCATGCCAATCGACCACCCCGACATCCTGAGAAATAATTTTCTGTGTAAAACAAAAGGCAAAAAAAAAACAACACCGCTCAACGAAAAACGCTACAACAAGTAGATATAAAGCAGCTCATCAAATCAATTGTGGCAACAGTCATTGTTGACATTTTTGCAGCAACTGTCCAACGCTGATCGATCGATCGTTCCGCAGCGTCTCGTCTCGACTCGCGTCGATCGTTCGCACACTCACTGCAGCATACACGCTTTTAAGAGCTACCCGTCTGACTGACAGACTGACTGACTGGTTGACTATCCAGCTGACCTTATTGTTGTCATTTCAGCGATACTCGCTACATCGCCCCATCCATCCATCCATCCGTCCATTCTACCAGCGGTAGAACACCGATGATCTTTTAATCTAGCGCTTGAGATCACAAAATTGCCGCGAAGTCGTCATTGGCTTGGCTCTTTAAGTCTGGCTGCTGCCTACACACATACATGCATACTTAGTGTGTACTTTTTAGTCGTACTTGTACTTTCTGGCTTACTGATGTGGCATGCCACATGATTGAATTGTGTCCATCTTGAGCGTGTCTTCCGTCGTTTTGCTTGTGTCCTCTGTCTGTTTTTCGTCTTCCTCGCATGTTTGTGTGTATTTGATTGTTTTCCAGTGGCAAGAGCGATTCGTTGCCGATACTTGCGATCAGGCTGCCGCCGTCATAAGCCAGTAGCTGCGATGGAGCAGTTGCTGTGTTACGTAAAGCCGCGCGTTTTAGCTCATATGCAAAGTGGACGGTTTGTGATGGGTTTGCCTGCTGCTTATCGCCACAGTGGGGAAGTGATAAGAAGTGTTTAAGTGAAATTGTGAAAGCGAAAGTTGATGATGGAGTGATCTGAAAATAAAAAGGGGGAGCAAAATTATTGTTGATACCATTTTTGGAGTTTATTGTAATTAATTTGAAATTTAAAAAATGTTTAGCTCATAAATTCACGACATTTTTTTCTGTTTTCATTTTCATACAAAATCCACTACTGTTTGCCTTTCTTAGCTGTTGTTTTCTGTATTTAAAAATCGCCCTACGTCGAAGACCGACTTCGTTCCTACGACAGGCGACTCTACACTACCGGAACAAACGGATTTATATCCGGCCAAGGACAGTCACTCCAGCAGTCACTTTTTATGTCTCTTTTTATGAACAAGAATTGTTCATTCTCAGCCAGCGTATAAGTTTCACGGCTCAATGCTTCCAGATATTTTTTGATATTATGGAAATCGAAGCGTTTCTAATCCAGCTGCGCTAAAGTTCAAGAGCTTGTTTCCTTTCAAACGAATTTTTGGGAATTAGGTCTAAAAATTCTCATATGAAATTACAAATTTGGTATTTTAGACAGCATCGCGCTCTGCATCAATTCGAACAATACACCACTACAAACAAGTAATGAGGTCCGTCGACCTTAACAGAATTGGGTTATGGAAATAAGAATTGTTAAACGAGTGAAATCCGAGTTATTCCGATACGTAGGACCGATTGCTGCGGGAAGAAACTTCGCATTATATTAACCACCTCTTTATCTGGCCACTCAAAACAACTCATCTTACACCTTTCCACTCCTACACCCCTTTCCCTATAATCGTCGAAGCAAAACGTTTCTTGACTAGTCTGTCCGCCTTCGCTTGCATGCCAGTTTGTGAGAGAAGAGGTAGATGGCATCGGCGAAGTCCATGTCCTCAAGATGTCTGGTAAAGATCCATACTATGCCTTTTTTATACAGCGTCAGTTGGCTTATGACGTCATCAAGGACGATGGCGAAAAGAAGGAGCGACAGGGGACAACCTTGCCTTACGCCTACGTTTTGTGGTGAATGGATCGCTGAAGCACTGCCAGATCGGAGTTCTCGTAGAGAACTTTGATGAGGCGGATTATTTTGGCGAGAACTCCCTTTCTACTCAGTGTCAGCCATATTGCGTCTCGTATGATAGTGTCGGACGCCTTCTTAACGTCTACGAACAGCATGTAAAGCCGGGAGCGCCGCTCAACTGATTGTTCGACTATAATCGGAAGTGTGTTGGTTTGGTCAGCACTGCTTCGGTGAGGGCGAAACCCAGCTTGCTCGTCTCTTGAGGAGCATTCGATATCTTTGAGTCTGCTTTGTATAATCGCGGCTACAATTTTGTAGATGGTGTTAAACAGGGTTATGCCTCGCCAATTGTTGCAGCCAAGCAGGTCGCTTTTCTTGGGCAGCTTCACGATGGTACCTTTTGTCCAGGACGAGGGCAGGTATTCATTGCTCCAGACGGCGATGATGTGGAGCAATGATGAGGCTCTATAGGCCTCTTATAAACCATTCGAACCTAATCAATTATTTCGATTCTAAGCGCCAAAGTTGCATCTCTCATTTCTAGCTCATGCCAGAAAGCGCAAATCTTTACTCCACAAGATTTTTGTCGAATATAAAAATAAAGTCGCTCTATAAAATGTACAGTCGATTACTCCACTGATCCATTGATGATATCAAAGAAAGAAAAAAGTAAAAGATCACTCCTTCCACTTTGTAGAGAATTCAAGTTTATTAAGGCACCACACAAGGGTGGTTAAACGAAATATTTTCAGTTCACTCTTAGCCTAGGAGACATAAAATCATAGAAATAATCGAAGTTGACCATCATGTTAAAAATCATAAGATCGCACAGGAGCTACAGATCAACCATAAAACAGTTTTCAAATATTTGCGCAAAGTTGGATTCAAAAAGAAGCTCGATGTTTGGCTTCGACATCAATTAACACCAAAAAACATCGAATGGATCGAGTTTCCATCTGCGAGGCCTTGGTCAAGTGGAACAAAATCGACCCATTTCTTAAACGGATGGTGACTGGGGATGAGAAATGGGTCGCATACGATAATACTGGGCGAAAACGATCGTGGGCAAAGCGGGATGAAGCAGATAAATCCGGACTAGCCAAGACTAACGGCCAGGAAGGTTCTACTGTGTATTTGATCAGACTTGAAAGGAAACATTTATTATGAGTTGCTCCTGTATGACCAGCCACTATATTCAGATCTCTATTGTCAACAACTGGATCGTCAGAAGCTAGCGAGTGACCAGAAATACCAGAATTGGCCAACAGAAAAGCTGTTTTGTTCCATCACGACAACGCAAGACCACACACACACTTCTGTAGTGACTCCCCAAAAACTCTGAGAGCTTGGTTGGAAAGTTTTAATGCATCCACCACATAGTCCAAACCTGGAACCAAGCGACATCTTTTTCCCGCATTGCAAAAGTTCTTGCGTAATAAGAAATGGGTACCAAGAGAAGATTCTAAAAATTGACTACTAGAGTTTTTCGCCGATAAGGAACAAGATTTATATGGAAGAGACACTATGAAGCTACCTTTGACCCTTTGGAGATGAGTGTTGGCGTATAGCCGCCCAAGCCGTTTTACCGTTTTGGATGCGCGTCGGCATATAGTCGCCCAAATTAGTTCGTAGCTGTAAGGCTCGCAACGTCTGTCGTTCTGAGCGATAAGATGCGCATAAAGACATTAGCGGCCATTAGCGATGAAGTCTTATCTTCCTTATAATGGTAACTTACGATGTGAGACGATGGTAGAGTAAGAACTAATTTCAGTTATTTGATTCAGTCTCTCAGTGTTACTGCCAGAGGAACCAGCAGGCTTAGATAGTCACAGTGAAGGAAGATGACGGCATTAGTTCGTCAAGTGGAAGTGAAATCCGTACAATAAGGAATCCACTTGGGCATTTCAACATTACAAGTGATAAGAGTCTGTTTATAATAATTTTTTGATTTTTTTTTCCATAACCGAATTGCATAGTGGCTGCCCCTATGTCCTCTCTAACCTCACAAACTCCATCTTTAAGGTCTTGAACCGATCCTGGGCTGTTGGCGTAGACCTTCTCTTTCACGTGATCCCAAAGAAAAAGTCACAATGTGTTAAATCACAAGATCTCGGTGGCCAATTGTGATCACCTCTTCGTGAGATAACACGGTCCGGAATCATAGGTTTAAATCTCGGTGAAACACCAAAATTAATAAAAAAAAATGTTCTAAAAGCTGTTGCCCCGCGACAGGCAATGGCAAACCTTCGAGTGTATTTCTGCCATGAAAAAGCTCCTCTTAAAAATATCTGCCGTTCGGAGTCGGCTTGAAACTGTAGGTCCCTCCATTTGTGGAACAACATCAAGACGTACGCCACAAATAGGAGGAGGAGCTCGGCCAAAAACCCAAAAAGGATGTACGCGCCAATTATATATATATATTAAAGATTTTGAGGGGAATTCGAAGAGCCGATTTTATGCCTTCAAAATACTTTTATTTATTTCTTTAAAGTCCTGTTTTTCAAAAAAAAAGACTGAAATCTGATAATTTTTTTCCTCCCTTGGCCTTTATTACACTTATTCTGAGACATTTTTTATTCCTCCATATAACTAAACTCTTTCACAGTGCTTCCAAAAGCAGCACTGCTATTTTGCATACAAATCGCAACCAGACGATTTTTTTTTTCTTTCAACCAACCAACAAATTCAAGCTCTTAGAAATCAGCGCTGTGCGAAAGCATTGCTCTAGACATACACACATCCATACGTGCATGCATACATACATACATACATACATACACAAACATATAAAGTATCTCAGTGGCAACAGTTGTTTTATTGACGAAAAGGGCATACACCAATTCGCTTGACGATTTCAAATAACAAATTTGATTGTTTTGCAAATTTTATGAATTGATTTTTGATTGCTCGCCAAAAGATCCCTCGAAGAAATGACGAAATGCAGGGAGATCTAGTATATGACAAGGAGTTGACAGAATGTATAGTATGCAAATAGGCAGTGTGATTTGAATAACTGACCGTTATTTATTGATTTATCACTTTTTAACTTTATTTATTGCATTAGTAGATGTATTTGTGTATTCACATTTGTGCGAATTGGCAGAAATTTTTATTGAATAAAAAAAATGTTTGTTTTATTTATTTTTTTTTAATGTTTTTCGTGTTTTTTTTTTTCTTTCTTTTCTTTTATTCCTTTGTTTTCTGATGACCAACAAATTTTCGTTTTATTATTGGGCCACCGAAAATTTAGCAATTTCACCCAAATTGCCCTTTTTTTGGCAACGTGCAACCTACATTCCCAGCTTACCGGCTTGTAATGATCCGCCATGCCACTGTCTGTGACTTAATTTGCGCTTATAGCTGAGTACTTTTTTTTGGGTTTTTGTCTTTTAAAGGACGATATGCAGTTAACTGTAGCTGATTAAAAATCCATAAGCGTTGGCCGGTGCTTATTCGTAAAATGAAGATCAACTAAATATCCACTTAGTTGAAGATTGTGCCCAGAAAAAAGTGCAGCAGCCACTGGCGTGCCTGCCCCAAAAGAAGTTAGTTTGTGGTAGAGCGCGTGCGGCTCTTTAATCAACCACAAGCGGGAAAAAAAATTTACGAAAAATACAAAAAAAAAATTTAAAAAAAAATTAACGATCAATGAAAAGCCAAAATAATCGCAAAATACTCGTAGCAGATTAAAAACTTTCCTCATCGCAACCACGCATGTGCAACAGCAGCAGCAGCAGCCGCTTAAACAGCTCATGTGGGCGCTACTCGCGCTTCCTCACACACAGCAGCCACTTTCCCAAACGTGTGCAAGAGCGGGTTTCATTGTATCAGCCACAGCAATTGCCGGCTTGGAATGGGTCGCGCCTACCTTGTTAAGCGTTAAGCGCTAAAACAGCCGGAATGTGTAAACGAAATACAAAAAAAATTACATTATTTTTCATAATTTTGTTTTTCACTTTTTGTTCTTAAAAGCTCACTACTGTTTGCCAGTTTGCCAGTTTTTCAGTCAGCCAGTTTGGCCATCAATCAGTCGGCAAATATTCGCTCATTTAACGCTTACCCAGCCGCCACTCAGGCACAGCCGCAGTTGAGCTGCTGTAATGAAAGTTGGATTAAGTGAGTTGGATGAGCAGTGCCGCGAACGATATCTGATTACGAATATTTCAATTAGTAGTGCCCTGCAGTGTGGCTAAGCGTGGCATCACTACCTGCAGGCCAATGAGTGCTACCAAATGGTTATCTTCTCTACGTTTAAGCGACTGCTTTAAATTACATTGCATTTTCTTTCCAATTATATGAAATTTACGTGTATAAATGTCAAGGCCTTTGGTTATATTTTAGCAAAAGCCGGATGAGCAATGAAAGTTTTAGGTGGACAGTGTCGTGTCCTTATGTTTGTTCTTGCGTGTGGCGCGTATAAATTTCTGTGATTGATTGCTGTGAAACGCGATTGATTGAATATGAATGAGTAGCTCCTTATCTCAATCGCTCTTAGGGATCTCTCTGTCTCTCTCTCATGTTTGAGTTTCTTTTTTAGCAGTATTTTGTTTTGACAGCTGTTACAATTCGATGGCGTCTTCTTTGGCATTTGTTAAGTGGAAAATCTGCAATTTACTAAAATCAGTTCAGTTTCGCTCGAGAACCTCAAGAAAGTAATTGAAATATATTACAAAAATAGTGGCTCTATGAAAACTCACAATTTCACGAAATTTTTAATACTTTCGGTTTTTATAATCCAACAGTCTAACAGTGTCCAGAATAAAAGAGTTCATCGAAAAATGTAATTCAATTGGATCCATATAAATTGTACAAAAACACATTCATCCCTGAACTTATCGCTGCGGCAAGAAAAGAATTAAAAAATATCAAAATCGTTCGCAGTGATTGGGGCTATGAGACTTAACTTTTATATTTTTCGCCCATAAAAAGAAAACGCAATAAAAGAGTAACGAAAATGGCTTTATTGTTTTTCAAAATGTTCAAAATATTCTTTTGGAAGTCAATATATTGGGTTGAGGAAAAAGAAATGTCGTATTTGTGATCGAAATTTGACGCTTTATTTAACGTACTTAGAATTATCCGATTCGAGTCAAATATGCGCCGCTTTGTTGGCAAACTTATTGCTATCTATTTGCAAAAAACTCAGACAACCAGTTTTCGCAAGCCTCTTTTGAGACCAACTTAGTATCTACAAGGGCGTTTTGCATGGACCGGAAGAGATGATAGTCACTTGGTGCCAGGTCCGGACTATATGGCGGGTGCGATAGGACATCCCATCCGAGCTCCCGTAGCTTCTGGCGGGTCATCAAAGATGTGTGAGGATGAGCGTTGTCCTGGTGGAACACAACACCATTCCTATTGACCAATTCTGGCCACTTCTGGTCAATTGCCTGCTTCAAACGGTCAAGTTGGTAGTGGACCGAATTAAGGGTCCTGCCATAGTTGAGCAGCTCATAGTGGATAATTCCCTTCCAATCCCACCAAACACACAGCAAAACCTTCCTGGCGGTCAATCCGGGCTTGGCGATAGTTTGGGCCGGCTCACCGCTTCTCGACCACGATCTTTTTCGCTTGGCGTTGTCGTACGTGATCCACTTTGCATCGCCAGTCACCATCCGCTTCAAAAATGGGTCAAGTTCGTTCCGTTTTAGCAGAGAATCGCAAGCGTTGATTCGGTCCAAGAGATTTCTTTGCGTCAACACGTGTGGCACCCAAACATCCAGCTTTTCTTGGAATCCAAGCTTCTGCAAATGGTTCCAAACGGGAACCATAGTTCCTGACTAATCGAGCGAATGCTCACATGCCGGTCTTTTTGGATCATTTCAACGATTTTATCAGTCTCTACGACGATTGGCTGCATCTTGGACATATACTACACCAGAACGAAATCGATCGAACCAACGCTGTGCTGTGCGAATCGTTACAGTATCAGGCCTATTAACTTCACAAATTTTTGTCGTCGCCTTCGTTGCATTTTTACCTCGAAGGTAGTAAAAACGTAAAATATGACGAATTTCTTGCTTGGTGGACTCCATCTTTGATGCGCTATAACTTAAGACTGAAACGTACGATCACAACACTGTCAAAGAGGCACTTGTAGTACAGATTGTCGTCTTCAAATCGCCGTTTGAATGTCGCGCTCAATTTACAAAATGCGTTACTACTTTTTCCCCAACCTAATATTAGTTTGGGGGAACCAGAAATCCATTATTTTTATTTTTTAATTTGCGCAAATAGCTTAAAACTGGCTAAAATTGTTGTCCAAAATGACACCATAAAAAGGAGCATAAACTTTAAATTGTTTAAATACTTTACGAGATATCGATCACCACAGCCATCTACCAAAAAAAAAATGGATTTCGGTTTCTCCAAACGCACATTTCTGCACTCGCTTGAACCAATTTTCAAAGCACTTTTGCTACTCAGAAGTGGATACCTCCAAAACGAGCTGTTTAAAGACTTCAACAACTGCTTTAGGCATTGAAAAACATTGAACTCGCATTTTATTTTTGACCTTCAGGAACAAAAAGAAATTATTAGGTACCAAATGAGGGCTATAAGGCGGATAACCCATTAATTCGATTTTTTCAGTGTTCACTGGTGTGAACCGATACGTGAGAGCTCGCACTGGCTTAGCGCAGGATGATTCGTGTTCGGCGATTGATTTTCATTAATTGTCCGAAAACTTCTGGCAAACAAATGGTCGTATACTACTCAGAATTGACTGTTTTAAGAATCTCTATTGATAAAAGTGCCAAGTGACCAGATTTTCCAAAAAAACAACTGCTTCTTCCATGAACAACTTTCGTTGGATTAAGCTTGTTTTGGAACAGTGTCGATTACTATTTTGTTTCTAGTTCACATGAGATCCAAGATTCGTGTCCTCTTACAATGCCATGGACGTGTTTTGAACCAAAGCGACTGAATTTCTTTCGAAACGAAAATTCTTCAACGTTTCTTTACATCAATCGACACGAGTCGTTTTTTGGGCACTTGTCAAATTATGCGGTATCCAACTAGAATAAATCTTCTTAACGAACAAATGTTCATGCAATTAGGAATCTATGCTGGTGCTACTAATGCCCAAGGATGTCTCCATCTCGCGATATGTCACATAACAATCTGGCGTTATCAGTTGACGCACGGCCACGTTGGAACTCATTGTACCAGTGAAGGCTAAGTGAAATGCCAAAAGTAGAAGTAAGTTGATCCGTACACTTCCGTCTCGGTTATTCTAATCGATTCAACTATGGATTGACGACTTCATGAGGTCTACCCATAGAAGACGTTGGTCTGAGTTGGGCTCCTGCAGAGTAGCTAAGGACTTTGTGAAAGAACCAAACAGGAAATAGCGATCTTGCGCCCAAAACTTAGCAGAAAGGACCTGAGAGTGCTGGTAGGTGCGCACAATGCTTGTGGTCAGCATATGACTACCATGCGAATCATTGACGGCCCATCCTGTCGTGAGAATGAGAACACTGCAGAGTGCTCTCTCTGTAGCTGTCCGACGTTTTCTAGAATCAGACTTAGGCTATTGGGGCAAATTGAGGCAAATTATGCAGTACCTTGACAACCAAATGTCATGCAATATTGAATCTAAGCTAGTCCCAGTAAGGCTCAAGGATTTCTCAGTTTCATGATAAGTCACATGATGATTTTGCTTTAGCAATTGACGCACAACATTGATTTTTTGTGGCACAACAATCGTTTTTGAACGGCCTTCACTTAATTCATCCTGCAAGGATCTACGGCCCCGTTGCAACGCATTGTACCAGCGTTTCACAATGGCTAAGTGTAGTGCTTCAACGACAAAAGTCGAAAGAAAGTTGATTAATGCACTCCTGTCTCGATAATTCACGTCGAAAATCGTAATAAATCATCTCACGAAGTTTTTCCATCTTTTGGGCGAGATGCATTCTTCAATTCAATGAAAGAACAACAAATAGAACTCGTAAGTAAATATGTTTTATTTTCGATAGAAACACTGAACTTATTAATCGGGTGCGATGCGATCTATATGAAATCGCTACCAGGAGTTAAAAAAGGAAGAGAGAAGTATCATATTATCAGAAGTAAGAAACGAGAAGCCGAAACATGTGAGTTCGAGAAGGTTGTGATGCTGCCCAAGAGGAAAAACGCCCGAAAATTCTACAAAAGTTCGGCGGCTTATAGAAGGTTTCAAGACTGGGGCGATTTCCTTTAAGAACAAAGACAACGATCTGGTGATTGACATCCAGGGCGTGCTTAAATTATAGAGTAAACCCTTTTCAAACTTGTTATATAATGACAATTACAATTGTCACAAAATACGTGAAGATCCCGGTATCCAAATCGTTGACGGTGGAACTGCCATTCCGCTACCCGATCATGACCAAGTGAGAAAAGCGATAACGCGCCTAAAGAACAATAAAGCCGTGGCGGTCGACGGACTGCCGGAGCTATTCTAACAAGGCGACGAGGAGCTGGTAAGGTGTATGCATCAGCTTCTATGCAAAATATGGTCGGATGAATGCATACCTGCAATTAACGGGAGATTAGTCTTCTAAATAACACCTATAAGGTCCTAGCGTGCATATTGAGTGAATGGTTGAAGCCCACCATCACCTTGCGTGACCTTATCAATGTGGCTTTGGACCTGGAAAATCCACTTGATACATTTTTCTTTTTAGATATTCGACGGCTTGTTTTACTACTAGGAATTCTTCCGATATTTATTTGGCGCTGTACATTTTTTTTATTCTATCTATATATATAAAAATTCAGCCGTTTTTCGCGTTGTGATGAACTTTACGGAGAATGGCTCAACCGATTTTAACCAAACTTTGCCACAATAAAGAGACACATGTGGAGAAGGTTTGTGTTTTGAAATTTTAAGAATTGGATACCAGGGTCTTGATTATACTTTCAAAGAACACTGTGCAAAATTTCATGACAAAATTCGTTAAATTGACGAAGTTATGCGTGATCAATGAACTCGGCCCGCTCCATAATACTGAGAAAGCGCGCGAGCAATAGCCGAGCCTTAATGCAACGAAAGAAGCTCGAATTTTACGTCGGGGTCAGCAAATGGTACAAAATCAATTTTTTTAAGAGGAAGAGGGAGTACTATATGGTCCTGGAATAGCTGATTAACACGAAAATGCTGTGAAACTTAAATATACATATATACCTTTTTTCACATAAATATTTGAATGCGTTT
This sequence comes from Anastrepha ludens, assembly GCF_028408465.1. Lineage (NCBI taxonomy): Eukaryota > Metazoa > Arthropoda > Insecta > Diptera > Tephritidae > Anastrepha > Anastrepha ludens. The sequence goes on from NC_071499.1 coordinate 17,669,720, forward strand.
TTCTCAAAACAGCATTTTTCTATACGGCCGCCATGATATCTCGAGAACTATTCGGTCAATTGCTGTCAAATTTGATACGAATCTCGAAATAATATCTGTCTCTATCATAAACTACGGAAAATAAGATACAAGCATGAGCTTTTTGTTTATAAATAAAAATCCGAGGGAAAAATGTGCGAAAAAACAAACTTTGTCTTTCAACCATCGCAGTTATATTATATTAATTAATTTTCAAAAATTTTATTTTTCAATAGCTTATACTGAAACTATATTCATAAGGAGTAAAATGCCATTTGAATTTTTCCCTTCAGACAACCTTGAGCTGAGTTATCGTGACGGCCAGCGACCAAGAATTTTCATAGAAATTTCACCTCGAGCGTTGTCAAAGCCACAATTTTCCAGAAAATCGACCAAAAATTCAAGTTGATTTTATATAATGCATAATAAATATGGCTGTAAATTTTCCAAAAGATTCAACTGATAGTTTTCCCAATAAAAATTCGTAAAAAAACCGTATTTTTTGGCGTTTGAAATGGGAATCCCCCACTCACTTTTCCGCCTAAACCCTTCTTGGATGTTAGGCTGAGCTCCTTCTTCTATTTGTGACGTGCGTCATATTATCCAGAAATGGAGGGCCCTACAGTTTTTTGCCGACTCCGAACGACGAATGGTTTTATATGAGGAGTTTCTTTCAAAGCAGAAATACTCTCAGAGGCTTAAATCGCCTGATGAGGTTTGACCGCTATTAGGAAAAAACTTTTTCTATCAGTGGGTGTTTCATGCCCGGAATTTGGAGGTTGTGCATTTCCGTGTGGTAGTCACGCATCAACCTTCTCGTCAACTTATTCAGCGCTCGATACCTTATTTCGACACAAAAGAGAGCAGAAGTGTCGTTGCTCATGCTCGGATTTACTGAATATACTCGGCTTTCCCCACTTTTCTCAGACACTAGGAGTTAATGAAGTTATCGATACTAAGGATTGGATCTGCTCAAAGGGGGAAAAAAATATCGATGGCAAGACTCGGATGTACTCGAATTTTTTTCTGATATATATCTGATACCAGGAGGAAAAGGGCACTATTGATACTATCATTTAAACTATTGGATCCTCTATGCCATTACTAGAATATTTTTGTATACATTATTTGAGAAGGTATAATTTCCCTACCAGAAATTATTTATCCTATCTGCGGCCAATGAATGTGGGAAATTCTCACAGTATTAGCTAACTCCTTCTCTGTCTCTGTTTCTATCTCTGTCTCTGTCTCTGTCTTTGTCTCTGTCTCTGTCTCTGTCTCTGTTTCTATCTCTGTCTCTGTCTCTGTCTCTGTCTTTGTCTCTGTCTCTGTCTCTGTTTCTATCTCTGTCTCTGTCTTTGTCTCTGTCTCTGTTTCTATCTCTGTCTCTGTCTCTGTCTTTGTCTCTGTCTCTGTATCTGTCTCTGTCTTTGTCTCTATATAATTCCATCTCTTTCATCTTCCTGACTATCTATCCGTTTACTTTCCAGAGCTTTGAGTGCAATGGGGTTTTTGTCCAAGATGCACTTCTGACTCGCCTATTAAATTTCAACTTCAAGCCGCTAACCAACGGTCACTACTACTACATAGACCGTAAAGCCAAAGAATAAGCTTACTAGAATTGCATGCTTGCAAGATTCCAAATCGTAATTTACAGCTACACCTTCTCGTGGATAAGCGATGCTGTTAGCGACTTAAAAATTCACACTTCTGGCTAGCCTTGAAAAATGGTGGTGTTTTAAATTATCATTACCGAAAATTAGCTTTTATGCGATAAATACTTGATTGCCGCTTATTAAACGCAAAATTTCAAAACATATCTACATACATACCAGTCCTGCTTAATCTTCACTGGCCTCTGCTATATCACAACATTGGCATCATAAGCGATGCATAAATAAGCCAGGAAGTTGAAAAGCGGAGTAGGACAATTTATAAAATTTTCATAATTGCCTAGACGAGTAAAATATACTTACGTCCATTCTTACGTGTGTGTGTGTGCGTGTATCGCCGCGATGAGAATGTAATCTGCCCTTATAATGCCTTACTATGCCTGCCTGCATGCATGTATGTAATGTGTGCATGTGTGTAAGTGGTTAGCGCGAAATGTGTTAAACAAATCACAAGTACGACGACCAGATTGAATTGTAATCACCTGCGACGTTGCAACCAGCGGTTGCACCAAAAATTACTTGATTAAACAGTGCACCAATAAAGTAGTTGCACACACACAAGTGCATATGTATTTGTATATATGTAAGTATGTACTGTACTTAATTTAAGGCCTTGGCCACATTTTTTCTTCTTTTTTTTTCAATCTAGTAGTTGCGCAAAGCGTTGCACCGATTCGTTGCAGTTTAATGCCCACTAAATCGCCTTGCACGACAAGTGCAAATCCCGTGAGTGGTAAAAACACTTGCGCATAGGTCCATATAAATAAGTATCGTTTCTTATTAAAGTAGACCCGCATGCATGTTTGTACATGTATGTATATGTGTGTGTACGTGTAGTAGGTTGCATGATTGACTCGGTGACTCCGGTGCCTTTGTGTGCTATCCTTATGCGGTGCGATCGACTCAATTAATCGCATCACCTCTATCTGAACGCGCAATTTTCGCAATCAAGCGGATTAATGAATTTTTATTTGCACACTCAAACGTGATATCGATCGATTAATTCGACAGATAGTTTCTCTTCTTGCCATGATATTAGCCAATACACAACATTTACGCAATTTTCTTGGTAATTTTTAAAGGTGTTACTGTGTTGCTGCTTTTATTTAGGTTATCAGATAGTGGAAATTGGCAAGGCATTTTCAATTTATTTTCGTAAAAGGGAAATTTACAAAAGTTTCATTGTAAAACGAATGACATCATGATTAGGTCACCACATGCACACAGATATATGTATATCTTTTTTCAAATTATTTTTAGTTATTTTTATTTTATTTAATTCAAAAATGATATTTCACTCTGTAGCAAAAAACACATAAATCCAAGTTTTACACTTTATAATAAATTTTCTAAATAAAATCTCAAGTTTAATTCAGAATTCAAAATTAAAAAAAAAATCATAATTAATTTTTTTTTACTAAAATTTTTCGTAATTTAAACAAATTAGTAAAAAATAATTGTTTTTTTATATTAATTAAAAAATAAAAAAAAATTAATTCTGAATTCAACTAGAAAAATTTTAAAGGAAATGTTTCTAAATTTTGATTATTATTTCTTATACAGGGTACAGTGTAAACCAGAATTAAACTTTTTTTTTAATTTTTAACTATTATTTTTATTTAGTTATTTTTTTCATAAAAATAACATTTCATTCTGTAGCAAAAAACACATAAATCCAAGTCTCACACTTTATAATAAATTTTTAAATATTCAATCAATTTTCTACCAAAATTTCTCAAGTTTTATTCAGAATAAAAAATTTTGAAAAAAATAAAAATCATAATTAATTTTTTTTTACTTATTGTAAATTTTTTTTTAATTTAAACAAATTAATAAAAAATATTTTTTTTATATTAATTAAAAAAAAAATTAATTCTGAATTCAACTTGAGAAATTTTAATGGAAAATTTTTTAATTTTTGATTATTATTTCTTATACAGGGTATAGTGTAAAACAGAACGAATTTTTTTTTTTAATTTTTAACTAAATATTATTTTTATTTAGTTATTTTTTATTTTAGTTATTTTTTTCATAAAGAAACTATTTAATTCTGTAGCAAAACACACATAAATCCAAGTTTCACACTTTATAATAAATATTAAATATTTTTAAATAAATATTCATCAAATTTTCCATAAAAATTTCTAAGTCTTATTCAGAATAAAAAATTAAGAAAAAATAAAAATCAGAATAATTTTTTTTTAATTAATTATTTTTTTTAATTAAAACAAATTAATAAAAAATAAATTTTGCTTTTTATACAATATTAATTAAAGTTAAAAAAAAATTTTATATTAGTTCTGAATACAACTTGAGAAATTTTTATCGAACATTTTTTAAGTTTTAATTATTATTTCTTTATACCTGTACCCTGTATAAACAGAACTAAATTTTTTTTTTTGAATTTTTAACTTTTACTTTTATTATACAGGTTACGGTAGGTGAGGACATATGGCTATAACTTTCCGAAACCATTATTTTTTCTTCTTGCTCCTTTTCAGATAAGACATGAAGAACTACAACTTAACTCAAGAAATGAAGAAACGGGCAGGTAACGACACTCCACTTGCAAGTAACACCGATTTAGAAATCTTTCTTGTTCATAAGCGCGCCCATTCATTCGTTGTTGTTGTTGTTGTTGTTGTTGTAGAGTTTACTACTACATTCATTCTGTTATAAGAATCGCCGTGAATTGGAAGCATCAGGTGGCGATGCAGAATCTGTTAGAAAACTCAAAAAACAGGAAGAACGTTCTGACCCTGTCCGATCTGGAGACTTTATTCAACAAGTGGAAACGATCACTGACAAGGATTCGTCAAAATCAATAAGGGTCCTCTAGAGGGAGCTTAGTGTTTCAGAGGGTCTTATTCGTCGAGTTTTCCATGAAGATCTCCGGTATAAATCATAAGTTAAGCGCAGAAGACAGTTTATATATAAGCTCAGAAGCTCGCTCGAGCAGCCCCGATCTACACGTGGCCAGAAGGATTTCGCGACCTTACAAGTTTGTGTACTTGCTCAGCGCTCGTTGAGTTGGCGCGAAACCTCTCTTTCCAGGATCAGACCGCAGGTGGTCAAGGTGATCCTCATTCTCTCCCTTCGGAGGAAATCACCTTACACCTCCCTTGGCTGGCCAGTCCATCCGCCTCACAGTTTCCCGAAATATCGCTACGACAAGTTTCGAATGCACCATCATTGACCCGGCGGCCCTAATTGCCGCTTGGCTGCCGGAGTAAATATTTACTTTCTTAACTGTTAGTATGCATTTGAGTAGCCAAACAGCTGCTTCTTTGATTGTAACTTCCAGTGCTTCGAACACACTGCAGTGATCCAGTAACCTAAATTTGAGTGTGTTGGGGAGCTCCTCGCAAAATACTTCTCCGCCAACCTTTCCTTCCAACTTCAATTCCAGCAATTCTATCTGCGATGTCTACAAGTACCTCATTTAACGTTGCGTTATGCGCTAGAGTAGGAGTACTTCAAAGCGGTACTGATTCCAGTAAGTGCAGTTCTTTGAACTCTCTCCAGCTTCTTCTCTGATATGGTATCCTCCAGTGAGTTCCACCAGACTATGACTCCATATAACTTTAAGCGAAAGGCCCCAACTTTTGCCAATAGCACCCTTGCATCCATACAAGGCGATTGTTGCCTTCCTCTCACTTACTTACTGTTCAGGATAGTACCTAGGTATTTCACCATATCAGAAAGCACCAACGGAGAGCCTCTTATTGAGAGAAGTTGAGCTCTGGCAACGTACTGAGAGTATTCACCGACAGGCCGCAATCCGTTGCCCATCTAACAACTACGTTCAGATATCCCTGTATCAATACGAGTAGTACAGAGTATCCACTAATTCTCTCCAACAATTAGTGCCACGCCATCTGTGTAGGCAATCACCCTGCAGCCCCTTCCAGAGACAGTAGTGAAATCCTGGAAAGATAGTGGAACAATGGATTATAACCTTTAAAAGCATTTGCAAGATTATCTTGGTGGTCCAAAACTGTCCTCAAGAAAGACTTTTGAAAAGACCTGGCAAGTTTTTATAAATAAAAGAAAGGATTATGAAATCTCGGCACTATGAAATTGTCTTCGTCCAACCTTCAACAACAATATCTCGCCTTTTTCAACAATTTATCATCATCATTGTGTGCTGAACAACCCTGGTCAGGTCTTCGCCTGCTGTATAATATGCCTCCAATTGTCTCGGTTTCGTGCCTGTGTTCTCCATGCCCGGAGTCCCAATAAGCCTGCGTCTTCTTCTACACCGTCAATCAATCTAAGCGGCCATAAGGAATCTGTGGCTGATTTCTGCAGAAACTTTCTAGTAATGATTAATGATTACTCCAAGGTATTTAAATTCCTTCACTACTTCGAAACCATAGTCAGCGATATTTAGTATTTGCCCACCATTGTGTTTGACAGATTCCGATGTAGTTAAAACTAGTGCTTTATTTCTGGTTTCATTTATTTCTATTTTGCTGCTCTTTCAATACATGCGAAGGCTTCTTTGACACTCGGCAGCGAAGATGCGGTTATGTCTGTGTCGTCCGCATAAGACAGCAATTAAACCGATTTAAACAAAATATGTAGTTCCCTTTGTGTTTACGGCAGAGTCCGTGATAACCTTTTCAGGAGGAATATTAAAGAGAAGCCATGAAAGCCCATCCAATTGCCAAAGTCTGTTCAGGGTGGCGAACTCTCGCGATGGATTGTTCTGAACTCTTACTACGTTGCTTACATTCTGCATGGCCCAGCGTGTTAACGTATTAGCTTATCGGGAATACCGAATTCTGCAATCACTGAGAAGAGCTGGTTCCTAATTATGCTGTCGTAAGCTGCTTTGAAGCCTATGAAAAGATAATACGTCGTCATGTCGTATTCGCCAAACTTTTCTATAATCTGTCCTAGGGTCAATCGTTGATCGGCTCTCTTATAAACCAGCCTGGTAGCTACCAATGATGCGTTTAGCAATACGCATTAAGTCTAGCGCTTAGAATATTTGAAACTATTTTGTAGCTGCTGTTTAAAAGAGTTAGGGCCGTTAATTTTCACAGACCAACATGTCTCCTTTTTATATAGAGGGCAAATTATTCCAATTTCCCACATATTTGCCGTCGTAAAGCTCATACAGCTCATCGTTCCATTGCCTGCGGTGTTTGCCGTTGCCAACGTGCAAAGGTCCAAAAATCTTGCGCAGAATCTTTCTCTCAAATGCTCCAAGCGTCGCTTCATCGGATGTTGTCATCGTCCACGCTTCTGTGCCATACGTTAGGACGGGCATGATGAGAGCCTTGTAGAGTGTTAGTTTTGTTCGTGGAGAGAGGACTTTACTACTCGATTGCCTACTTAGTCCAAAGTAGCACTTTTTGCAAGAGAGATTCTACGTTGGATTTCAAAACTACAGGATGTGTTGTTTTTTTGGACTCTAATTGCCGCCATGCACTCCTAGAAGTTAAGTTCTTCCACAATTTCTATAGAATTTAACTGTGGATGTTGGGGTTCAATACCTGTAATATTTCTGTTAAGAAGTGTATCAAAATATGTTCCCCACCTTCCGAGAATTTGGTTTTTTTTCGTTAAGAGTGAACCATCTCTTTTGAGTTCTCAACAATTTTTCTTAATTGGCGCTATACCCGCTTACGCGATTTTGTCCGGAGGATGGTTCCATATGTAGCCCACGCAAGTGGGGAAAGTAACTGATCGCCATTCACTTGGGAGTGGCCAGGACGATTCTTCTGCATATGGTTCAAGCAGCTCACAACGTCCGGGATTAGCCCACGTATCGTTAAAGGCGGCCTAAGATATGGATAGGAGCTAAAAAAGGAATGAGTATAAACTTTTCATGAACACTTTTTTTTCTTATAGCTCCCAACGAAATTCCGATTGAAATTATTTTTATAAATTGTCATGGCTTGCAGATAGAAAAAGAGCAATAGCGGTTCGGTATAGATTTTTGTCTGCTTTTGTTACCTACTCTAATTAGCTGCATTAAGCAATGATTATTGTTTTCGTATTCCTACATAAATGTCCACATGCCATGGCCTGATCATCATGAGTCCGAAAAACTTTGACGCCAACTAATTGACAGAGTTGCATTTTACAGCAGGCAAACAAATATACTTTTACCGTAATCAAATGCACCACCAAATTGTCGAGCAAGTGATTTTTTCCAAATACAGCAGCTTTTGACTAAGGAAACCCGTAAGCAATTAAGTTGAGTGTGGCCAGAAAACAGACGCTGGGAAGCAGGCGCACTTTGTGTGCGGTCGAAAAAAAATCAAAAACAAAAAAAAAAAAGCACTGCTGATCCATTGTTGTGGCCAATTTCTCAATCTGCCTATATTGCCTTTGCTGCTGCTTTTTCGTTTGTTTTTCCTCCAGTCTGGTTTATTTATTTTCGCAAATATTTTTTTCTTCCTCCAATGCGCGCTGATTGTTTGATTATATTTTTATTGCGATTTATTTGCTTCAGTGCAATTTATTTGTGTGATTTATTGTAAGCAACGGTAAAGCGAAGAGGCAAGCCAGCAGCAGTGCATTTCAAATTAAGTAGTCGCGCGGCCGTTGTAAAATGAAGTGCTGCTCACTCAAGGATTTATTATGTTTTTGCAGTTGCAGGATTAGGATTTATGCGTGCAGTTTTTCCACGCTACCTCCATGCACATGTAGATGGGGATGTGTGTGTGTATGAGTGCTTTTGAGGATCACTGCATGCGTACCGTTCAGCCTAATGAGTGCTGCTGCTGCTGCTGCTGATTTGTAGTTTGGACTGAGATCACCGCCGATTATGATGATTTTTTATCAAGCGATTTTTATCATTACTTTGCTGAGAAGTGCATTTGTTTTTGTTGGCCATTGGCAATCAATCATACAATGAAATCAATTGGACGAGATCGATGCGTGCGTTGTTGGTATTCGGATGTGGAAAAAGACCACCGCGATTGTGCTGAGATTCTTGTAAGCCAGTAATTGTTGATGAGCTGCAGATAAGTACGAAATCCTTTTCTTTGCCTGCGCACAAAAAAAATTGATCGATTATTTAATCATTTTTGTGCGTACATACAAATGCAATTGCAAACTATGGTACATAATTATAAGAACTCCATAAAATATGTACGTAAAATACAAAAATATATTTATACTCGTACGCTCCGGGTATCAATCTTCTGATGTTACACCCGAAACTATTCGGCTGGGTGCTATACTTCGTTTTCGGTCACATCCGAGTACTTTGATATATAATACGAGTACAACTCATATGAGCACCTAGTCACAAGAACATTGCAGGAAAATGTTTGGAGGATTGAAGCGCTTGCAACCACCTGCGTGATTTACTTCTCTAGTGGTATGTATCGTGTCGATTCAGAAAGTCTCAATTCTTGACTGTGGTGAATATCTACTCATCACAGCGCCTCATATAAACCCAGTTCTCTTATTAAACTTAAGATAGAGCTGGGTTGGATTGATCATATGTGCCTTTCTTCTGGCTGCAATTGGCCGAAATGTCTCAACCTTCTCCGCGCTACAGCGTTAAACTCAAGGAGAAAGTGTATTGAAGCCTGCGGGGTTTGGTTGCAGAAACGACAAAAGTCAGTGGGCCATATCGCAATTCTGTGCAGATAACTGCGCAATCTGCAATGGCCTGCGAGCATTTTCTGTTTATCCTTTGAGTTAATTTTGAGTTTTCTAAAGTTGTACCTACCCATTAAGCATTTTGCCATGTGGCGTCGCCCCATACTTTGGTGTCAACTAACCTCCCTTAGCATCAGCTCTTCACTCCTAAGCTTCTAATTGATGAAGGATGGGCCACAGCCTCTCTTGCCAAAGCATCCTCTATTTCCCAGTTATACCCCTGTGTCCTAAATTAGTGGGATGCGACAAATTCAGTATCTCAATACGCTCAGGACTTAACCTTACAGACTTACAGTTCCTTGAGTGCCGCCTGACTAACGCTCAGAAAGACAAAGCGCTCATTCCAGAGATTGCTGGCTAAATTCATCTCTGCACATAGACAAATGGCATATGTACACCTTTGGAAAACTACCCATCGGCTCGTAATGTTCGGTTATGGTGCCATATATTCCAGCGCTCATGCCGTCTGGTATCTTCGAGTTACAGGGTACACTTCTGAAGTTCCCTTTCATTTGCAGGCCTACTCCAGTTTACTTTGTTCGCCAGTTCAACTCTGAACTTCTTTTGGAATCTGATGACTTTAGTGCTCCTCTCTGAAACGATCGAAGTAGAAGAATACGTGTTCGGCACTTTCAATTGCGTTGTTGCAGCTTGGGCAGAACGAGGTGTCCTACAGATTAAACCGATAGAGCTACTCTAAAAAAAAATCGTTGCCAGCCAGTATTTGAGTGAGATAGTAGTCACCGTCTCCGTGTTTCCTGGTCACAAATAGGTTAATATTTGAGATAAACCTATACGTCTAGCGTCCGTAAGTTAACGAATCCCATTTACTTTGCTATTCTTCTATCGAGTGCAGTAGCTCTTCAACTTTTTCTTGGAATGACAACTTAGCTCGTCGCCTGCCATAGACACGGTTCAATTCATTTGTCTGAATATCAGCCGGTAGTTTGCCCGCTATGTGTTGCGCAACAGGTGTTCCGTCTCTTGAGACCGTTCTGTATGCACAAGCCACCCTTATTGCACTACGGTTCACACCGTCCTCGTGATGCACACGCATGCTAAGCGCTGAAGCTCAGTTAGTTTTGACCGCACTTTTGCCGCTACCCAAGGAACAGCTCATTCATCTCAGGATTCTTGAGCTACAACTCCAGGATATTCCTGCTAGGCGTTCGAAGTTCATGAGGGCCGTGTTGCTTTGCAGAAAGTTGTGTCCCCTTAAACTAGGGATACAGGGCCAGACCAAGATACAGGGTCCAGCACTCGAAGTGTAATCAACTTCAGATCGCTTTCACGAGCATCAGCTGTCGTTTGGTTAGCTAAATGACAGTCCAGAGCATTGTTTACAAGCGCGCGGAAGCATTTTGCCGAGAGTGAACGCGAAAAGAGAAAATCAGTAATGGATTTCAAATGTAATAGTGTGATTGCATCATATTTGGCTGGAAAGTCACAATCAGCGATTACTCCTGAGCTCGAGCACCTTGAAGTAAATAAAGTTTTTGTTTATCGCAAAAGACTGCAACCTCACTTGAAATGGTTCGAAAAGTGAAGAAGCGACTTCAGCGAAATCTCCGACGAAGTGCCAATCAAATGGCGAAAGAACTAAACTAAAGAAAATATCTGACCTTAGCATCCGCCGCATACTGAAAAATGATCTCGAAGTCAAGTCTTACAAGATCGAGAAGGAACATGATCTCGCACCAAAGCACCAACAAGTCAGACTTGAGAGAGCGAAGGAGTTGCTTCGCTTGGCCCAAAGCGTGTTATTTGCGAACATTGTGTTTTCTGACGACAAAGTTTTTCAAAATGAGCAACACGAAAGTGTTTATTTGACCGACTGGTCACACGAGAATTTCAGTCATCGATTGGCCAGCAGGAGGCAGCACCCGCCACAGGTAATGGTTTGAGTCACTATAACCACAGATGGGCGCTCTCCGAGCCTGGCGTCAAGGTAAATTGTCAAATATTATCGGGAGGGTATTCTGGAGGTTGCTTTGAAGCCGTGGGCAGATAAACATTTCGGTGGCAGAACATGGACGTCTCAACAGGACTCGGCACCGTCTCACAAAGCTAGAGTGAACCAAAAATGGTTATAAAACAATGTTTCGAACTTCATAACGTCCACACAATGTTCTCAATGGATTATTCTCTTTGGGCCATTTTGGACAGCAGGGTCCAAATTAAAAGATTCATCAGTCTAGAGGCGCTAAAAAAACCGTTGCTCCCGAATGGGCTAAAATACCTGCAAGTCACATTCGGGCAGCTTGCCATTCGTTTTTGGACCGTCTCAAGGCCATAGTCAAGGGAGGAGTTGGTCATATCGAGCAAAAGTAAATTGATTCTTAATTTTGTATTATTTTCACACATTTTTCACTTCGAATTGAATAAACGTAATTTTCCAAACTAAATTTATGGCCTTTTTAATTGGATACACTTCAAGTGCCGGACCTTTTAACAAGTATTTCGGTTAGGCTAAGAGTGGGTCTCCATTCTTTAATATCTGATTATGAGAGTTTATTAAATTTTTTTCATCTTTTTCTTGTTTAAAGCACCTTTAGTTTTTGCAAATTCTTTATATCCAACTGAGTCGCTTCGACAATTTCCATGCGCTGCATACAATAAATCACATTAAAATTGCTTTACCTGTAGACTCTCAATTAAATGCACCAAAGTAGATGAATATCTACAACAGGCAAACAAGCAATTTGCAATCGTTTCCAATATCAGCCAATCGATGTTTTCGACTGTATCGATGAATCAATCGCCTGCACGTACCGAACTAATGGCATTGCACTTTGCAGCCGAAAAGCAGCAACAACAACAATCGAAAGCACGCTATGCTCTATGCGCTGCTTGTTGCTTGGCTGGCTAATCTTGCGTTTATCGCATGTTTTTAAACCCCACTGGACATGCTTTATTACACATGCCACAAGTGTACGGCTAAGCACTCATGCACACACACACACACACATGCATGAATAAATCCATATACCCGCATGCATATCTGCATCACAAATACACACAATTAACAAACAAATCTAAAGATTTTTGGACGCTTATCAACGCCACCAGCATCACCAACATCACCGGCACACCAGCCGCACATTAGCATTGGCAGCGACAGCACCGTTGCCTGTGTCGGTGCTTTGTTAACGCAACAACCGAAAACGCTTCAAATTCATTCGTTGCGCACGCGCATCCTGTCCGCTCCTTGGCAGTTTGCTTCTTAGCTGATTTCCTTGTTTTTGTTTCTTAAAAAATATGCAAATTAAATGTAAATAAGCTTGCAACTATTAAATGAACGCTTTGTTGCACGTTGCGCCTTTTAGCGTTGCCTGCACTTGCATATGTGAATGCGCGCACACACACACACCTGTTCATATGTGGGTATATGTGTGCATACTTTTATGCACATAAGTGAGCGGGTGTGTCGGCTGCCTTTGCGCAGCCGCATTGATCATTTGCAGCTGATTGGCTGGCTAAATACCAAATCGCGTTTATTTGGCTTATTGCATTGTTTTGTGGTAGTTAAGTCGTCGATATCGACAGGTTTTTCGCAAAATTTAACAGTTTGCATGCAAGCGATAACGCCGAATGCTATCCATTGGTAATATGGTAATAAATCTACTACAATTAATTTTGGGGAATCGTATTTCGAATTCGGAGCCTTATTTTACATATTGCGTAATATTTTTTTTATTTGCTTTGTTTTTTCGTTGGTTTAGCGCACTTTTCCCGAACTGTACTTTGAAATGTGGATGAATCCGTTTGATGCAGAAATCCTCACAGGACTGCCGTCACTTTACTTCGACTGCCGAATGTTTCAATACTCTTCTCTGTCACGCCTAGGCTTATTACATGATTTGTATTTATTTTTTAAAATATTTTTTTATTTCACAAAAGTATAGAAACATTTGGCCTCACAGCCTACTAATAACTAAGATTTCTTTAACTAAAATTATATTCACTTCCGTGGAATATTGAGCGGCTCCATGTAAAGTGATTCAAGTATTTTTTTCATTGTCGTGAATTCTACCGAAAATTGGTTTTTTATGGCTTTGAGAATAATAGGAAATAAACAGCAAAAATTTTAAATATTTTATTATAGATTTTTTTTTAATAGAATCATCTTCGGTTGTTTTTACATAGTATTTCTATAATTCCGTTCTTTTTTTTTAATTTTTTGGACAAAATTAACTTAACACATTTTTTTTGGAAAAAAGAGAAATTAAAAAAAAATTATATTGTAAAAGGCAAATTGTTTAAAAGAAGGGACTTTTTTTTGGAATTATTGAAAAATAACAGGTTTACAGGATCCGAGTCCAGTGGAAACGTCCATAGTCTGCCACCGAAATGTTTGTCCGCCCACGCCAGGCGCGATGAAATCGATTAAAGAGCGCAAACTGCGGTTACAGCGGCCCAAGGCATTACCTGTGGCGGGTGCTGCCTCCTGGTGACCAATCGATGACTCAAATTCTCGTATGAACGGTCGATCAAATAAACCCTATCGTTTTGAGAGTTAACGAATTGCCCAATTTGAAACATTTTCTCGGCAGAAAAAACAACTCATTCGCTCTTTCAAGCTTGACTTGTTGCTGCTTTGGTGTGAGATCATGCGCCTTTTGGATCCAGTACAGCTTGACTTTGAGATCATTTTTCAGTAAACGGCGGATTCTACGGTCAGATATTTTCAGTTCTATCGCCATTTGATTGGCACTTCGTCGGGGATTTCGCTCAAGTCGTTTCTTCACTTTTCGAACCATATCAAGTCAGGTTTCAGTCTTTTTATGAGTACCTCCATGAGGGTTCCAGTATCATTGTAACGAGTAATGGTGCGATAAACAAAAACTTTATTTACTTTAAGGTGCTCGAGCTCACGAGCAATCGCTGGATGTGACTTTCCAGCCCAACATAATGCAATCACACAATTACGTTTGAAATCCATTACTGATTTTCCTTTTTCGCGTTTACTCTCGCCAAAATACCTCCGCGCTCTTGTAAACAATACTCTGAACTGTCAGTTAGCTAACTAACAGACAGCTGATGCCCGTGTATCATTCAAAATATTATAAGGATTGCACTATGAAATGTTTTTTTTTCTTTTCGTGGATGAAGCATTGAAAGCCTAATCCCGTCAGTATGGAATTTTAACTCGAACTAAATCGGTATTACCGTTAAGTATTTCGTCGGGATGAGGTTTGAGCACTAGGTTCAAAATGAATACCTCAGCAATACGTCAGATACCTGTTAAAATGATTTCAGGCGTGAGCCTCCGCTATCGTGTACCTACCCGTACCTTAGAAAGGTACGTTTCTAATTGCGGTATTGTCAGTTTACCTGCGCGAGTTTGCTCGTTTATGCCCTTTCTTGCCTGCTCCATGTGCCAAAGTTGCTTCATCCATACCTCGTTCCATGCATTATGGCTGTTTAGTATCAGTGTCAGTTTTTGGGCGAGACCCTGCAGCCGATGATATCTTCCAATTTATTCTTTAAACTTGTGAAGTGGAGGCACATGTTACTTTCTTCCGGGGACTCCTGGTGTGCACTGCTCGCATTATGGTGTATCTTCATGATCAAAGCAATAAAGACACGCTTTAAAGCAATCAAAGCCCATATAACTTACCTGAAGTAATTAGTACTTTCTCTCGTGCCAAACTTCAACTCTGCGGATGCGAAAGTGGGTCCGCTTGCCTTTTTTAGTACTATTCCATCGTAGCTGCCGCCGGTCTACGCTCAACTGATATGCACACTGGTCGTTTTGGTTTTGGTTGCGCTTCGGGATTCTCACTTCACACATCTCCTGCGCTACCGGGTCGAGTGGATATAGCCCAACTATGATGAGCGCCACATCTTCTAAGACCGTTCTGAAGACAAAGAAGAACCTAAGAGCAAACATGGTGTACGATACCTGCTGGAATGCCTCATAGGGGATGATAGAATCGGTCTTACCTGAACCTCCGTATCTACCATTATTCGCAATTGCAACTTAGTTGCTAGCGTACTACACGTGATCTCGGAAACTCATCCGATAATCCACCAAGACACTTAAATATTTCATGATTGGTTTTGGACCAAATATCTGAAGACTTCTCGCAAGATGGAGAGAAGACAGCCAGAAACCATGGTAATTGGCACTTACCGCTTCGAGGGCGTACACTGTTTAAGTACCTGAGAGTCACGATACGAAACGACCAAAGCTCACACAAAACAATATAATGCAGGATTGCGGCAGGAAGAAGGACATATTTCGCCCATACCAAACTATTAAAATGTAAGCTTCTTACGAGAGATTGGAAACTACAACTGTGGTTAGCTTACGTTGAAGCAATTGTCCTGTGGGACACACTCAGGTTCATAGCCCATTGTGATGCTGCGTGGTGAGCTTTCCTTATTTCCCCTAAAACCAGTGTGTGCTTTTCAATAATTTTAGAATGTCTCTTATTTCTGCAGAACTCAGATCTCCCAGTTCGTTAAAAAATTTTAAGCTTAAAATAGTAGATGTCCGTCCGGATAGAGCAGGACAATGTCACAGAAGGTGCAAGATTGTATCTTCCTCTTCCTCATCAAAGGCAACTTCTACAGAAGTCATGTGTTTGCACACCTATCCTTTGGACGTGCCTAACTATTAGGCAGTGCCCCGTTACGACTGAAATCTGTGTGCTAAGACTGTATTTATTTTGGCTTAGTAGAGATTTTGTGCGTTTAGGATTGAGAGTCGGCCACAGTTGTCGGGCGATTTTGCAGGTGGCTTCATTACGCCAACTTTCGTTTGCTTTCCTAGCAATTTCTTCAAGGATGAGTAGCTTACATGTTTGTAAGGGTATACCTACATATGTCATTGCCTGTGTACTCATCGGTCAATTTGGTGCCGAGTCTCGCTAGTTCATCGGCTCTACAGTTACTCTCAGTGTCGCAATGTCCACGAACCTATGTTATTCTTAAGCGGAATGACTCAGTAATCTCGTTAAAATGTAGATGTCATTTCCAAATATCACATCACACTGTACCAGTGTCGCGGCTTTCATTATTGCCATCAGTTCAGCCTGAAAGACGCTACAGTAGTCGGGGAGCCGAAAACTGAAGGAGATCCCCACATGCTCGGAGAATGCACCTCCACCCACCCTGCTTTCGAGCTTTGAGCCATCTGTGTATGAACTACGACTATACTAGTCAATAATATTGGTCAGTTCTTGCTTGCGGATGTGAATGCTGAACTTCTAAAGGTGAATCGCGTCTAAGAGTATTCAGGCGAAAAGTGTTTGCTGCGAAGGGTGTTTGGTCTGCTACGACTGCAAGATGATACTACGACTACCGGATAAGGTATAATGAAGGCAGCTTGGTAATGGCGAGGACATCGTGAAATACGTCAAGTCTCAAAGACTGCGATAGTTGGGTGATATGACGCTCATGAGAGATGATCTCCCTCAGTAATCAATGGTATTGTACAACCCCGTAGCGCCTACAGCAAGAGAACGTGCAAGACTAAGGGCTTGAACGAGTTCTAATGGAACGAAAAATACTGGGTGTTAGAAACTGGAGAACTCCTACTGAGAATCGTTGATGCGTGGAAACGAATCGAACGAACGAAGCTAAGCTAAAGCATTCAAACGATTAGTCCATTCAGCTATTCCAGCGCTCACGGTTTCCAAAGATATCGACGTCGTTGCTCGAGCCAAAGATGGTTTGAAACTCTAGAAATTTCTGTGAGGTCTTCGACAGGCCATGTTCTCCAATTCTGACCACAAACTGCAGTCCAATAGATTCAGATTTGGACTTCCAGACGGTAATTCTTCTGCGGCTATGAAGCCAGAAATACTGTTTTTAGCAATTGCTGGATGGTATTTGCCTTATGGGCTGGAGCGGAATGTTTCTGGAAAACCCAACGCTCACCATTGAAGAAAATTCTGCTCAATTGCTTGTCGTTTTTCTGTGTTAGACTCGGGACTTTTCAGGCCATGTGTTATAGGTGCATACAAGTAAATCGCATTTATTATATCTGATTAGCTACAGGCCGCTTGAAAGACTGCATTTCGCATGCAAACAAACAAATAAGCACAGAGAGAACATTTCTCTCCAAGCCGCATAAACAATATTGTACAGCAAATATAAAATTATCTTATTACAAATTAAACATACCAATTCTTACAACGCTTGCGTACACACAACAAAGCCAACCGGTGGACCGCCAACTACCAATCGATTGGTGCGTTATGTCTGTCTGTCCTACCCATTTGGCTGTCCGCCCGTTATTGCCTCACGCGAGCGGCTAAATAGATTATGCCAATTGATCGGAATCACTTCATAAATTTACGCAAAAACGCAAAACAGCAACACTGGCTGCGGGGCAAAAGCGCATGAGCGCAATCACAACAGCCACACAACTGGGTGAGCGAGCAGGCGAGCGAGCAGCGGAAAGTGTGGAAATAAAAGTGCGATTACGTGTAGGCGGAAGAGGCCACAATAAGGAAAGAATATTTGTGGTTTTTATTGGAGATATCGATTTGGATTCTTTTTTAATTTTTTTAATTTTTTTTTTTTTTTTTTTGTATTTTTTTATTTTATTTTTTTTTTGTATTTTTGTTGTTTTGCTTTTTTGTTTGCCCGTCTTCAGTTACTTCGCGCCGTTTAATATCTTAAATGGCTTGCCAGCAATTACAAATAAAACAACAATCATTCGCTAGCCTTAGGCGTTTACGGGGAGTAGACGGCTTCACGCGCCCACCGACGAATACGCGCATATCTGCTGCGGCCACAAAACAGCAAAGCGCAAACAATAAGCGTTGTCTTGCAGACGGAATTGACGCTGCACGTAGGTAGGTAGAGGTGGCGGTGGCAGAGGCGGTGGAGTTACAGAGGCTGGCAGGCAGATACGCTGCGCTGCATTGACATTGCAACTTGCCTTGATGGCGCGGGCAAGGAGCATTGAACGCGTGTGATCGCATCAAATGAATGAATTGAATTCATGCAGCAAAAACAATTTATTGTAATATCAGCTAACATGCCACAAAATGCATGCGCAGCGCTCGCATCCTCCCACTGCGTGGCGTGGTGGAGTTTGCACGACGCACTCAGTGCTGCTGCTGCCGTCATGTGTTCATTCACTCATTTCCGCCTGCGAGCGTAAATAAATTTTGCACTTAAGTAGGTAGGTAGATAATGCGCGCCATAAGCCTGCACACAGGCCTGCACACTGGGCTCTTTGCTGTGTGCAACTTGCTCAGCCTTCATATACTTGTAAGGCCAATTTATTTTACATGAAGCTTTGTTGGCGTTTTTTGTTTTTTAGTAACTTCTCTTGCGTGCAAAAATCGATCAGCGGTATATGGAAATGAATACCAAAAAAACAAAAAACAAAAAAACACAAAATGCTGTTAAATTTCGCGCTTTCGGCCAGTCGTTGCAACACCCTCGCTTCGCTCAGCGGCTGTTTGTATGTAAGCATGCATACATTTGGCTCTGTATGCATGTATGTGTGCACATGCAGCTTCGGTGATGCACGACGTGCGGTACTTACTTAGAATTTTCGCCGCCAAACGAGTTAATTCGTTGCGGAATCCGTTTATGCAACATCGTTTGCAACAGTCTTTTTCATTGTTTCAAGTTGTTGCTAAATTTTCATTTAGCTTTGTTTGTTACTTACTTTTTTTTTGAAATTTTTTTTCCACTTTAGTTTTTATGCCACTATTTTATGCCGCTTGTCGGCGAGCGTGCGAAATTCGTTTGAATATGCAAATACTTTGGTGCTGGGTGTTGTGCCTGTGTTGCATTCAACCGTCCGTAAGTACGGCTATCTCTACTCCACTCCCTTCAACTCTCCACTCTGCACTCTACACTTCTTTCGGCCCGATGCTGATGCGATTAATTTATGATATTCAAATGAATTTCTGTATTTGGCAACATTTAGCCTTTTGGAATCGATCGCTGCGGATCGCATTACCAATTTGCCTAATGGCATTCCACGCCATCGCTTAACAAGAAAACAGTCAAAATACGCATTTATCGTTTCTTAATTTGAGCATTCAAAGTTATTTATGGCTTGGAGTTGGTGGTGTACCTCTGAAATGCTTAACATATTGAAAGAGGCCTCAGATAAGAGATTTTCAAAGAAGCCTCCATATTATTTCTACAGTTCAGAAATTAGCTAAAAAATTGGTAAATACCTTAAATAGTAATATAAATCATCATCATCATCATCATCAAAAGCACTACAATCCTGTGCAGACTATTGTTTCCTTTCCTACGGTTATCCTCATTATCCGCTCCGATCCATCCTTTACTATGCCAGTTTATGATCCTCATTATCCGCTCCGCTCGATTCTTTACTATGCCAGTTTATGATCCTCAGTTTCCGCAGATCAGCAGCGTTTTTTTGGTTTCCCTCAACTTCACCGTCCAATTGATTGTCTAGGGCACGCTATTCTAGCAGCTCTCCATTTGGGTATTCCGTAGACGTGCACCAGCCATCTGATTCGCTGACTTTTTACAAAGCTTCCATTATATATCAATGCGTCGAGCTCGTGGTTGTATCTTCTCCGGTATATTCCGTCATCTCTCCGGAAGGGACCATTTATTGTTAGCAGTATGTTTCTTTCAAAGCTCTGTATGTGGTCGATGTCTGTTGTTTCAAGTACCTAAAGTAATGTAACTTACATCCGTTGAAAAGAACGACGCTCCCACAACTACTTTTTGGGGATGGCATTATGCATTTTCTTCCATTCAAAACATATTTTTTATATGGGGAAAAGTTAAAAACCGTAAGGAAAAAAAATCCCCAAAATCAATGCAATTATTGAAACTCTTCAAAAGTTTACCTTGTTAAACAATTTTCTAAAACTTTTAATTAAAAATAGTAAATTTCACTTAAAATTTTCCTGAATTTCCTACAAAGTTAGGAGTTTTTAGTCACACAGCGTTTTTTGACGTATAAACGAGTTCCACCAACATTCCTCGTTCTCTACGCCGCCGAAGAAATCGGTGAGCCCGAAAACATAAACGGTACGCCGAGGAATATCAAGTTGCCGCGGAAAGAGAGGATGCTGCCTATAGGGCCACGCTGCGATCAGGCACAACGCTATCCAGGTGGGATCGCTACCGGGAGCTGAAAAAGGAAAAGAGAAGCATTATCAGAAGGAAGAAACGAGAGGCCAAAATACGTGAGTGCGAAGATGCTGGCTAATAGGACAAATGC
Organism: Anastrepha ludens; assembly: GCF_028408465.1. NCBI lineage: Eukaryota > Metazoa > Arthropoda > Insecta > Diptera > Tephritidae > Anastrepha > Anastrepha ludens. The sequence goes on from NC_071499.1 coordinate 17,690,225, forward strand.
CCGAAAATTCTACCAGAAAGTTTGGCGGCTTACAGACAGCTTCAAGATCGGGGCATTTTCCTGTGAGAATAAAAACGATCTGGTGACTGATATCTCGCGTTATTTGTGCTGCCTTTTCCAAAGATAAAAAAGCAAAGCAATTGGGTCTGCTGGTGAACGATAACAAAACGAAGTAGGTACCTTCTGATATAAAACAAACAGTCGGCGCTATCGCGTATCGGCACCCACGTCACTGTTGACAGTTACGATTTAGAGGTTATAAGAGATACCGTCAGCATTGAAATCAACGCAGAATCTCGCATGCATCTTGGATTAAGTTGTCATCTGCGTAGTAAAGTCCTTTCTCGACGAATAAAATTAACGCTCTATAAAGCTCCCGTCATGCCCATCCTAACGTATGGCGCAGAAGCTTGGACTATGACAATATCCGATGAAGTGTTACTTGGGGTGTTTGACTCCAATGAATTCTGCGGTGGATTTTTGGACCTTTGCATGTTGGCGACGGCCAGTATCGTAGGCGACGGAACCAGGAGCTGTATAAGCTTTACGACAACATAGACATAGCGCAGCGAATAAAGATCCAGCGGCTAAGCTGGCTGGGCCATGTCGCCCGAATGGATGCAAACGCTCCGGCTCTGAAAGTGTTCGATACGGTACCAGCTGGTGGTAGCAGAGGAAGAAGAAGGCCTTCTCTGCTATGGAAAGATCAGGCGGAGAAGGACTTGGCTTCTACTGGGGTGACCAACTGGCTCCGGTTATCATGAGAAAGAAGCGACTGGCGCAATGTGTTAAACTGGGCCAAAATCACGTAAGCGGTTATCGCATCAATTACGAAGAAGAAGAGGTGAGTGCATAAACTGACGGCCACCAACCAACCAAAAATATTCTACAAAGAAGGAAATATTTTGGATTACAAGTTTCCGTCGGTTGACAACTGCAAACTCTAAGGCATCTACAATTACTTTGAGGAGCCAATGAGCTAACCAGCCTTCAGCCTTCTGGGCATTACCGCGTGGAGAGTGGCTGCTAGTGCAGAAGTATTTAGTAGGTGAAACTGTAAGGCTGCAAGTCGGGAAAACCACTACACCGATATAGCAGTACTCAGGCGAGTTTGCTCTTCACGGGCACTATCTCGAAAACAAATTTGAGTCTGCAAGCGGACTCCGTCTGAATGGTGAATCTCCATAGAGAGTTCAGGCTTTGAAACGATTTATACTCTTTGGAGAATTTTGCAAAATAAAATACATCAAAAAAACATAGTTCAGCGACTTCTTGCCTCGCAAAAGTAATCCAAAAAAACAGTTGCGCAATTTTAACCAACATTTCATCTCCTTGCATTCGTTCCGTCAATAATCTTGAATAGCATCTTCCGTTAGCGCTACTACTCTTCAATGAACTTCGGGTGAATTTTGTTGGTTTGCCGACTGAACAGTCGAATTGGGCGATCGTCAGTTGTCAGGTGACAAAACTTTATTGTTTTTATACGGTCTCAGCCTGACAATACTGCGACACATACAACAATAGTACCAAAAATAACAAATATTGCACCCACAGAGAAAAAAAGTACTCATGATTTTGACATAACAAAAGGATTTACGTCAACGCACGTGCAATAAATGCTACAAAGTCAATCCACAATGACAAGAACAAAAAGAGAGAAATAAAGTGCGTGAAAAACAGAAAACCGTCGCGTTTAACAGTAAGTGAACAGCTCAATCGATTTTTATATGGTTCGGTGATTTTGACACTTCAATTGCATTGTTTCGAAATAAAGCGCTGGACGGTTCTGTGGATACCTAAACCTGCATACAGACATACACACATACTCAAGCGAATGAATGCACAGATAGGTGGTTGGTGTTTTCCTCTCTTCCCTGCAGGAGCAGGCATGTCTTTTAACACGTCACAGGTAAATTTGCTAAGACTGAACACAAATTTTTAGTATCAGATTTTGGCATACGACTTTAAACACGACTTCAACTTTCATGATCCCGTCAGTCCTACATAGTTTTGAGTCCTGTATCGGTTTGAGCCTTAGTATGGCTAGAGTCTTGAACAACAAGTTTCAAGTATCTAAGATCGATCCTGAGCGAAAGTGGAAACATAGACGAAGATGTGACACACAGAGTTAATGTGGTGTGGTCAAACTGGCGCAGCCTGACTAGAGTCTTATGTGGCAGGAAAATACCATTAACGATTATGGGAAAGATGTACAAGCCTGCGTGAGACCAGTGATGCTGTACGGGACGGAATGTTGGGCAACGCAAGCTAAGCACAAACAGAAAATGTACGTAGTGGAAGAGAAAATGCTCCGCTAGACAGCTGAAAGCGAAAAAAACATCAAGGTACGAGAAGATATGAGAATTGCATAAATCTCGGACAAAACGAGAGAAGACAGACTAAGATGGTGTGGACACGTAATGCATAGAGGCGGACACAAAGACCACAGTGCCAAACTCGCCATGAAGTTGAGCCGCCAAGAACTAGAGGAAGACCACAATCGAATTGGCTAAATACGATACAGAGGGACATAAGATAGCAGCACCTTTATAATTTGACGACGCAGGACAGAGAAACCTGGCGCACAAAGCCAAGGAGAGCCGACTCCAAGTAGGAACGAGGCAAAGAGAGAGAGAGAATGCTTGTGTGGTTGAAGAGAGTTCGTTACCGTTTACTTTCATACTTCTACTCAATCTCATGGAAACCCAATTCGCCACAACCCGCATCACAGTCAGATTCTTCAAAATAATATTTTCCCACGCAAATAACGACCGTCGAAGCGGAAGGAATTTGTGCTTAGCTACCATTCGCTGAGTTTCGACTTCGAAACCCGCTCTTGGTATGAAACACCAAATAGATTTTTCTAATATCGGTCGCCAATTGACGAGTAATAGCGAACCTCCAAGAGTATTTCAGTCATGAAAAAGGTTCTCATAAAAACCCATCTGACTTTCGGAGGTGACATGAAATTGTAGGAACAGCATCCAGACGCACATACATACACTTAAAAGTGTGCTTGACGTAGGGAAAGAAAGAGGTATTAGCCTTCACATTCGGAAAATTTAACGCCCAAGTAGAAACCTCTACTAACGGACCGGCCGTGATCGAAATATGTTAGTCAAAACTTGTAGATAATAGGGTAAAAACTCAAAATATTGCAAACCGGTTATGCTGCAATAGAAGGAAGACACGCCTTCATCGGATCTCTATTGTTTATAGAGCTACTTCTATGCGAAGGCCTAAAGTCCAACTTCAATAAACTGAAAGGAATCTGCGAGTTCGTGTTTGCATCTGAGGACCAACATCTGCTCGGATTTCTATCTTTTCTTTAAGTCTTATGTATGAAAGTCTAAAGTCTAACTTCAACAAATTAAAATGAACCGACGAGTACATCTTTAGATCTGAGTACCTAACATCGGCTCGGATCTCTATCTCTTTTGTAGTGAAAGTCCAAAGTCCAACTTAAACAAACTGAAAGGAACTCACGAGTACGTCTTTACACCAGATTAATTTACCATTGACAAGATATGTGTTTGCTTTGGAGAAGGCCCAAGAAAAACTAATTGCCGTACACCCTCTTAATACCGATTTTAAAGCCTAGTCGACCGCACGAAAAAGAGTTGTCTGTAAGCCGCAAATATTCCGCGCATCTAATACAATTATGGCAATGACAAAAGACCTCTCTAGGTGATAAGAGTTTTCAGACAGTGGGTAAGTTCTGAGCACGATGCCCATCTATGACATAAAATGTTAAAAAGGAGATGTGGCCTTTTGTGACACGAGAATTCCAACTAACTGTCAACTTTCATAGTAAACTTTGGCAGAAAATGCTTTGCTAGTGAAAGAATGACGACATAAAGAAGAACATCCGTTCAGACGACATGGCCCAGCCAACGAAGCCGCTGGATATTAATTCGCTGCGCTATGTCTATGTCGTCGTAAAGCTCATACAGCTCATTGCTCCTTTCTCTATCATACTCGCAGTCGGTATCGTGCAAAGGTCTAAAAATCGCCCGCAGTATCTTTCTCTCAAACACCCCAAGTAACACTTCATCGGATATTGTCATCGTCCAAGCTTCTGCGCCATACTTTAGGACGGGCATGATGAGAGCCCTAAAGAGTGTTAGTTTTGTTCGTCGAGAGAGGACTTAACTACTCAATTGCCTACTTGGTCCACAACAACACTTGTTGGCAAGAGAGATTCTACGTGGGATTTCAAGGCTGACATTGTTTTCGGGACTAATGCTGGTTCCTAGATGGACTAAGTCTCTTACAACGTCGAAATCATAACTGTCAACAGTCAACAGTTCGTTTTGTCCTCGTTCATCAGGAGAAGTCCACGCAAGTGTGGAAAGTTCGTCATTCACTTGGAAGTGATCAAAACGATTATTCTGCATGTGGTCCAAGCAGCTCACAACCTTCAAGCTTAACCCTAGTGAGCTCTGGGTAGCTTCCGAACATCCGTTTGAGAGCGAGCTAATGTGAGAAGGCGAAGCAATTCAGGTTATCTGGTTGTGCGCTGGGTTTGGGACCCGCCACATAAAAATCCCTCTCAATGAAAATGAAAACAAAGTCAAGGGGCAGCCGCTATTAGAAAGAAAGATCTTTATCATTTGGTGTTTCATGCACGATGACTCGAACATGCGCAGGTTCGAATGGTAGTCACGCACCTACCACCAACCCGTTCGGCTGCGTCGGCCGCTATTCAATAGCCTATGCACAACGCTAATTTGGGTCGGTAAGAGAGTATTCTGAATCAAATAAATTGGTGCTACCAAAAACCTTTTCTTACCCGTTTTCTATTTACTTTAAATCAACTTTTTCCAGCAGGTTCTATAATTCACTTCCGATTGAGTTTGAATGCAATTTCCAGAAAACTTCAATGCATTTTCCAAAAAATTTCAATGAATTACGGAACCTACCCGATTGCTTAAATTTCAAACAGAACGAGCTCAATTTCCTACTGGGCGATTCTGATTTTTTTTTATATTTTAAATTTTGACACTTTTCGTGTGACATACGCGAATACGCGTAGAAGTATACAATATTTTATGTTTTTAACTTTGTTGTTGCCTTCTTTTTTTTTTTTTGCTTGTTGTAAGCCTCTTTGAGCCGACTGCGACTGAAATCAATTTGATTTGGCGCAACGCAAAACGCTCAGTAGCCCTGCAGACTGTTATTTCTTCATCCTTCTTGGCTTTGGTGACAAAGCGAGACGGCAGACTGTCTGCATTCATTCATTTTCCAACATTCCAGGCTGACATAGGCGAGTTATTCTCGTGCGTTGGCGGCAAAACTTGTAAAGCGGTGATCATCAGCAAACAAGCAAGACTCCAAACACACTCACACTCCATACCAACAAATGCACATAAATACATATATACATATGTAAATAAATTTTCAATTTTCAAGCCCGGTTGGGATGCTCTAGATTTTCTTTATTTTTACATAGTTGCCAGGACCTCCACGGTTGTTGAGTTTAATGCGTGCACAGTTGTTTGCGTGTGTGTGTGTGCTATATTATTAGTGAGTAGTATAGAGTAATAAAAAAATAAAAATTTTAGCACTACACATTCTGCCTAATTAAAGCGTTACAGCGGTGACATTTATTTATCGAAAACACAACACAGCGGCCGACAGCAAAGCTGTAAGAAATAAATAATTTTTTTCGCTTCAAACAACTGACTTCTGTACAGGCGGCATATGCACATAAATTAGGCAAATTATCCTTTTCGACCCATTCGTTCATGGTTTCTACTGATTTTTACGGTCACCTCCTTTTCACACATCACCACTACCAAGTCTCTGTGATCTTCTTTAATTTATGCAGATAATATAAATAGATCGCTGCTGGTTTTTAACACACAGACAGTGGCACTTTGGCTTTGTGGCTCTGTTGTCGCCTGCTCTGGGCGATTATGAGTTTAAATTAGTTATGCCAGGCATTTTTACTCCGTCTACGCTACTTTTAGATTACTGAAGTGGTATTAAACAATTTTTTTTAAATATTAGAAAATGATTAATTTGCTCCTATTGAATTTATTTTATATTCATTGAACAGAAGGCCGGAAGTTTCATTACATTTGCATTCAACTCACTTGCATGTGGGAAACCTATTGATATATAGCTATTGAAAAAATTAAAATTTAACACTTATTTTCGTGATTAAAAATGCATAATCTACATATTTTTATATTGGTGCGCAACTAAGTTCACGCTGTTTTTTGATAAAAGTACAACTTTACGAGTATTCTGAAAACATGGTTACAAGTGAATCATTGAAAGTATTGCCCTTCGCTGGCTACTACTTTTTCCCATCTTTCTGGTAGATATCGTACACCGTCGCGGTAAAACTCTTCGTCTTTTGAGGCTATCCACGGGTCAAGCCATTTTTTGATGTCTTCATATGAATGGAACTGCTGGTCAGCTGGACCATGTGCCATCGATCAGAACAGGTGATAATCAGACGGCGCAATATCTGGAGAATAAAGCGGAGTAGGATTTCCCATTTCAGTGTTTCCAAGTAAGTCTTAACGGGTTTGGCAACGTGAGGCCGAGCCTCTCCGCGTATTGCGGCCGCTTGTCGCACAGTGCTCGGCTCAATCGCATCAATTGAAGTCGATACCGAACCCCAGTAATGGTGTCGCTTGGTTTTAACAGTTCATAATAAATAACACCAACTTGGTCCCACCAAAGATATAGCATAACCTTCGCAGCGTGAATATTCGGCCGAGGCGATGACATAGAAGCATGACCGGGCAGTCCCCATGACTTTATTTTCTTTAGATTGCTGTAATGAATCCATTTCGCATCACCCGTCACGATGGGATGAAGAAAACCCTCTCTTTTTTGCCACTGGAGCAGTTGTTCACATGCGAAAAAACGATGTTCAACATCCCTTGGTTTTAACTCATAAGGAACCCAAGTCCCCTGTTTCTGAATCATTCCCAATGCATGCAATCGTTTGGAAATGGATTGGCTGATAACTCCTAACACTGAAGCAAGCTCTTCTTGCATTTGACACGGATCCTCATTGAGCAATGCCTCCAATTCAGCGTCTTCGAAGGTTTTTGGCCTTCCTTAACGCGGGCGTTCAACATTAAGATCACCGTCTTTGAAGCAACGGAACCAATCTCGGCACGTTGTTTCACTTAAAGCAGCATCTCCATAAACTCTCTCTCGGCACAAAATCAGACATTTTCACAAAACCAAAAATATCTGATACCAAAACAAAATCACTAATGTGTCGAAGCAGTTTGTTCACCATATGTCTAAGCTTGGTTTATGATGTTTAGGTTATGTTAGAAACGGCTAGCACACACTGCTGGCGGCATCTATTGACAAACAGCGGGAACTTAGTTGCGCATCTATATAATATCACATAATCCTCTAAAATGATTTTTATATGCTGCAATGGAGTCTCATTAACCTGCAAAGCAAATTTTGATCCATAAACATACAAATTGTTCGTCACATTTTTTTTTATAAACTGCCTTTTAAACTTGTACACCTTGAAATCATTGGGTATCTAAGAAATCGGGAAATACTTCTAGTAGCGTGCAGAGCTAGAAACTCACAGAGGAAAAATGCACTACAGTTATCATTGCATGGAAATAAAACGAGTGTAATTCGAAGACGGAAGAGGAAATGGAAGTTCAAAAACCAGCACTCATCCACGACTATAACAAATATGTGGGAGGCATTGAAGTATCAGACTTGATGGTATACTCATATTTGAACGAGAAGAGAACAGTCAAATCTTGGAAAAAGTTGTAGTTTCCATTTTTGCTCGGACTGTCTTAAATGCATACCACTTATGCCAACACAATACAGAAGAAAAGGTTATGACTCGATTCGAATTTATAACCAATATCATTCAGTCGATCACAGCAGAATGGTTGGTCGAAGAAAGGATAAATCCAGAAAGTTCACTGAGTCACACATCGCGAGATTCAACAGTCCCGATGCACACCGTTTGTAGTAGGGTGGCTGGTGGGCCTGTGCGAAGATCGCGGGCAAATGCTATCATTGCAACAAAGGGTTGCATGGTGTATGCATTGGTACGCATCAATGCTAATGAATGGCTTGTGTAAGTAAAAATAAGGATATATTACATATAGGGTTTTCCAATAAAAGGTGTTATTGGTGAATGGATTGCGCGAGATTGCGTCGAGAGATGATTAACGATTTTTTATGGCCGGAATTGGATGGTATTGATCTGGACAACGTTTATTTTCAACAAGACGGCACTACGTGCCACACAAGCAACAAAACCATTGATCTTTTACGGTAAAAGTTTCCGGACCGAGTTATCTCTCGATGAGGCGATCACAATTGGTCATCGAGATCTTGTGATTTAACACCTTGTGACTTTTTTCCTTGGGGCCACGTGGAAGAGATGATCTAGACCAACAGCTCAGGGTCGGTTCAAGACCTCAAAGATGGAATTCGTGAGGATATCAAGGGCATAGGGCAGCCACTTTGCAATTTGGTTATGGACAATTTCATGAAAAGGATATTGTCCTGTAAGCGTGGTCGTGGTGGTCATTAGCCTGATGTTATTTTGCACACTTCCTCTTTGTAATGAAATAAACATCAGATTATTTATTTAAAAAATAGCATTTTTCTTTGAATATCAAAATATCACCTCTTATTGGAAAATCCTTTAGTTTGGCATCCGAACAGTTTTGCAGCTGTAAATATGTTTCGCATTAATATACTAAATAATAAATGGTCATTTATGTTTGTTTGCCAAAGAATTGTTTGTATTTGTGGTGTGCATCCTGATGCTTTTTTCATAAGGAGCTTTTCGATGGAAGATAAATTTGTATCTGTATTTTTGCAGTTTCGTGCCCACAGCGGGTGACAAGCCCGGACTTTACCTAATGATAGTCATGATATAAGCCCATTGGACTATGTCAGTAGCCAAATGATTTCGCAATATTTAATATATGTACGTGAGCGGAACTAATGCCAGAATATACCTCAATCTTACGGTATGTCACACTACGTTCTTACGATATCATTACACGCACAGCAGAGAGTTTTATTGGCACAAAAATTATCAAATGCGTGAGCTTCCCTAAATTCGTTCTGTAGCGAAGGGAGATCACAATTTCAATTTAATTTAGAAAACTAATAAAACACAGTGGCCTTAGATAGTAATTCATCACGTAAAGACAAAGCAAGTTGGTCGGCATAGAAAATCATTGTACGAAAATGATTTTCGCTTTAATTACTCTTCTTTGCTTAGATGAATGAATGCGTCAACAACTAAACAAAGCAAAGGTCTAAGTTTATTTCTTATTCGCCCACCACTATTTAGCATTGGCCATTTATGTTTGGTAAGAGTGTGTTGGAAATTGAAGAACTTGTGGCAAGTCGTTTCACCTGGTATATGCTAGGTGTGGCCAAAAAGGTAGCTCGTATAGCTTCAGCCACCCTTTCTGCGGCCTTATTTTTTGGTTTTTTCTCTGCCGTTTACGTCGAAACGCTATCTCCGCCCGATGCAAGTGCAGGGAGGCCACGCGAGGGTTGACAAGAGTCCTTGTGTTCAGAGCCAGAAGCAGACACTAGTCCGGAGTTGTCTCAACTGAGCCTGTACCACGAAGTTAATGGTGACGCAGCATAGAACGTACTTGAAGACCTGTCAGGGTTTTAACGAGACGGGCGTGATTATAGCATTAACCGACCAGCCATGTCGGTGAGGTGTCACCCTCGTGTACTGAGTTGATAAAATACTACTTTCACCAGCCCTTAGACTGTTTAATCCGAATAATTTTTCCAGTATACCATAATCAAGATCTTACTGGTCTCGATTCTGATGAGCTTTACAGCCCTGCCGCTGGACGTACTTAGGGTATAAGGGACCTTTTCAGCCGAGTCACTTCCTCTCCTGTTGGATTTTAGTCGCCTCTTACGACGGGCATGCCTTACCGCGGGTGTATTCTTTTCCCCTATCCACAGAGCAAATAAGGTCTTTAAGGTCTTCTAATCTCTACTGGAATTAATAATTAATATAGTTTTGGATCTGTATCGCTATTTACTATATTTTAGTGCTTTAATTGACAAGGATTTCCATACATGAAAATCACAAAATGCTTGTTTTTATTAATGAAGACATGAATAAAAAATTCAATAAAAAATTATTAAGAAAATAAATTAACACAAAACATATAAAAAAGACGCACACACACAGCCATACATACATACATGCATACATAGTAGGTCTATAAAAGCAAGCATACAAATTAAAGGCGAAAAAACAAAAGCAGAGCAATAACAAAAACATTGTACTTGAAATAGCCAATATCAGTAAATGGGTGAGCATTTGTGGTGAACTTGACCATAAGTACCGCTCGTAAAAATCGCGCATGTAACGTGTTGAAAACCACATTTCACAAGCGGCCCAAGACGCCTTTTACGACAAACAATTTAACAACAACAACCAAATTAAAAAAAAAAAAAAAAAAAAACAACACCAATAGCGCAAGTGAAACAATCAGGACCAGAGCAACTGCAGAGCATTCAATAAATGCAACACAAAACTAGCAGCTTCATATGCTGATGACTGGCTGATGACTGGCTGATGACTAGCTGGTGAATGCATGAATGTAAGGCTAGTGAGCTGACGATGTGGTGGCACGTTACCTTGCGTCACTGCTGCTGCTCCTACTGCTGTTGCCGCTGCATTTCATCTGCTAGGCGCCTTAGCTTTTTCCATTCGTTTCACAGTCCATTGACTCTTTGTGCGTGTTTGTGATGTGTAAGCTACGGAATTGTTTTTCATATTTAATGTCCAATGTTCGCACAAAAAATTTTAATGCCCTGCCACTTGTAGTTCGTAATGTGGCGCGCAAAGCCTCAACTACACACACAGCCTGCATACAAACCCACATGCACGCATACATATATACATCGAAATATTAATATCGTTTAAGGATTATAATAGTCGTAAAAACTAAAGATCAGATCAGGGAGATTAAATCTAGATCGATATTAATGTTGCATACATACGCACACACATACACGCATATACTGATTGATATTTTATGTGAATATGCAATATAGAAAAACACTTTTAGATGCAGGTATCAGAAAAGTTGATGTGGTCTGGCTACACCAAAATTAATAAATAGTAAATGTTCGTGCATAAATTACGTGAACAAACTTGGTTTTTGTTAAAACTTGTTGAAGCAATAAATGTTGGACAAGACGAGCTGAAAATATGTTATTAAAAATTTTAATTTGAATTCGTTTGATGCAACGAAATGAATCGACGATTAGGATAAACTCAATAAGTGACTTTAAGTTCAGTCAACGATTTCAATTCACATTATAGTAGGATCCCTTATTCAAAAACAAATATGTGATATTTTTTATTTAAGTTACAATTTGAAAAGATGTGAAATGTACATTCAAGGATGCATATAAATTCAAAGTAGGTTAGGTTAGGTTAAATGGCTAGCCAAGCGAGGGCCCAAAAATGGACTATAATTTTGTTGTTGCTTTCACATGAAAATTGTTATTTTATTTTACTTACTTTATGGAAATATAATTGAAGGAAGTTGAATTTAGCAGCTTGGTTCCTTTTTTGCTATTCGCCTTTGCGATTTTGATATTTAATTTAAAAAATGAGAATATATTTGCCTGTAGACATTCTTTCTCCCCAAATCTTCTTTTCTAGAAAAGCGTCCGTAGAAGTGGACCTTGTCTAAAGAGTTGGATGTTGACAGATCAAACGTCGGTAAACGTTTGCTCGCGATGGAAATGGTCCAGAAAGCATGCAACTGGGTGCCACGTCTATTAAAGGAAAGGGATATCGAGAGACGTTTGGTGACATGGGAGATGTTTCTTGAAGGGCAGAAAAGAAACGCTTTTCTGCATCGCATCGCCCCTGGCGATGAAAAATGGATCAATTATGATAACTCTAAGCGTCGAAAATGTTGGAGCCTGTCAGGTTATCCAGGTCCATCGACGGCGAAAAAAATATTCATACTTCAAAGGTTATGTTGTGCATCTGGTGGGATTAGTGGGATCAGAAGGGCGTCATCTATTGTGAACTTCTTAAATCATCTGAGACCATCCCTGGTGATCACTGTCGATCGGTACCGACTGTACCTAATGTGTTTGAATCAAGCTCTCAAAAAAAAGCGGCCGGACAAATTGATTTTGCTGCATGACAACGCCAGTCCACACGTTGCTAAATCGGTCCAGAATTGGGAAATCTTTCCCCACTGCCGTATTCCATAGATATTGCATCGGATTACCATCTGTTTCGATCAATGCAGTCAGTCCTTATTGGAGCGCGGTTATCTTCTTACGAGAGCATCGCAAGCTGGCGCAATGAATGGATAAAGTCAAAAGAAGTCGAATTTTTCGTCAGAGGAATCCGTATACTGCCTGAAAGATGAAGCAAAGTTGTAGCTTCCAATGTAACTTACTTCACATAAATCATTTATTATTTAATTGTTTAAATAATTCGTCAGTTTGGCTAAGAAAGAACGGAAGCTTATTCCCATACCCAAAATTGGCTCTTACATCTTTTGATGGATGAATGGTTGAGCTCCTGCGATTTGTCTGAAAAAATATTCCACATAAAATGTCATCAAATGCCTATGAAAATATAAAAGGGAAGTATGACTGAGGGATATCGCTTAGTTTATTTTATTTCAAAGTTCGAGGAGCAACAACAACAAAGAACATAAAAAAATATAAAATTACTGAATTTCCTTTACATATTTTCTGCTTCAAATTTATTTTTAATTTTTTTTTTGTCTTACTAAATTAGTAAAATCATTAGTTGAAAGATAAAATTCACATTAATTGGCAGTAATGTCCAAAAATATTACATTGATAAATACCTTAAGTTGAAATTCCCAAAAATTCCAGCCACAACTACGGTGGCATGCAAAGGCGTTGCCATTGCGCAGCTTCCTAATTAAATAAAAAGAGACCCTCCACATAGAGCTCACACTTTTCTTTAACCTCACGCTTCCTTTAACGACAATAATCCTTTTGCTGTTTTTTATTGTTTTTGTTTTTTTTGACAGAGTGTCCTTTCGTTACGCTCGCTGACATTCCATTACAAGTTTTTTCACTTCGTTATGAGTCAACTTTCACTTTTACGCTTTCTAGCATTTCTAATTTTTTTACGAGCGCATAAAAATATTTATTTTCTTCGCTCTTCGATAAGCGCACAGATAAAGGATTATGTGCGTTTGTGTGTATTTATGTAGTGGGTCACAGCTACCACTGTGTGGTTAAACACTGGTTGTAGTGACTAATTGTAGCGGCTAGTTTTTCACCGAGCATCCTTTCGGCTGTTTTTGTTCAACTACCTGCATTTTTAATATCCGTTTTTTTTTTGTGATTTTATTTGCTTTTACTTTGCTTTTCTTCTCTGAAATACTGCGATGTATTACTTTTACTCGCATACGATCAGTTAATGAGCAGTTATTGCATTTTGACCCACATTTCGTGCATCCCGAAACAGCCAGCGATAGGCTTTGTTGCGTTTAACCAACTTAGGAAATTTTTCAGAGAGAGCCAGCCTGACCGAAGAAATGTTGGCTTATGTTGCTGTGGCGCTGTTGCATGCGTGCTGCTTGTTGTTGTAAGGGTTAATCTACTGCTTCTGTTCCTGCTTATTACATAAATTTGGTAATTTTGCTGCTGATGAATACTAATTGATTGTTATTAATATTCTTGTACGAGTAGTTCGAAGTGCTGATGGAAGGGCAGTCAGGTGTAGACATTTTTTGGACGGTTTAAACAAATTATTTTGAAACGGTTGTTAAATCCAACTGGGTGTACGCAACTTTCTTTTGGGACGGTCGGCTGTTTATAGTTGTTCGTTGTTTTTTTCTTTTCCTTTGTTTTGTATTTGTATTTCTTTCTGGAAGGTGGCTTATGTGGCACACATTGATGGAAAAGTAATGGCTGTTGTTGCTCATCAGTAGCTAATAATGAGCCTTAAGGCGGCACGCCGCTGCTGGCGGTACACGGCGATAACCTTGTTTTATTATTATTTATGGAACACTGGGCTTATATGATAAAATACTGTGTAAACAGTGAGAATTTTGGCTGTGGGGCGCAAGACTTTTATTAATTTCAACACGTCTAAAGAATGGAAGTTAGAAAAATTAGAAAAAAAAGAAGTAATCTTAAAAATCTTTTACGGAAAAGAGTTTAAAAATGTTGATATTTGTTCGAAGCCGAAAATTTTGGTAGAGAGTTTTTGTGAAAGTGAAACATCTTCTATTATTTTTAATATTTTTACCATTTTTTTAATAAATTAAAATGAAAAATATTAAAAAAATATTTTTTTGGCAAAATTATGTATTTCTTGTTAAAAGTTACAAATTTTAAAAACTAAGATCATTTTTGAGGGAAACGAATTTAGAAATTTTGGCAATAGAGTTTTGCGAAAGTGAACTATTTTCTTTTTTTTGCCATTTTTTTTTTTAATTTGTACATTTTTATTTAATTTTGTTTTTAATAATTTAATATGAAAAATATTAAAAAAAAGGTAAACGAAAATGATTTCGTTTTTATTAAAAATTACAAAATTTAAAGACTAAGAAGTAATCAGAAAAAGTACGGAAAAGAACTTAAAAATTTTGGTATAGAGTTTTTGTGAAAGTGAAATATTTTCTATTCTTTTTAATATATTTTTATTTTAATATTTTGTTTTTGTTTTTAATAATTTAAGATCAAATATATTAAAAAAAAATTTTTTTCAGCGAAATTTTTTTATTTTTTGTTAAAATTTTTTGGGAAGATTTTTTTCGTATATCAATTTTTGAGACACAAACCTCAATTTTTTTCTTATTTTTTATTATTTGCTTTAGCCGGCGCTGCAAGTTTCATGATAGGATTCCCATAGCATCTCAGGTTATATTCTGTGCATAGTCGCAGTCATTAATATAATAAAAGTCAAAAAACTGGTTCTGAGGGAAGCAGCAAATAACTAAAATAATAAAAAAAAAATTCGCAAAAAAAAAAATAAATAAAAAGTTCCAAAAAAATCCACTCTCCGTTATATAAATAAAATCAAATAAATTTAAATTTAAGATATAAATAAAAAACCAAATCTGAGCGAAGGAGATTTTGAGAAAAAGCAAAAAAAAAAAATTAAAATAGTTTCGCAGAAAAAAACTCAGTCCTTAATATAAAAAAAAGTAACGAACAAATATAAGGAAATAAGGCTAAGAATAAGAAACGAAATAAGGAAATGAGGTTTAGAAAAATTACAAATAAACAACTTACCCAAAAAATCATTAATATAATATAATATAAAAAACAATAAATAAAAAAAGATTGAGGTTTTAAAAAATATCAAAATACAAAACCATTTTCCCAAAAATTAAAAAACTGAATATTAATTAAAAAAACCCCAGTATTTAATTTAAAAAAATTAATAAAATAAGAATCGGAAGGTAGGAAATTTTGGAAAATATTTTTTGAAAAATTTAAAAATAAATTACTTGTTTAACACAAAAATCTCAGTCAACAATATAAAAAAAAAAATAAAAAACTCATATCTGGAAAAAGAAGGTTTTCAAAAATATTAAAAAATATATTTTTCAACAATTTTGAAAAAAAAAACAATTGTTTTGCAAAAAAATTCGCAATATTAATACAAATTAATATAAAAAAAAAATAAAAACAAACAAACCTGAGGAAAAGAGGTTTTGAAAAATAACAAAAACCAAAATTTTCCCAAAAATTAAAAAAATTAAATTTTTTTCACAACGAAAATATCAGTTATTAATACGAAAAAATTAATAAAAAAAAACCTGAGGAAAGAAAATTTTGAAAAATAACGAAACAACAAAAACATTTTCCCAAAAATTAAAAAACTAAATAATAATTTAAAAAAAATCCCAGTCATTAACATAAAAAAATTAATAAAATAAGAATCTGGGGGCAAGAGGTTTAGAAAAATAATAAAAGAAATTTTCCTAAATATTTTGAAAAAAAAAAATGTTAAACAAATTTTCTTATGTATACTAAGGTTGTTCAATAAGTTTTGCGGTTCGCTAAGAAAACCACAGTTTTCTTGTTTGATGGAGCCAAATCTGCTGAATACGGTAGACTCTCCAACTATTCGAACTTTAAGTCATGGATTTTACCCATTTTCAAAATGCTCTTGTGACACGGGGCGTTGTCCTAATAAAAAATATTTTTTTCCTTGGCAAACTGGTCTTGTTTCACGAACTTTATCCTTCAAGTTATAATAATATTCAGAATTTATTGTTTAACCACTTTGCAAGTAGTCCACAAACAAAAACCTGATGCTAACACTACGTTTCAGAGCCAAGATATGCCCAAGTTTCATATACACTGATGAATCGACGCACAAAATATACTTTATCCTTTCAAACACGCTCTAAATGTTGCTGAGAAAGTCGCATTTGAATGTATTTTAGTTTCATTGTTAGCGAATGCGGCACCTATTTTGCACACAGCTTTCTGAAACCCAATACTTCAGTCAAAATATTGCTTACACTACCCAATAAGACGTCTCTGGCTTCTACTAAATTTCTTTGAGTTTCTTGATGGTTTTCCAATACGATGTTCTGCAATTTTTGTACCATTTCTGGGGTTTTTGATGTTTTTGGACGTCCTTGTCGTGGATCGTCAGGCTCGTACGACCACTTGTGTTGATTCAAATTCAGCAACCCACCTTTCTGCTCTAATAATTTATGGCGAAAAGTCCTTATATACTTTCGACATTCGTTCATAATTTTTTTTTTTCCTCTTAAACCTTTTAAAAATAATAATTCAATCACCGCACAATACTTGATTTTTTCCATTGTAGTAAATTTCGATACTAAACGGCTTGTAAACAAAGAATAAATTCACAGATTTAAATCAAACTGCACATTCTTTCATATGAAGAGAGCACCAACAAAAAAAAATTAAGCTAGTAGCAATGCCCTCTCTTATCAACCGCAAAACCTATTGAAAAAAAAACCTTCTTCTTCTCTTTCTTAGCATCACAGCCTTTGGTGAACCACTGCTTCATTCACAACCTTGCGCCATCTGTCATTGTCCTCCTTCGCACGTTTAGCTTTTCAAGCTTAACTTCCTTCCATACCTTCGAGCCATCTCTTTCTGGGATATCTTATTCTTCGGCCTCCATCAGGACGCAACTGTCAGAATTCAACTGCCTTTCGAGCTGTTTTCTCCTTCAGCATTCTAAACACGTGCCCCAGCAATCTTATCCTCTGGTATTTAATAAATCTTATCACAGTTTCGTTGTTTGCTAAAAGTTCCAGCTCATGATTATATCTAATTCGATAGGTACCGTCTTGAGGTATTACGCGTTAATTTTTAGCCCAGCATTTTTATCTAGTTTTATAAACCCACTCTTTAATTGTCTTCTACTTTTATATCAAAATTTTCAAGATAAAATAAATTCTTAAATTTTTTTCTGTTTACTTCCGTTTATACTCAAGCCTCCAAATAAATGACCTAATTAAAAAAAATGACAATATAAATACTTGTACCACTTGATTGAAAGATGAATGCTATCGCCATACACAAGTCAGATGTCTTGCCTGCGGAAGTAGTAACGCGGTCAGTTGCCATATAATCTGAGTTTCGAGAGAACTTGCTTACCGATTTACGTATTTATTTGAGCTCAATACCATCAGGTCCTTTAGTAGAACCTCAGGGTCCTTCTGCGGCTCACGCAAGGAAAAGGAAGAAGTTCATAAGGAAATATACTAAGCCAGTCTGCATGGTTCGAAACACTCCTGAGCACACTTGAAATATTAAATGCGAAAATACTTCAAATGGACGCTAGTACTTTACTTCTTGTTTTTGCACTTAATTTACCGAAGGTTTATTCTAAATAAAACACTTCCACTTCTTGTAATTTGTGATATACTTTGCATCCTCGTTACACATTAGCGAACAAACTTTTTTTACGAATATCTTCAAGTTCAGTAACTCATCAAAAGTTTAATTTAAAGTGTAAGTTTTGTCAATTTTGTGTTTTTTGTTTTTTTTTGTTTTTTTGCTTTGCAGCTTGAAGCCATGAAATATTTTCTTCAAAATTACTACATATCAACCCAATTTTAGCCACCAACAGGACCACCCAAGCAGCACTTGAACGCAGCGTTGATTGGTGATTACGGCTTATGAAGTGCCGTATTGCCTTTTATGGACACGTGAAAAGCCATTTATGAAATGAGTGAATTACATTTCATGTAAGTCGAGGTATTTGAAACAACAATAACGCTTAATTTTTATTAACACAGAAAATTTCATTTACGCCTTACAGGATTCTCGTTTAATTTGCAGAAGTCCGATGTTTACATACGTCCATAATTAAATTCATATACAAAAATGTAAAAATATTCAAATGCCTGTTTATGTTATTCATATTTGTGTAAACTTTTAAAATTTTTGTACCTCAAACTTAATATATATATGCGATCCTATAACGCCAATTTGGATCACTTCTCTTTGCCAACGGACACGGTTTTTTGCTAGGAATCTTAGTTCGTTCCACGATAATCCAAGAGACTTCATTTCATCTTCTGGTGAGCGACGCCAGGTGGTACGCAGTCTGCCAGTTCTTCTACCACTTTGTTGAAATGGATTCCAGAACAGCGCTCGTTTAGCGACAATGTCATCATTTTTCCTTAGCGTGTGGCCAATCCATTGCCATTTCCTTTGTTTGATTTCTGATGCAACGTCGACCTGGTTAGCGTTGGCCGAGAACTCGGCATTGGTTATTGTCCGGGACAGCGTTTTATGAACGTTTGCAGGCGCTTCGTGATCTTTAAAGTTACTCTCCCGGTGGTGCAACCATATAATAGAACAGATTTGACGTTCAAGTTGAAGATGTTTTGCCATAATGGGGCGAGGATGCCGAAAGATGATTTAGCTTTGCTAATTCTATATTCGACATCCACCTCAGAATCGTCATCCGAGGTGGCCATGCAGCCAAGATAGCAGAATTCGTCAACGGTTTCGAACTGTTGTACACCCATCATTCGTGGTTCCGATATGGTGTCAGTGGGATGCAGCGCTTTCGCTTTTCCGATGTTGACTTTGAGGCCGATTGCTTTCAACTTCTCCTGCATGGCTCGTGTCGGCATTTTGTGGTCACACAGCTTGTACACGAGCAAACAGATGTCATCCGCGCTTGCTAGGTATCTGATGAATGTTTTACGCCAACCTAAATCACATCAATCTCCCCCATTACATCAACAGCTCTGTCTGGCTGTAGATATCTGCCCGTTTGAGGTCTCATATCGCCAGGAGTGCAGAGTGGTACTTCAATTTTTCACCTCATTTATTCTGACCAATTTTCATAATTAAAAGTCTGTACGTGACTCATGACGGGGTTTCTTTAAAAAAAAAAAAAAAAATCCGACTCTGATTTATTCGAAAGAAAAAACATTCTCTTGTTTTGCGGAGTGACAAATCATAACATTTTGACAAAAGAAGCTCACATAACAGCGATAGACGGACTTAAACATAAAAGGTCGCTTTTCATAGTAGAAATACCAACACCAACTCTGTACCACTAGTTTTCTTAGACTTTGGTGACGATATCTGGCTCTGTCTCATGAAGGAACTACTCTATGTTCGCCTTAAGGGTCTGAATCGTTAATAAGTTGGTCGTATGATACCGGTCCTATACGGCAGTCCATAAAAACAGTACAACGGACGCAAATTGACATCGCCTAGATCAAAATAGGCTATCCTGCTGAAGACAAATTCCACTTCATCAATTTTCGGTCACAAAAAAATGCCTCTGTAGTGCTCACCTTTGGCCGTAATGGCGCTTCTAGCAACATTTTCAAAGAAAAATGGGCAAATGATTTGAGCGCTTCAAAATCGGCTCAACCTGTTAATCTCTGACGATGCATAGACTTCTCGACTATCACGTGCGAGTTCTCCGATTCCCAGATGTGTTAGTTGTGTTTGTTAACATAATCGCTGAGATGGAAATTCCCTTCTTCAGAAAAGCTGATTTTTCAAAACTTTTGTTCATTTCGAGCAGTTCTAAGATCCAATATTTTCCGACGTTGTGCACGCGTAAGGCGTTTCATACATCATTTTGTTAAGATTTCCAGCGGGAAAGTGCTGCCATTGCCAAAATACATATAATTATAAGAAAAACTATATGGACCACCCTATTAGCAAGCAGATCACGGCACTGTTCACTGATTGAATATAACTCGAAAAAATGACGGAATCCCACTACGATGAGACTTTCAGGACTATTTGGCTAGTCTCGGGATTAATGAGAAACTCAACGTTCTTCAAAAATTATAAAAAAAAAAATTTTTCCAAACAATTTTGAACAAAAAAAATTTGTTTAGCAAACAACAAAAACACTGTTTAAAAAAAAAAAAAAAATAATATAAATAAATTTGTTCACAAAAATTTTGAACAAAACAAATTTTTTTGTAAGAAAAATTTAAAACATTAAATAAAAAATATTTGTTTACAAAAATTTTGAACAAAAAACATTGAAAAAAAAACTAAAAAAATAGCTTTCTTTTTTTAATATTTCTAAGCAATTTTTTTTATTTATTTAAAAAAATTTTTTTTTAATTTAATTTTTTAAATTTTTTAATGAATTTTTTTTTTCAAAAAAAATTTTTTTTTTGCTCAAAATTCTTGTAAGCAATTGTTTTTTTTTTTGAAGTTTTGCTTACAACAACAATTTTTGTCGGAAAAACAAAGAACAAAAAACTTTCTTTTTTTAATATTTGTAAGCAAATTTTTTTGTTTATTTAATTTTTAGAATTTTTTTTAAATTTCATTTTTAAAATTTTTCTTAATTGAATTTTTTTTCCAAACAAATTTTTTTGTTCAAAATTTTTTTTTAAGCAAAAAAGCAAAATTTTCCCCGTAGTTTCTCATCAAAGGAAGAATTTTTTCGGGCGCCGCAAAAATCTTAATTTTTAACGACCTCCCTAATACATATATTATATATTAGGGCGGGTCGATTTAAAAATCGCACATTGCTCTGTGAAAATCGTATTCTAGGGATCAAAATAAGAAACTTTGCCGAAGGAACCATACCTCTAAAACGAATTCTGATGTCCCCCAATTTGGGTCGAACGAAAAATCCCACTTTGATCCATTTAGAGTGCTCCAATCGAGTCCAAATGTATGACCAATCCCCTCTAACTTTGGACGGCCGATCCACCCATGCCAGTGGCACACTCCCTGGAACTCCCCTGGGGGGCCTTTACATGAGAAAATAAACTAAAAAGCTCGACCCACATTGGGGGACATCAGAACTCGTTTTAGAGGTATGGTTCCTTCGGCAAAGTTTCTTATTTTGATCCCTAGAATAGGATTTTCACAGAGCAATGGGCGATTTTTTTGCCTCCCCACAAATCGACCCGGCCTAATATATATGTATCTGACCCATTAAAATCAAAACAGAAAGGCATTAAGGTCCAGCAACCCAAGCAATAAATTTATTATCGAAGGCGAATACATCACTGTGGAAGAAAGTTTTTGTTAACAATAACTTTTAAAAAATAAAACTATAAAATTTTCATTGTTTTTGATATAAGAACTCAAAAAATATTTTTCAACAATTTCGTCTTATTTCAATAGCTTAAGCGTCAAATTTATTTAGTCAAGCCTACAATAAGCACCAACATACACTTGTAATAAATTTTACTTATTTTAGTTGGCTATAAATCAGAGGACATATTTATTTACAAAAAACGCCTTATTGTCAGTGCCGCCTCCTCGGATCACCGTTGTCGACTAGTAACAAACGAGCGGGCACATAAAATTCACAATTCACCGCTAAAGTGCCATTTCAATTTTACCACAACCTGCTCGAGTGACATTCTTGACATATTCCCTGGAGACTTGTAATTGAAATTAACTACCCAAAATAGCTTCTTGTGCTATGCGTATGTGCGAATTTTCAACTATTTCACAAATCCACATTGTCATGCGCCTTACGCATATTTGCGCGTAAAACGGCCAGTGGCTGGTGAAAAAAAACAAGCAAAAAATCAGTTGATGCGCACAAAGGATTTCATGAAAGTTAAGCTTCAAGCTCTTAAGCAGGAACGTATGCATGTACGAGTTTGTAAGTGTGTACGTACTTGCGGATGCCGCTTCAGTTTAGCTCCTCAGCAGAGATTTCAATTAAAAATTGACAAATTTTTATGGCATGGCTCGTCAACGCCATCCGCATGCGAAGTTGCAACAGCCGGCAGTATCTGAACTGACGCTTGAGCTTCTGCTTTTGCTTCCACTATGCAGGCGTACATAAGCAACACGCATTCGTGTTTAAGTCGCCTTTACATGCCAGCGCCAATTTAGTAAAAATCATTAAAACATTTATGTACAAAACTACACCAAAAACAACAAAATGCTGGCGTCCAACTGGGCAGCGTCTCAACCCGTACAATACTACATAAAGTATAGTCCAGTGCAGAGTGGGCAAGATGAGTTTTTATTTTTTTGTAGTTTTTAGGTATGTTTTTATGTAGGCTGCAAGTTTTCAATCAAAATGTTTATGACGGCGTTGAAATGCCAAAAAAATGCGAGATATGCATAATTTGCTGACAGTTTAACAAGCAAAAAATTCGGCAACTGCGACTAGCGCGCGACTGCGGTCTGTATTAATCTCCGCTAAATACTAAAGAAGACTTAAAGTCAGCCATAGTCGGCGCTTGAGTGAGGAACTGTGCGCTATACTGAAAAAACCAGTTGACTTTTTCGTATTTTTTAGTGATGAGTTTTCAAAGAAGGCCTTCTTATAAACAAAAAATTTCGGTTTAAAATTTATTTACTCAGTCCTAATAAGCATTTTGAGCTTAATTGATCCACTTTGTCTTAGAATCGCACACAATCAAATTGCAGTACGTCAATTAAGCTCTGAAATATTTGACATTAATATGTTCGATGTCCAATATTTAGGCTTAGCCATTATCATTTATTCCGACTGGACGGCAGTTGCCAGATTAAGATTCGCAAGTATGTAGGTGAGGGTGTATGGATTTGGTAAGTAAAGACTTAAGCAAAGAATTGATCATATTGAAGTATTGGTAGGTGAAATGGTAGCTAAAATGGTTGAAGTACCACTCTAGGGCTCCCCAAGTAGCACTAAAGCGCCATTTTGATGCCAATTTGAGACTTGTAACAGGCAGAAATCTCCAGCTAGCCAGAGCTGTTATTATAATGGAGAAGATTTAAGTTGGCGCAATGCCGCAGGCTGTCGAAGATAGCAACACCTTAATCGAATGTCTGTAATCGCCTAAACTGCCAAGCCCGGCCATTTAGAGAGAATATGCTCAAAAGTCTCCTTCTCTGAAAGGTCCCCACAGCTTCTGCATTGAGGATTAAATAGTAATCCTAGCTTTTTCGCGAATTTGCCGATCGTCCAAGGACCAGTAAACACAGCTACAAGTTTGGAAATTGAATGGTGAGGACTTTCTGACTGTGGACTTTCTGATTCCTCTGTTTATTGTACTGAGGTCATTAGGTTTTCGAATAACCACACCAGAAATGGAGCTCCCTCTATTCTGCGCTTTCCTGAAAAATAAGTTGTGCAATTCCCTTTTAACAATAGTCAGGTGGATGCCAATGATCGGGTAGGAGACATCTGAGACCAATTCAGTTCACTTTTTCCTAGCAAGCTCATCATTTCGCTCGATGTTCTTATGTCCTGGAACCCAGATCAAAGAAATGTGTAGCAAGTTTGCGTGATCTAGTGGTTTTCGCTTAGTGGTAGCTTTTCGCTGCTCTGCTGCTAACCTTTTAGAGGAGAGTTATACACTGTTCATCAGCGTTTAATAAGAAAATATTTCCGCGTCAACTCACTCATACTCTACTCTAAACTTTTGTAGAAAAGAAATACCTAGTTGCCTTTAGTGGTTTTGAGACTCATTCTAACTCGTGGTGTCCTGTTGGTTTGGTGGGAGACGGTTAAACGAAATCAAATGCTTGGCATGTCTATTAGCAATGGAAGCTGTCGGACATACGGGGCGAGACTAAACGATATTATCTTAAAATTTTGAATTTTGCGTACGTTCATAATTTCTTTATAAAATTATAGCTCATTGTTATACCAGTCGCTGGTATTCTGGTGTGGTTGGGGGTAGAATATCCACATAACACAAGGGCTGAAGAGTCCTGGGCCTAACAAAGAAAACACATCTGTTTGCTAAAAATTAGATTTAATCATCGACGTAATTTCCATCAAGAACAATGCAATCATTCCAGCGTGGCTCTAATAGTCAATACCACTTTTGCAGAACGATTTACATTTTGCCTCAAAACAGGTCTCAGTTTCAGCGATAACCTCTTCATTCGAGAGAATTTTCTTACCAGCGAGCATTTTTTTTAGGTCTGCGAACAGCCAGTAGATGTGGGAGCAATTTGATGTTCGATTCATGCAGTTTTGCAACTGCTCAGAATCGTCAACACGTTCTTGTTTTTGGTCAACAGTGAGCAAACGTGGCACTCACTTTGAACAGAGTTTTCTTCTAGTCAAATGCTCATGCAATATAAAGCAAACACCTTCTTTTGATATCTTTACGATGTCAGCTAACTCACGCAACTTCACTTTTTGATTATTCAAAACGATTTTGTGGATTTTTTTTGATATTTTCTGGTATTACCGACAAATTTGGACGTTCACAGCATTGTGAATTTGCGGTGTTTCTACAACCCCGTTTAAAGTCAGCAAACCATCGTTTTTTTGTGGTTTCTGATAGAGCTTAGTCCCCATAATATTTAACTTTTCAAGCCATTGTTTCGTTGAATTTTTCCCCATCAAGAAGCAGTGTAAAATTAAAACACGAAATTTTTTTTTCCATTTTTTTGAAAATATTAAAAGTAGCATCACTCTTAGCACAATAACTCACGAAATAGAAAATCATGAAATTTTAACAGCTGCCTTTTTAAGGTTAGTAGTAACTAAAAAAGAGGTCAATTCAAGTGCTATCTATGTGTTAGGCTTGAGACATTTCTGTCCATGTGTTAAGACTCGCTTTCCATTTGTTACCAACTGAAAATTTAAAAATTAAAATAAGGGAGCCCTCAGTACTTGTACAGACCTCCGGTTGGCTTACGAAGCCAAAAAGTTGAACGGGAGAAAAGCAGAACACATCTGCTTGCCAGCTCTGAAAATATGGAAATAAATGCGTCGTTCGGACGTTTTGCAAAAATTAAGCCTGCGAAGGTTGGAGTGCTAGCACCTGATTCATAAACAAGGTTTGCCAGGCATATGCTCATCTCACTACAGAGCTTAGTATTAAGCTCATCCATACCTGTTTCCATGCGCACATTCTATTTTGACTGCTTACCAATTTCTCTGTCTAAGAATTTGACTTTCATCAATGAGTCAGATATCCGATATCCTTTCTTTACTTTTTAGCTATGTCTGAGTGTTGGTAATGCGCATCTAATGTAAAATCCTGGTAATGACTCTAGATTTAACAATTCAATACCCAATACCTTTCCATCGATTTAAATAATACGATGGGAGGCTTCATCTATATCACTCGATTGGGCTAATCCATTACTGTTGAAACTTTTAACTCCAAAATTAAACCAAAATAAATATGTGACAAAAAGTAACTATAGCAAATGAGTACTCAGCTTAAACAGGTGGTTGCACAGCATACAATCTCCTGCTAGAATTTCAAGGATAGTTCTTAGGTTGCTCTAGAAATAGGGCATTCCCTAAAGCGTTTTCAGTTGTGAGATCTCAAAAGTGCGTGAAATTTGTTGATTTTTTCAGCAGAGTTCGCTATAAGCTTCTTCCTCTTCCCGAATACTTTATACATTACAGACTCAAGACTCTCCGGTAGATATAGACATAGATTGATTTGAGGTTTGCAAAGGAGAAGGTGCATTGCCAATCTTCTGGGAGTCTTTCCGGTAAAAGACAATAGAATCAATAGAGAACCAGCCTTTGTATTGTGTGACTTCATAGTAAAAAATATGGAATTACCAACTCTAGAAGCTTTGTAGTGACATAGACATTGTAAAATGCCTAAATGTACATTAATAGCATCCGTTTGGCCATGGAAGATAAATTGATGAAGCACTGATTAAACGATTCAGCCACCGATACAAATATCACTGATGTTGAGTTTTTTATATAGAGTCATTGCCAGGATTTTGCATACTTTAGAAGTTGGTAGATGCGCATTACCAGTATTCAGTCATGGCTAAAAGGTTGATTGTGGACACGGAAGGAGGTATATATGAACTTGATACTAGAGTCACTAACGAGAGGAGCATATGCCCTACCATCCTTGCAAGAACCAAGCTCTGAAAGCCCTGCCTGCACTTGGTATTTATAAGTTGGGTGAATTTCGCAAGCCGGAATTTTTCGGCCTCGTCCCTAAGCGGTAAATGGCTATCGTAGGAGAATGCCTTATCAGATAACGTCAGTTGTACGAGCTAATATGTACACACGAAATATATTTTCTTCTTCGAGGCTGAACAAAAGTTGAACTTAAGCCATTAGTTGTGTGGTCCTTGTTTTTTGATGACATTAAATTCTCTAAAGTGTAGTTTGTTTAAAGATTTAGAAAAAAAAAAATAGTCTATCGCATTCATTCCTTTCAAATAAATTACTTCCTCATGCTGTTGAAGTTAAACAAAAGCCCAATCATGCTTTGAAAGGCTCCAGCAGCAGGACAAAATTTTACAGCCGGTGTGGTCCGGACAAAAGCCACATGCTAAGAGAGCCACACAATTAAGGATGAATGCAAAGGTAATGAAGGATATTCTTTAAAGCGATAACACAAATGTGGAATGAATGCTAAAAGTGTGCGTAATATTGAAGATGGCCAGCAAAATGAATTGCATAAAATTAATGAAAAGAAGGAAAAAAAATTATTTTTATATTATTGAGCTGAGTAAGTAAATAATAAATGTGCACAACTCAATTATGTGGATAAGTAGGAAACCGAGACTGCGGCAAGACGGCACTTCCGGTGCATGAATGGCTGATGATGTTTGAAACCTTTCTTGGACGCAATTGAATTGTCAAAAAATGCTAAGAATCATTTTAATTGTTTTTTGTTTTTTTTTGGTATTCTTTCTGCTGGCAAAAGATCGTCAGCAGCATCAACGGCAGGTAAATGAACTAGAATTGCAAGACTTCAGATCTCTATAGTTTGAGTGGTTTTGTTAGTAAGGAAGAGGAAGAAGTAGCAGCACGGGACTATGGGCGGATGTCCGGCTGAGGCGTTGGCGCATACAGAACCGACTGCTTCAAAAAATTGTTCATGGCATTAAGTAGAGAAATTATTGAATATTTATTTTTAGCTGCCTGTGTTTGTGTGCCAAGTGTAGGCAATATGACAGCGCCCCAAATGCTGTCGTCATATTATAGCTGGTGTATTGCACCATATGTATGTGTGTGGTACGGGTGTAAGTCACGGCATTCCAGAATTTCGGTATCTTTCAGAAATAATTTGGTTACCGAAATTTCGGGATTTGCAATTTCTTACAAAACATTTGGAGTGGAGGCGAAAAATCACCTTTTATAGTAAAAAAGACTACTTTTGCCTTCCAGCTGAAATGGATAAATAAAAAAAATAAATTTCTGGTTTCTCTTTATTTTCATAATAAAAAACAATACCTATACTCACATTCTTGTTGAAAGAAGTTGCATTGTCTTAATTGATCTTTTATTTTAACATAAATAAACAAGTCTTTTTTTTTGTGAGTGAGGTAGAGTTCAAAAGCCTTCGCATTTACAGTGACCACTCCTCCTCTCCTGCGGTGACTCCCTTCCCGGGACTACTTTCGGTATTTTTTCAACAGTACACAATACTACATCGTCCCGACGGTAACATTTAATAGGAATTTTGTCACTCTCTTTCCATCTACGGAGGAATGAAATAAGGGATTCTCAATAAAAAACTTTGACACTACAGTCTACACAGACAGCTCTAAAATGATACTCTCATAGACTTAAAATTGAAAAATCTGTGAGTCTCCCTAATGCCTGCAGTTTCTTCCAGGCGGAAGTACTTGTAATTGGAGAATCGTGTAGGCCACTAATCGCAGATTTCTCTTTTAAGGGCAATATCGCTATTTTTTCGGATAGCCAAGCTGCTATCCAGGCACTGGATTCAGCCACTACAACCTCCAAAGTGGTGGAACAAAGTAGGAATATCCTCTCCACCTTGAGTGAAAACTATAATGTTACCTTTAATCTGGGTCCCGGGACATCGATTATGGACGAATCACCACTTAAACCAACCAACCCAGAATTACATGTATTTGCCCACGTCTGGTTCCACCGTATTTGTAGCCAGCTTTATGTTATGCTCGCCCTCTTATGTCTATGCCTGTGGGTCTTCGCTTTGTTGTACTGTGCCAAATTATATCTTTTTTCTCCGTAATACGCCTTCAATGTATCTTTTAACCGCATTCCTGTTGTACTCGCATATAAGCGTCTCGCGGATTCCATTGGTCGGGGCGATGTCGCTAATCTGTTCCCTCAGATTGTTTCTTTCCGCGAGCCATCTGTCACAACTAAAAAACGTGTGTTCAGCGTCATCGTTCGGTGCTTCGTAATGGTATACGTATTTCCGGGCACGGAGGCCCTTAATTGGTAATAGAGTTCAGAGACAGGACGGGTGCTAGTCAGGATTTCTCAACTTAATGGTGACGTACTCGTATAAGGAACGAACCCGAAGGCTTGCCATTTGCGGGAAGTGTTGATTTTCCTCTTTCGTTCGAAAAAAAACGGCGGCTGAAGCGCAGCGAGAGCTACAGAAAGTAGAAAAAATGGAGATGCTGCTTTAAGTGAAACAACGTGTCGAGATAGGTTCCGTCGCTTCAAAGGCGGTGATTTTAATGTTGACCACCGTCCGCGGGAGGAAGGCCAAAAACCTTCGAATACGCTGAATTGGAGACATTGCTCAATGAGGATCCATGTCAAACGTAAGAAGAGTTTGCTTCAGTATTAGGAGTTACCCGCCAATCCATTTCCAAGCGATTGCATGCTTTGGGAATGATGCAGAAACAGGGTACTTGGGTCCCTTATAAGTTAAAACCAAGGGATGTTGAACGTCGTTTTTTCGCCTATGAACAACTGCTCCAGCGGCAAAAAAGGAAAGGTTTCCTTTATCGCATCGTGACGGGTGATGCGAAATGGATTCATTACAGCAATCCAAAGAAAATAAAGTCATGGGGACTGCCCGGTCGTGCTTCTACGTCATCGCCTCGGCCGAATATTCCCGCTGCGAAGGTTATGCTATGTATTTGGTGGGACCAAGTTGGGTTTATTTATTATGAAGTGTTAAAACCATGCGAAACCATCACTGGGGCCGAGCGCTGCGTGAGAAGCGGCCGCAATACGTGGAGAGGCATGAACAGGTATTTCACAGCATGACAACGCTCGGCCTCACGTTGCCAAACCCATTAAAACCTACCTGGAAACACTGAAATGTGCAATCCTACCCCACCCGCCCTCTTCTCCAGATATTGCGCCATCCGGTTATCTCCTGTTCTGATCGATGGCACATGGTCTAGAGGACCAGCAGTTCCATTCATACGAAGACATCGAAAAATGATCCGTGCTTGATCCGTGGATAGCCTCAAAAGATGAACAGTTTTACCGCGACGGTATGCGAGATCTACCAAAAAGATGGGAAAAAGTAGTAGCCAGCGATGGGCAATACTTTTCATGATTCACTTGCGACCATTTTTTCAGAATAAAGTTGTATTTTCATCAAAAAAACAGCGAGAACTTAGTTGCGCACCTAATACTTGATAGGAGGTTTAAAGTTGAGTTTGAGTTGAGTTGTTCAAAAATGACGAATAACTAAAACCCGAAGCTAGCACCAAAATATCGGGATTGTACTACCGCGATCCCGATTATCCCGGGATCATAAATATAGAAAAAATTGGAATCCATTATGTGGATGTCGCTTGTATTTAACGTTGCTCGAGCGCAGAGCAAATGCGCCATATACTTTGTGACTTTGACAATCGAAAAAACAATAAACAAAATTTGAGTATTTTTTTCCAAAAAAATATAAAAAAATTATATCAAAAGATCTATTATTATCTTATACATAAGTACTTAATGCCATTGTTAGCAAACGATTTGTGTGCTTTTTTGTTTTCGGTTTCTTTGCTGAAAATGTCGCTGCTGCATGCAACATTTCACTTGACACGCGTTTCAATTTGGCAATTCATGACCTAAGAACTGCAGCACTGAGCAGCTCTGCCCTGAATTGCTTGGCTGTGAATTTATGAGCACTTTGCTTGACACTTTTCAGAAATCGCTTGGCCATAAAACACTCTGCGCAGGTACACGCATGCATAGGTATGTGTATATGTATGGTATGTATGTGTATGTGTGCATGCGCATTTTCCAAAACCATTTGCTAGCCATTCAATTCACTTCTCATTAATTTTCTATTGCTTCACCATTAGGAGTTTCTTAACGATTTTATTGTTGCTCTACAAAAATCCATCTCAATCTCGATTTTCATTTAAAAACTCAACCTTTTCTTTGCTCTTGGCGAAATATTTATCGCGCAGAACAAATTGCTCGCTTTCGTCCTTTCCTGCTGTGCATTGTCTTCGTTTCTGTTGTTTGTCCTTTGTGTATTTTTGTTCTATTTGTCACTTGCATTATGTCCATTATCACTTGGCCTTTGTTCGCCTTTGACTCGCTGCAGTTGCGCTAATTACTTTAGAATTTCACTATTCGCTCGATTTCGCTGTAAATCACTTCGGCTGTGCTCTACATAAATTGTCTCGAGCCGACAACAGATGTGCATTGCGAATTTCGCCCGTCGTTTTGCTTTGGACCATTTCATATTTTTAATTTCTAAAATAATTTTGTATTGCGTTCCGTCTTGCCTTGCTTTTGTCCCATGCACCAGCACTAATCAAAGTTGATTGTATGTTTTGTGGGCGTGTTGCGAATTAATTCGATCAGCTCGGTGATCACAACATAGAGGGCGGTAATGCACGCCAATTGTTCGTTGATAGATAAGTTTAATTTGATGCGTGCATGGAAATTAAAAAGTGTCCTAACAAAAAAAAACGGTAAATTGTGAAATGTGCCTTAAAACTATTATAGTTTATGTGGGCTTATCCAGGTCGCATTTCTTAAGACACGACACGCTTTGTTGCATTCAAAAAAAAATCCGCATGAATTCGTTAAGGTTCAGTCCATATAAAGATTCCTTGTTATTTTTATTCCATTACTTCAAATTTAATTAATTGGCTATGTCAGAGGACCAGGTGTGGCTATTAAATCATCGTTAACGCTGCTACAGAAAAAGTTCGTCTGTGCCTTAAATCAACTACCGTCAATATATTGAGTTGGGCAATAAGTTCCCAGCGTTTTTATATAATATTTTCTTGTATTTTTCAACGATTTGTTTGCTGTTTGGCAAAGGGTAAGTATTCATTCGATAGAACTCTTTTTGCTCTATAAAACTATCTTAATTGTTTTTTTTTTAGTTATTTAATTTTTTATTAGTTTTGAGGTTTAGAAATGGAATACCCAAGAGACAAAAATCAAGGTTCCCGACACCTGCTCTTTTTTACTTTCTAGAGTACGGAAATGGTTTGCAAAGTTCAAAAATGGCGACTTTGACGTCAATGACACGTCCCGCAGCGGAAGGTCTTCTGAATTCAATAAAGAACGTCTCAAATCACTTTTGAAGGAGAACAGTCGTCAAACCAGTAGTGAATTGGCAGAAAAAATAAACCGCGATCATGAAACGATTCGCAATCACTTTCAATACGCGGTCATACACATCACTTGTTGTACCGAATCGTCACGTGAGATGAGAAATGATGCATATACATCAATATGAAGCGAAGAAAGGAGTGGCTAGCTCCAGGAGATACGCCAAAGCCGAGAGTCAAGCCAGATCTTCATCTAAAGCAGATCATAATAGGAGTTTGGTGGGACTAGAAGGGTATGGTGGTCAGGGCACTGTTCGAAAAGAATGCCACGGCCAACAAGGAGCTCTACATTGCCCAGCTACACCGCATGAATGAAGCTATTCGACTTAAAATACCTGATCGACATGGTCAAACCATATTCCTTCACGACAACGTCAGGCTTCATGTTGCACAAGTCGTCAAAGCCGCACTCTAAGAGCTCATTCAGCAGCCGACGTATTTTCCGGATCTTGGACCAACCGATTACCAACTTTTCCGCTCCCTGTTGAACTATATGAAGGGCGTTACATTCGATAACAAAGAGGTATTTTAAATGTGCTCAACAACTTCTTTGACACCAGGAGATTTTAGGCGGAACGGCGTGAGCAAATTGGTCAAGAGGGGGGAAGAGGTTATAAACAGCAACGGCGAGTATGTAAATGATTAGCTTATTTATGTAATTATGGTTTTTTGTTTAAATAAAAGCCTTCGGTAAAAACGCTATGAACTTATTCTCCAAACAATATTTAGCACAAAGGCTTCTCTTTTGCATTGCAGTACCTCTCACTTCTATAAACAAATCAGTCTAGTAAAAGCCTACAATAGCAGTAGAGTATTTTGTTTTCTTCGCCGGAAAATATTACCACCAATGAATTTTTGTAATATTTCACATAAAGCTTTGATTTCACGGGACACCTTTACTAGATTCCTGGAGGTAAAATTATGGGTCAACATTGTTCTTGTTAAATTGCATAAAATAATGTAGACTAGAGGGCCAACTTAAGTATTTTAGTCCTTACCGTGCGAAGTTGGCTTAAAACTGTAGGTCCTGTCCTACAACACCCACATTTTTGTGGAACAGCATCAAGACGTACAACAAAAATAAGAAAAGGAGCCCGGAAAAACACCCAATAAAGGTGGTAAATGCGAACATAAATCGGCAGCTACTACTATAGGAAAGTTTAAAACTGAATCGTTCTACTGAATAACTCCACACAACAACTATACACAACCAGACTTGAAGAAAAAATCTCTCTTAACCCTTTAACTTATGAAGAAGCTTAGTTCAAAATATATACAGACATTATAAGCGCAGACGAAGAATCAATTGGAAAAAGGGCAGTTAAACCAAGTATCAAATCAAGTAATTACAATACAAACCATGGTTATGCCAGGAATTGAAAGACTTATCTGCCCCAAGGAGAGCTGCCTATTTAAAATAGAAGTCCCACCAAACTTCCCACGACGATTACAAAGTTGTAAGAAATAACGCAAAAACCGCTATTGGCAATATAAGAAACAAAACTGGGAAAGCTTTCAGGCAAGCATGGAACATCACCAAGTGTTGAAAAAAGTGTGGAACATGTTGAGGAATTAAAGAAAAATAGTCAATAGGTGCATTAAATTCTCATCGTTGCCTATAAAGAAGTGGGAACTTTATGAAAATACAGCATCAGAAAACTTAGAAACAAGAGCAAAAAATCCACCGGACCCAACTTTTGTTATAACGAAAGAGGACGTCGAACGTAGTACCGTCTAATTTAAAAACAGAAAATTTCGGGGTCCAAATCAAAGTACAAACGAAATAATAAAGTTCGGTGGAGGAAATCTCTTTTCGGATATTGCTGATTTTTTTAACGTCATTCTACAAAATCGCACAATCCCTTCGGCCTGAAAGCATAGCTAGACGATTCCTATGCTCCAAAAAAGGACAACTAGCTTGCTTAGCTCCATGCTAAAGGTAGGTAGGTTAGATGGCAAGAGTACCACAGGTACACTTCAAGTAGCACTTAAGTGCCGTTTTGATACCATAATGTGGACCACTGCTTGCGAAAAAATTTAGGGAAGATAAAACCATCTGCAGCTATCCAGAGTTGTTGATGTAGTGGAGGAGAGAAAAGGGATCTAGGCTGGAGAATTTCCTTTCCAGATGCCGCCTTGACTACCTCACCACAGGTCGTCTTGGAGGCTGACTGAAGTCGGCTTGGCCTGACAAGGGAGGTGCTGTGTAGTGCACCGCTCGTCGTACTTGTCTCGGCTGGACGCCAGCAGATCGTCCTCAGAGAGCGTGCGCAGCTCATTCTCGGATTTTTCTTTTGCTCCTTATTCTTTATCTTTCCTTGTTTTAAATTCCATTCGCTTTTTGGTCTCACGAGTACTCACGGAAGGGGTGGTCCGCCACGGCAAAGCCGACATACCGTGGTAAGGTATTTAATACAACCGAACTTGTCTGGACATCGGAGGGCACCGTTAAAAATTGGGGACCATGCAACTCTCGCACGGGTACCTTAGCACCTTAGCTTACAGTGCTGACAAGGTTACACCGCCTTGTCACCGGTCGACAGAGCCTCGTTAGCGAAAACAGAAGGGCAGACAAGGATTTAAGCTTTAGATGCCATCTTTATATTGTGCCAACTCGCCGAAAAGGCTATTGAATATAAAAATCAGCTTTATCGACCTGTATTTGATAAGGTTTTCCTTAAAATGTAATTAAAATTCTCAAAAAACGTAATATTGGCAACAATGTTCTGACAGTAATTAGAAATTTCAACACAGAAAACATCACTTCCGTCAAGACTAATAATGAAATATCAACCCCAATACTAGTGGTAACAAGGATAAGACAAGGCGACAGCTTAAGTCCCATCCTATTAAATCTGATTACGGACGAGATAATATATTTTGTAAAATGTACACGGGCAAGAGGATATTTGTTGAGAAAGAACACCGATGGCTGAGTTCTAATGTCGGACAACGAGCAGATACAACTACAACCCAACAAGCAAAGAAGAAGGTTGAGATGGCAATATTGCGATCAATCACAGGACATACTCGCAGAGATATTATGCGAAACGAAGAAACCAGAGGGGCATGCGACACGCAAGACATTCTTAGGTGGAGCCGAAGACGAAAAGGGGAATAGAAAAATCACGTGCTATGCATGCCCGACAAGAGGTTGGCTAAATTAGTAATGACGGGAAAGTCGATGATTACGAGCCCATTATATAAGTGGTCCAAGTATGTGTG
Organism: Anastrepha ludens; assembly: GCF_028408465.1. Lineage (NCBI taxonomy): Eukaryota > Metazoa > Arthropoda > Insecta > Diptera > Tephritidae > Anastrepha > Anastrepha ludens. The sequence goes on from NC_071499.1 coordinate 17,725,151, forward strand.
GCAGCTACAGTAGCCGTATGAGATAATGTCTGACTGTCATTATGTAGAGCTCCCTCTGTAGGCCTGAAACACCAAATGATAGTAAAGGTTTTTTCTAATAGCGGTCACCCCTCGGCAGGAAATGGCAAACCTCCGAGTGCACTTTATATTTCTGTCATGAAAAAGCTCCTCATAAAAAACCACCTGCCGTTCGGGGGCGACATAAAACTCTTTGTTTCTTCTTGTGTGGAAAAATATCAGCAGGCACACCACACATTGGAGGAGGAGCTCAGCCAAACACTCACTTATATGTATGTATCTATATTGTGGCTCAGTGTCTTACTGAGAAGACTTTACTTCCCTCATCTTCACCATTTCTGTTAGCATTTCAGTAGTCATTTGGCATTTCATTCACCTGTTAGCGCGCACACAACAATCAACCATCAGCAAATTAAGAGAACAAAAATAAATAATAAAAAAATATGGGATTACAGTTAGTGGCAAGATGATAAACTTAATGAAATTAAAAGAACGGTAAACAAAAAATTATCAGTGCGCCACTGTGATGAAGCTTTTAATTTAAAAAATATTTGTGCAAGACGAAGAGTAGAATGGATATGGATCTGGAGAACCGGCGCGTGGCTGGAAATTTGCCACCACTGCTGCAAAGGGTAAAAATGAATGATAAAAGTAAATAAATGAGTCGCAAGAAACACACACAAATTTAGAACAACAAAACAGTATGTAAATAAAAAGAAGTAAAAAAGGAAAGTACAAAAAGTAAAGTAAAGCAAAAAAAAAAATTAACAAATGAAAATCCTGCGAATTTAAGATTTCTACAAATGATATCCTGCACACAGAGGCAGCACATTTAAACTGAGCACGAATTTACTTATATATTCCAATTATAAGCGCATGTGTGTGTGTGTTTTTAATAATTACTATAGAGTGTGCTTTTTGGCAACGCGAATACAACATTAAGCCAAATTATCCATCAACTAAGTGCTCAATGCGAAATATCTTGACATTGTCTTCCATTATGAAATGCGCGGGCTCTATCTTTTTATGCAACATAAACGCATACTTACATGAACGCACATAAACATACATACATGTGCGTGTGTGTGTGTATGTACGTCTACATATAGTGCAGGCGCGCGTCTGTTGATTTTGTGGCGCGTACGCACAGATAATAATATGGCACGTTAAAGTTAATCTCTTCAAGCAGAAGTCATCACCTCGCATCAACGGCAGCACCACTGCTATTGGACAGACCGATCAAACGTGCGGATCAACGACTTGGCATACTCGCCAGTGCTGGACTGTAGTGCTGATGAGCCTGAGCGCAGGCGTGCGCGCATTCAAAAGCCATAATCGAAAGTTCTGAATAATGGTGCGCCAAGCCATGTTGTGGTTTGTATTAACAACGCGCGCGTGTGTGTGTGTGTGCACGTGAGTTTATCCGGCAGGCAGTTGGACAACTCGTTTATTGCCATAAAGCATGAATGGACTACTTCAGTAGTAGTTTCCAGCAGCCAAACTACCACGCACTTAATTCTGCCCATTTGAGCCACTGATGCAAGCGTTCAAATTTGCTGACTGGCGACTATGGTGACTTTTGCTGTTGCTGCTGTTGTTATTGCTGTTGTTGTTGATGATGATGATGATGATGGTGGTTGCGGTGTGGTTGGTTGATGTCGGTGATGATAGCTCCGTTGCCGCCTTACTGCTACTGCTATCGTTGGCGCTGCACTAAAAATGGCACAATTGCTGCTGACTCTTAGCTTTAGCCACTACCCACTTGTGGTGCCCTTTCTTCATGGCATTCAACCTGAGATATGCTACACACATACTTCGGTGCGCTGGGATTATTTCGGAATCGTTGGCGTTGAGTCTCAGCCAGCAGCCGGTGCTTCGTCAGTCAGTCAGCCAGCCGTTGATTTTTGCAATCATTTGTCGACAACAGTGTTGATGATTCTATGGGATTATTAAGTCACAGCAGAAAAAGTTTTTATATGGCATGTACAACTCGTATGTGGTAACTTGCGCATTAGGGTGGTACAAAAAAAAAACATTTTATGCTTCTCTACTTTTAAGTTCAAATAACTTTTTCTCTAAATAAAAAACAAGATGATTTTCAATGATGAAAATCATAAGTGGTAACTTGCATATTAGGGTGGTCCAAGACGAAAATTATTGTTTTGCTTTTCTACTTTCAAGTTCCAATCACTGTATTACTAAAACATTATTATTTATGATGGAAATCATATGTGGTAACTTGCGCATTAGGGTGGTTCAAAAAAAATTTTTTTTATGCTTTTCTACTTTCAAGTTCCAATAACTGTATTACTTATAAAAAATTATTGGTGATGGAAATCATATGTGGTAACTTGCACATTAGGGTGGTACAAAAAAAGAGATTCGTGTGCTTCTCTACTTTCAAGTTCGAATAACTTTTTCACTAAATAAAAAAAATAGTTTTCAATGATGGACATCATAAGTGGTAACTTTCCCATTAGGGTGGTACAAAAAAAGAGATTCGTGTGCTTCTCTACTTTCAAGTTCGAATAACTTTTTGACTGAATAGAAAAAATTTTGTTCAATTCCACCATTGATCCATAAGTGGTAACTTGCACATTAGGGTGGTACAAACAGAAAAAATTGTTTATGCTTCTCTACTTTTAGGTTCCATAGTCCATGTCGACTACAGTGGTGATGGTTGTACGGGATTATTAAGTCACAGCAAAAAAAGTTTTTATAGGGGATGTACACCTCATATGTGGCAACTTACACATTAGGGTGATACCAACATTTTTTTATGCTTCTCTACTTTTAAGTTCGAATAACTTTTTCACTAAATAAAAAAAATGATTTCAATGTGGTAACTTGCACATTAGGGTGGTACAAAAAAAAAAAGATTTCCATGCTCTCTATTTTCAAGTTCGAATAACTTTTTTACTAAATATAAAACCTATTTTCAATGACAAAATCCAAGTGTTAATTTACCCAATAGGGTGGTACTTCCAGGTTCCAATAACTTTTTTAATATACAATAAATAAAAAAATTATTTTCAATGTTGGAAATCATAAGTGGTAACGTATACATTAGGGTGGTAGTTTTTATGTTTTTTATGCTTCTCTAATTTTAAGTTCCTTATATAAGGTAGGACAAATTTAATCATCCAATTTGGTTTTCGAACAACTATTTTACTAAAAAAATAGTGCCAACTTCACTAGTGCCAAATGTGACTGAAGTACGACGCCATTTGCAAAAATTATAAACATGCCGATAGGGTGATTAATTTTGCGCCAACTTGTAAAAAATACCTTAAACAGTTCTTCTTTTTTTTTTTGAAAAAAAGGTTAGGGTGGAATGTTTACTTAGGAAGTAAAATGAGGAAATTTAATAATGTCGATTTGCAAACATTTTATGCCAAATCTGTCAATAGGATGATTAGTTTTGCGCCATGGTGAGCCAAATAGTTTAAAAAATTTAATAATAAAGCTCAACGTTTATTTTTTGTAAAGTTGGAAATTAAGTAAGGTCGATCATTTCTTACCAAATTTGCGGAAAAGTGCATTTTTTTCATTAGATAGTTTAAATAATTATTTTCAAATAAAGCTTAGAATATTATTTTTTGAATATTTGTGAAGGGAAATTAAAAAAGGAGCTAAATAATGCCGAGCTGAAAACATTTTATAGTAAAAACTGCATTTTTCTCATAGGAACTCAATGGCAATTTTCAAAGCATTAGCGGCACGCGTAAATATCGAAAAAACAAATTTAATAAAAATAAAAATAAGTGCCTTCTTTTTTTGGTCATAGCACAAATTTAGGGGGCGGCCTAAACATATTTTTTATATCTTGTAAAATTTTCTTTTTTTGTTTTGCCCAAAAAAATTTTTTTTAATATATATCGTTAAAAACATTTTTTTTTTTCCACAAACAAATTTTTTTATATCGTGAAAAAAAAATGTTTCCCACCCTAATACTCACATATGCTTATATTTGCTGCAAAAGCATGGTACCGACCTGAAATCTGGCCGTGCGTAAGTGTAAGTAGTTCACTTCGCCGATGTAAGCTGAGCTGATCGCTAATCTTCTTCGTCATTTTTTCCTTTTCCAGTTTTTTTATACGCGAAATATCTTTTGCTGTTCTTCTTACTCAAGCATTTGTGTTGCTCCTATCAAAGCACTCACCTATGCGCCTTTCAATCGTCGAAACTGTCAATTTGGAATCCATATACGATTTCAACTCGACATCGGTTCAGCGCTAATATGACGTTTGATCACGCGCACCCATTCAAAGCGCCCTTCTCCCCTCATATTTCTCATTCTCACAATTTGTTCTTATTTTGTCCGTCTTTTGTTGGCTTTTATCGTTATTGTTGTTGCCGTTTTTTATTATTGTGCGCATTTGTGACGTCCGATATTTGCTGTCGACAAGCTTTGGCGTTTTGACAAGCCTTGGCTTTGATTTTTATTGTGGCATCCCGTCGGTACATTTCATTCATCGCTGAACGTTCTTGCTTGTATTCTCTCAATGCTGTGATACATTTGCTGTGCCTATGGAATATTTTTTTTTTTATTTTATGATATTTTTTGTACAACATTACGCCACGTAAGTTGTGATAAGTCAACCCGTTGACATTTGCAGCGGTGATACCCACTATCCAACATTCAAGTTTGTGGGATTTACGTTTAAGTGTACGATACTGAAATTTGAGTTGACATTTGAACATAAAGCTCTCTTCACTGATATTCTTTTAGTTTTATGGTGTAAGGCGGTGGTTTAGAGCTCTACAAGAAAAAAATTATGAATATGAAAATATTAAAGATGCACGAGACTTATCACTCAAACGCATAGGTATTCAACATTTATTTTTCTAAGTCTATTAAATAACTAACATAGCTTAAGAAGTTTTTTTTTGCATAGCTTCGTAGTAAGCAGAGAGCGGATTCATGTTTTCCAAATGCTGCTTCAAATTTACAAAATGCATAAATGATCGCGACTCGTTGCAATTCTCCTCTGTGGGCGCCAATCTTAAATTAAGTTTATTAAAATGCTTTTATTTTTCACCATATTTTGATGCTCCTATTGCATGTGTTTTGATTAATGCTTTAAACAGGAAGCATTTTTATCACTTGTCAATTTTTATAACAGAGTATTTTAATGTACATACAGTCACTCAGAGCTTATTTGATACAGATACGATTTTTTTGTAAAGTGTTCCATATTTCATAATGCGAAAAATGGAAAAGCAAAGTATACAGATATTTTATTTATTTTGTTTTATTTCATTTTTCAATATAAAATATTAAGTATACAAAAAGTCTCCACTCATTTCATTGTAATACACAAAAAACAAAAACATTGCAAATAATAGTCTGTCATCTGGTCCAAATAACTTTATGTTCGCACCTAGAAAAGGCTCATTACGGGCTGTTCTACCATTTCAATTTGCTTATCTCAGTATTTCTCGAACAGTTTCTTCATAGCAGGTCCTACCTAAATCCTTTTTTGTCATTTCAGTTAACTTAGGAGCGCTTGTTCCTGGATTTTTCTTCACTTGGCGGACTAAGGTGCACGATAATAGAACCTACTCGCCAAAAAGTGAGAGCCATGATGTCTGAATCTCAGTCCAACGAGTACAGGACGGCTGAGGCGAAACTGCTAAATGACCTCACCTCTTGCTCCAGACATCCGCTGCAGATAGGGCTCGAATATTCGAATAATTCGAATTTAAAGAAAGTTTTTAATAGGGATTCAAAAAAAAAATCGAGTATGCTCAACACTCTTTCTACGCGGTTTACTAATAAATTTTTGTACACGAAATTTTCGTTCTCGCACAAATCTTAAAACAAAAAATGTTTTTCGATACAAAATAAAATTCCTAAGAGGATGTATTATTAAGGGGAAACTTTTCGTGCAAAAGTAATAAGAATACATTTTGGAACCAGACCAGTCCGAATGCGTATTAAATTATCGTCGTAATGTTTAGGTGGCGTGTAGCTGGATACTGAATAAAAAATTTTATAATTTTTTTAATAATAACCTATATTTGAACTTTACACACTCCATTGCTTGTCTGCTTGGATATTCAGGTGTATAGTTCGTAAGTGTCAAATATGATTGACGGACGACATTTGTAAAAATTATAAAACTTCTGATTAGGTGATACATTTTACGTCACCTTGTATAAACAACTCAAAGAAGCAGAGAAGTGACACAAAAAAGGAAGTGGTCGTCCTCGCGTGGTTCGAACCAGTGCAACCATGAAAATCGTTGGAGGAAGAATTCGGAGAAATCCCTGTAGAAAATAGGAAATCATGTCCAGGGAAATGAATGTATTGACCAGATCCATATCACGACTAATTAGAGATGATCTCCACATGAAAGTCTTCCGTCTCTCAAGAAAATTAGACTTGACCGATGCAAGCAGCTTCTTCGGTGGCTCGCGGCCAACGTCCATGAAAATATTTTTTTCACAGATGAGAAAATGTTCGCTGTTCAAAAAGTTTTTAATAAGCAAAGCGACAGTGTACCAGAGGGATGTCTTAGAAGTCTTGGTGAAGCAGTACTCTCTTCACAGGAGAATCTTCCTGCGAGATTACGCTCCAACCCATACAGCAAAAACCAAACAGCAGTGGCTAAAAAATAATTCCTGGGTTCATAACCGCAGAAGATTGGGCGTCTGGAAGTCCAGATCTGAATCCATTAGACTATAATTTGTGGTAAAAATTGGAGAACCTGGAACATGGTTGAAGACCTCACAGAAATTTGGAGAGTCTCAAACAACACGTGATTCGTCGATATTCGTGGAAACCGTGCGTGCTGCAATATTTGAATTGCCTAATCGTTTGAAAGCTTCTGTTAGAGTAATTGGTGACCATTTCAAATGAAAATGAAAATGTTTTTTTTTTAATAATATTTGCATGAAATAAATAAAACTAACTTTATTAGAGAAAGTTTTATAGTTTTATATCCGTAACGAACTTAACTTGTAGCAGAAGTTATGGCAATTCCAACTTTTATATGTTTTATACTTATGGATTGAAGTGAAAAACTGTACACTGATATACATTTTTTTATAACAAAATTTATTTTTCTATTTTTTTTTTAATGTATACTTATGTGATATGCATTTTTTTATGGCTTATGGGTTTGTATGGTTTTTTTCGCTTAATATTATTGTATCATGGGGATCCCTCATCACATCATCCCTCAAGGGAAGAGTCGGCGGGGTGTAACATTTGGCGGCATGGCATAGCAAACATGTTCACAGGTGGCTCGAAGTTGGACGGAAGGGTTGGTGGGGGAGTATTCTGTAAGGAGCTCCCAATCAAGCTCAAATGCAGGCTTCCGGACCACTGTAGTGTTTTCCAAGCGGAGGTAGCCGCAATTAAGGAATCAGTGGATTGGTTGCTTACTTCGGTAATTACCGTCAAGAAAGTAAATATTTACTCCGACAGCCAAGCGGCAATAAGGGCCTTGACCTCGTTATTTGTGCGTTCGAGATTGGTCGGGGAATGTTTGGCTTCTCTCAATTGCATCCGAATACATCGATGTCAGGCTCATTGGGGTTTCCGGTCACAGCGGTATAGAGGGAATATGCTGGGTTAATGAGCTGACTAGACAGGGAACTTTGGAGACGGTTTTGTCGTGAATTGGGCCTCGAGTCAGCTCAGCAAGCGCTGGGGTAGTGCGCAAACGTGCAAGGTCGCGAGATCCTTCTGACCACGGATAGATCAGGGACGCTCGAGGGAACTCTTAAGGCTGACAAAGCCCCAGCTCTCGAATTTGGTGGGTATTCTTACCGGACATTGTCCGTTAGGTCTCCATGCGGTGAGACTTGGGATTGCCTCAAGTCACTTCATCCCAACACCTTCTCCTCAGCTACCCTGCTCTCGTCTGGCAAAGATTTTGACATCTGGGCTCGCACTTTTTCGCTACACCTGAATAGCGGGTTCATCAGTAACTTGTTGTGGCTAATTACGAACGTAAATCAGCCACCGTCGGCGTCGTCGTAAGTCCACAGTCATCACCCTCTAATCCAAAGGCTCCTTCTTCCTTCCCTTCTCTTTTCTTCTTTCCCCTGTATGGCATCACAACGGACGAATTTCGAATATTTGTCCAAGTGAGCCCGAAGTTAGGATAGCCATTTAACCTAACCTAATCTATCAGGGAGAGGGAAGATTATCCCTCTCTTCTAGAAATGATTAACTGTTTGGACCCTACCAGGTCTTTACGTAATAAATATCCGTTCGATTTGAATAGGTTCAGAACAAATTATGCCTGTTCGCTTCCTTCATAAACTCAATGAAATCTCGAATTGAATTCAATTCGAACTCTGCTCAATTAAACTGCCGACTTTAATTTGACTTTTTAATACCGATATTTTTGTAGTATATAGTGAGTAAGAAAAATTGTAAGTAAACTTATTTTTTTTTTTAGTAATTTTTTCTTGTTAAATTTACTTTTGTTGTAAGTACTCAGTAAGGACAATCGTTTATTGATTTGGGAAATTAAATAAATAAATAAAAATATTTTGTGTTTTTCAATTTACACAATATTTTTAAGTTGTAGAACATATCCCTGAATACGCCAAATGTTGCATGTTTTTTTTACACTTTTTTTTTTTTGCACGCTTTCTAAGGCACGTATCTTCCGTGTAACAAAAAAAGTCGGGCGTATGCAGTTTAGTGTAAGCTTTATGTACGAGAAACTGCAAAATCGCGTTGATGTTTGACAATTTTTTTTTGCTGGCACTCTTGATATTTTATATTTTTTTTATTATGAAACAGAAAAAGACCCAAGTCCCAATGCAGTGCACTTACATATTTCTTTTTAGACACTTAAAAAATCGCTTGTGTGCCGAATAGATCGTAAATAATGAAATGGCTGAGTTCATACGTAAATCTCTTACAGCAACCAAGTTTTACTGGTTTCTGTCAAAATCTGTAACGCGCAACTAAGTACAGACAACCAACTTAGCCGACATGCATTTATTCATTTATTATTTGTTAGTGTTTGCGCTTTTAATTACGCACCCTGCCTGCTTGTGGAATTTTAATTTGAGAGCTGCTGCTGTGCCACTAAGCTTCCGTGTGTGCGATGCGATGCAAAAGCGCATGAGCATGCGCACGATCATGTCATGCGTGAGTGAAGATATATGCGCATATGCACGTGTGTGCGTGTGTGTGTGTTTGAACGAGCGCATTTGCGTTAGCGCAATTCATTGTCAGCAAACAAATGCGAATGCAATTGATGAATGCGTCGCGGACACGCGAAGTCTAACTTCAAACGATCGCTCGCTCACTCGTTCACTCGTTCGCTCGTCCGCTCGATCGGTCGCGCGGTCTGTGGGTCACTTGATCGGTGTTTTGGTTGGCCCTCGATCGTTCCGTCACCAGCAATGCCACTACTGTAGTGCTGTGAATTCAATCGTCGCCAATGTTAAGGTGATTGCCATTGCTGGAGTGGTTTGCTTTACTGCGCCTTTGCTGCTGGTGTGAGTGCCACTGGTGCAACTTTATTTGTTGTTTACACATTAATGCGCTACCGCGTTGGTCATTTGATATTTCGCTGGTCAATTTTATTGATCTCTTTCCTTTTTCATGAAGTGCAAACCGCTTGTCCGGAATGACCAAGAATGACCAGTGCCAGCGTTGGCCACACCATCGATTTCTTGTGGGCTTTTGATTGGAAATACAGCTATGCGCATACATACATATACATTTTAATTGTGCCGCGCCAATTTCGTTGATTTTCACGCAAATCGCCATACACACTTGCAACACCAAGCAGTGACTTTTATGTTCGTTTGCGCGATTTGTGGCACTTGATTTTTCCATTTCAATTATTTTTCGCTTTTTTAAGTGATTTTTTTTTCAATTTTACACTGCATTACTTGCACTTGTGTGCATGCGTATGTGTGACTGCGTTTGCAACACTTTGTGGCACAAATTAAAATGTTCGTGTTTAAGCACAATTAAGCGCGTAGCCGTAAGCAGCATCTACAGCAACAACAACAACGTATCCCCCAACTATGCGTCCACTATGCCCGCATTTAAAGCGAATTGCCATCGATTGCATTGAGCCGCTTTTGGATGCACCGAGTAGCCATGTCCGCCCCTTAGCACCCCCTCATATGCGTGTTGCTGACGATTAAGGATGTCTGCAATGCTTACAGTAATAGCCGTGCACACACATACACACATACATACGTACGTGTATTACATATTGTTCATGGCACGTTGCCATTTTCCGTTGAAATAATTAGTTCACTGGTGAATACAACAAGGTCTTATCGCCTGCACCGACGCGATTAATCGATTTGTTTGGGTGCGAAAACATCGTTGCTCGCATTTAAATTGTCGCACGCCTACATGGCATGTTGCAAGAAGTGGTAAAGAGCCGTTGAAGCTGCTGAAGGGAATGCATTATAATATCTACATACATGCATACACATATACATATATACATATGTATATATATGGACATATGTGTGCAAGGCAAGCATGCAGTTACCACGCAAGCAAGTACGTATAGACCCATATATGTAGACATGCAGGTACTTCTTGACAAGTTTTGAGAATTTATTTGTTTCTTATTTAATTCTAATAATTTTATTAATGAAAATATGGTTCATTCTGATACAACAACCATATAAACCCAAGTTTCATCATCATCAAAGTCGTGAAGTAGCGATTACAACTCAGGATGAGCTTTAGCTTCGTCCCCCACCCTCTTCCAATCTACGCGCTTAATAGCAAAAGACTTCCAGCTCCTAATTCATAGCTTTTTCCGGTCGGCTATGACTTGGTGAAGATAGGTTAACTTTGGACATCCTTAGACCCGGTTCGTTAGAGAGTTTGTTGTTTAAACAAATTTTGAGGGCGGCTGTCCTCCATTCACACAGTATGTCCTAACAATCGAGGCCTTTGGGATTTAATGCGTTTAACGACATCTTCTCTCCGGCATTAATCACCAACTAATAGTCGTGGCGCATTCGGAACGTTCCGTCGTTGCAGCGCATGGCGCCAAACAGCCTTCGGACCACTTTTGGACCACGGTGGTCTAGAATTCTCCAAAACATGATTTTTTGTTTTTAATATATCAAAAGTATAGGCTTTTAAGAATACACTGTAAAATTTTTGAAAGGATATTCCCAGTATTTTCGATTCTACAGCCGTTTTAGCAGGTAAAGTTAGATTCGTCACGCGGCCACTCTCAAAACTTTAAACTCAATTATCCCAAAACTACTTTTTTCGACCTGGTGTTGCCAAATTAAAAAAAAAAACTATTCAACCGAATCGTCTGAAATTTTAATATGTTGTTCACAGCAGCAATGGCTATTGCCCGTACTAATTAGAATCATATTATTTCAATTATTTTGTATTTTTTGAATAAAAAACTGAAAAAACCCCAATTTTTATAGTATCAAACTCAAACCCGCGCCATTTTGTCAATTTTTTTTTATTCTAATAGCGGGGTTGGTTTTTGTATTTCAGATAAATAGAGGAGCCAAAATGGACATCACCGTCCAGGTCCAATTTTTCGGGAAGGTCAACTTCAGCGCCATTTTTAAGACTATTAAATTAAAAGAAATTTTTTTTTTCATTTTTGTATGTAAAAGAACTTAAAGAAAAAGCCTAAAAATTTAAATATCGCTTTTGATTTATTTATTATAAAAGAAAAAAAAGATTTTTTTTTTATTGTAAAAAAAAAATTGAAAAATACCATACATTTTCGAGCTCGAGACCACCGGAACCCCTTAAGCTTCTTTCATCTTTGCTTTTCATTGTCCAGCACTCGCAGCCGTTCGACAGCACCGTCCGATTATTGCCTGGTAGGGGGTGGAGTTTACATTAACATCTTAGCAGCTTAGACTTAAGAAATTTTGTGTGGACGTAATATTCTTTGTTTGCTGCCAACTCTTGTACTGACTGATTTTGTCATTTTTATTAACACTCCCAAATATGTCAAGTGTTAAACTCCCTCAAAGCTAAATACCCCGATTTCGATATTTCCAATATTTCGTCTCTATTCGCTGCGTGAGATCTTCAGATATTTAGTTTTGCCTTCACTTATTCTAAGGCCTGCCGCTTTTGCACGATTTTTAATGCTGTAAAAGGTTTCGAATAGATATCTGCATGCGCGATTGTTATTCTTGAGAGATTAAGAAAGTTTCCAAGCTTGACTTCATTTTTCATCGCATAGTGAAGAAGAAGATTAAAGACAGTTGTAGAAAGCGAGTCGCCTTGTTTTACGCCACAGGGAATTTCAAAGGGTTTTAACACTGTTTGTTGTACCACTACTTTTCCGGTGGTGTTAGAGTTGCCATTACCAACTAAATGAGTTTTTCGCTGACACCCAAATCGGCAAGCGCTTCTGGGATTATGTCTCGGAGAACGCTGTCAAAAGCTTGCTTGAAATCTACGAACCGGATGTGTACGTCTAAGTTCATAGAATTTTTCAAGATTTCGCTTTAGCATAAAGATTTGGTCTGTTAATGATCGACCTGGGCGAAAGTCGTCTTGGTATTCTCCCAAGATTTGTTCTACTGTCGCAGTTAGCTGGCAAGCGAGGATTTGAGAGAAGATTTTATATATGGTGTTTAGGAGTGTGACTCCACGATAGTTTTCACTTCAACTTCTACTTCAGTTCAATTCGTCTCCCTTTTTGTGAGTAGGAGTAACCAACGCTACAAGCTACGCTTCCGACATGCAACCTCGGCGCCATATTCTTAGAAATAAGTGTAGTAGAACTTGAAGTCCATTCTTGTCGAAGGTTTTCAGCCACCCTGTGGTTATACCATCTTCTCCAGGTGTGTAGTAGAACATCAAGTCCATTCTCGTCGAAGGATTTCAGCAACACTGTGGTTATATCATCTTCTCCAGGAGCTTTATTGTTACTCATATGAGTAAAAGCTTTATGATGTTCCTTGAACGTTGGTTTCGGCTCTTCCGCATTATTGTTGGCGGTAAAGTTTATGAGATGATGATGTGTTTGTTGTAACGGGGTTATATAGGTCCGAAAAGAATTATTTCCAGCTTTCGACAACACTGGTTTCCTCACATAAAATAACCCCGATCTTATCCTTGCAGATGTTAAGGCGAGGCAAGAAGTCTTTTGTTTGTTGCTTGACCAGATTACTGTTATTGTTCTGATAATCCATCATGAGCTATTCAAGTTCCTTCTTTTGCGACTCCTAATTTAGTGGCGACAATTCTCTCGGCTTTATCCGCCTCTTTGCGTGCTCTAGTGAGCCTTCTTAGTATTCCTTCTTGAGCTCAATTTTTCTTAGCTAGAGCCTGGGTGCATTCGGCGTCGTTATCATTTTTGGCTTTCCTATGCTTTCAGTAGCGGCATTTGTAAGGGAGAGTTTTTCATGCTTTGTGCAAATGTAAAAAAAATAGAAATTTTAATTAGAATTTCAAAAAAAATAAAAAAAACTTCAGAGTTTCAGAAAAAAGTCCAGTATGCAGTTTTATACCCAATAGAATTTTATTATTATAAAGAGCAGGGTGTAAAAGTCTATAATTCGTTATATGGAGAAAACGCACAAGGCAGCCACAAAAAAAAAATTTCGAAAATCAGTGCAATTTTAACGCTACTTCAACCCTGCATTTTAGTACATCATTTTATTGTTTGTGGATAAACCAGCTTCGATTGAGGCATTCGAAGCCAACATTACAAAAGTTGTTCACGACATACTGGACCAAAGTCCAGTGAGTCATTCAAAATTGGTGTTTGCGGAGAGCGGAAATACGGCGTAGTTGTGGCCAACATTTGACAGAGATTATCTTTAAAAAATATGTTAAATGTCTGTAAATGGTTCTACACAAAAATAATCAAGATAGGCCAATCAATTTGAATTTTTGTTGTTTTATTTAAATTTAAAACCCGATACCTCCAAATTGATCACCCTTTATTTAAATACTTTATGTAACAGGCCTGGTTTATATGTCAAATATACCAATAATTTGAAATTAAAAATCAGAAGGTAAATTTCTCAGCAAAAATATTGCTTAATATATTCCTTAGATACCCATATAATAGAAGTTTATACATTTAGTTCATTAAGTTAAAATTTTGTTTTTAGTCAGGTGGCAACCCTGCTAAAACATGTCTGGATTAAATATTTCTAATCACTTGTTGTAGGAATCAATACTATTTGTAATATTTAATTTAATTTATGTGCATAAATATTTATCATTTTTTATATAAGTGGCAGCACTATGTTTTTTAAACAGCCTTTTTGCTATCCATATTAAAAACTTCTATACACTTAACTTATTTAATTATATTTATTGCAATATTTGAAGGATGGCAACCCTAGGCAAACATATTTCCGAATTATGAACCTTTAGAAATCTTTCCATATCTTTAGAAATCCATTCCAATTTGGTATTACTTATTTTTAACTTATATACAAAGTTTCTCAATACGAGTATTTGCGCTCATACTCGGGCCAATTTGTAAAAGCTGCAAAATTTGGTGATTTAGTTCGAGTTATATAGGTAGAAGTTCAAATTATAGACGTTCTTCTGTATTTATGTAATATTTACTTGAATTTAATTACAAATAATCTTCTTCTTTCTTATTGATTTGGAGTGATAAGCCCTAAAGCGATTTTGGCCGAGTTTAACAAAGCGCGCCAGTCATTTCTTTTTCGAGCTAACCGGCACCAGTTGGAAACACTAAGTGAAACCAAGTTCTTCTCCAACTGATCTTTCCAACGCAGAAGAGATTTTCATCTTTGTCTCCTCCCACCAGTTCGCACCGAATTGAATACATTTACAGAGCCGAAGCATTTGCACCCATTTGGACGACATGACTTAGCTAACGAAGCCACTGTGATTTTATTCGCTGCACTATGTCTATGTCACTCATGCAGAGTCGTCCTAAAAAGGTCTAAAATTCTTCCACAGATTCTTTCCCTCAAACATTCCAAGCGATGTCTCATCAGATATTGTTATCGTCCACGTTTCTGCGCTGATGGAAGGATTAGCGTTAACACCTGTGAAATTACTAGGCAAACATAGCCAAGGCTAAATCTACGTCTCATAGGAAATCATGCAAGGAGATTAGGCGTTTACACGCATGATTTCTGTCGTAGCTGCAGAAATGAGGAGGAGTTGGAAACAATTCAACACCTTTTTTTGCACATGCCCAGCTCTAGCCAGAAGCAGGAACCGATTTTTAAAATCCTACTTTTTAACGAATATATTGTAGATAATCTATACACTTTATGTATCAACAACCTTTTACGCTTTGTCGAAAGCTCAGGATGGTTCAATATGGAGAGGGAAATGTAGCCCAGCCCCCGCGGCTCACAACAGACCCATTTCGTGGTATCAGTGGCATCGTTGTTTCTATGTGCAATGCGGTTGCCAAACCTAACCTAACCTAAGCTTCTGCGCCATACGTCGTCGTAGATTTATTCCTCGAGAGAAGACTTTACTACTCCATAGCCTACTTAGTCTAAAATAGCACTTGGTGGTAAGAGAGATTCTCCGTTGGACTTCAGGCTGTTACAAAAAATTACATTGAAAAAGAATCGAGGCCACTAGCAGTAGATGCTGTCGGCCTCCGTGAAAACAGAAGGGCTGAGTAGTAAATAAGGCTAAGGCGATTACACTTCATCAAACTCCAACCATGATACTTCGTTTGTAGTCCTCAGAGTATCGAAAAGCTACTTACGAGCTGTTCTTATAAAACTTTCGCAACTCGATTTTACAAGTCACTTAAAATTGTAAAGAAAACTTTCAAATAGAGCTATTACCATTTATTTTTAAATCGATAACTGATTATCCATTTAGAATGGCCAGCAATTAGAAGCTATAAATGTCTGTTTAATCTGGGTGGCACAATTAGCCAGCCTTGCCTACTCCAATAAATACTTAATACATACCTGCAGTGCCATGAATGAAATGGGATTATCTAGCCTATTAAATTGTTAAATCGCTATAAATAGCGGAGAGCTTAGCAGACAAACATACATACATGCATACGTACATGTATACATATTTCATAGTTCTCTGCGAACCCAAGACAGTCAATATGATAAAGTCAAAAGCATACAATTTGGCCTAAACAGCTGCAAGCAGCAAACCAATATCAGCAAATTATTAAATCATATGACTCGAGCATCGCGGCAGCGCATGCGCCACAGTACGCGCTTTTATATGCGGCCATGAATGTCCTTTCGGAGAATAACCAACTTCCTGCTTGTATGGCCAAAGGCGAAAAACGGCAGCACTCAACACCGTTCGTTGTGCTAATAACAAAGAAGAGCACAACCCATCAAGCCAAGCAGCGTCAAGCCAACAGCCATCGGCCAACAACCATCAGCCATCAACAAACTACCAACAAACAACCGGTGGCCCCACTAACCCATCAACCCGCCAACAAACAAATGAGCCAACTATTTAACTAACTAACCCACCTGTGATGTGAGACGACACATTAAATGCCTGCAGCCACTTAGCGGCTACAATTTGCAGTACATTTTAAATGATATTACAATGGGCGTAATATATGCGTGGACTTAATGTCCTGCTGCCGTTATTGTTTGCCCACGACAAGCGCACTATGCAAACAGATTCGCACCACATGCGAGTGCGTATGTGTTTGCGCTTGTGGAACAAGTAAAAAATTCAAAGACAAATTGAAGCGCAATCACCAATGCCGCCACCACCATCACCACAAGCATCGGGGCAAAATGAGTATGCCACTTAATGTAGTCCTCCTTAAATTGAACTTCATCATTGCGTTAGTCAGCGGCATACTCGTGGTAGCTTCTATCAACATTATCATCATCATTGGAATTATGATTGTCTTCAATTTCAGATCACAGGCATTATTAGCGCTGCTGTTGATGAGCCACCGCTGACAGCAAAAGAGTTGATGGAACTTCTTGTCGCCGCATAAAGACAGATTTTGTTGTAGATAGTGGAGTTTCAGTTATTGTTGTTGCTGCTGTTTTTGTGCTTGCTTTTGAGTAAACGATGCACAATTACTAATGTGGGCATATTTATTAAAAGAAAAGTAAGGTAAAGAGTCGTACCAGAAGCGAATATTTATAGAGGCAATGGAAGGAATCTACTACGAAGCGAGCGGACAGTGTGTTGATTAGCTCGAAAATGAAAGAAATATTTGTACAACGTACATGTATTCACAACAATTTATTCTTTATTATTTCTTATGGTTCCAGGGAAGAACAAAGGGCCACAACAAGGTTCAAGCCACAAGCTTCACAACAATAGCAACGCGACATATTGCAAAGTTTGGACTATTCACTTATTTTTTATAATTTTTTTTTATTACTTTTTATAAATAAATAGTTTATAGTACAACATAAAACAAAAAACTTTGAACAAAATTTTGAAAAAATTTCAAACTATTCGGTTGGGGAATAAGTTCGTAGCGACTTTCATTTAAATATTTAAACAAAAAACAATAATTATATCAATAAGTTAATCAATGAAATATTCGCTGTTTTCAAAGCCTACTAAACCAACCGCAATTAACAAAAGACATTTATGACGCAGCTGCGCAATTTAAAGATGAATGTCTCGACAAAGATATAACTTTTATGGAAGCCGAAGAAACCACTGAAAATGATAAAATAAATGAAGCGCCAGGAGAAGATAGAATACCTTATGAACTGCTAAGGTTTGCCTCGCCAGAATTTCTGTAGGAGCTAACAGAGGTATACAACATAATTTTTGAGACCGGAAGAATCGATGAGACTTTTGAAAAAAAAAGCAATAATTTTCCCAATTTTTTAAAAGGAAGAGGCGAATGCAGCCACCTACTATCGGGTAATTTTTTATGAATTATATCGCAAAGGTCTTAATGGGATTGATTAACGCAAGATTTGCAAAGTGGATAGAAAAAAACAATGTACTTCCAGAATTTCAAGCCGGCTATAGAAGAAACTATTCAACTGTAGATAGCATTTATAATCTTGCGTCTATTGTACATTTAAAGTTTCATGAAAATCAAAAAGTTTACGCATATTTTGGTGATTTCAAGGCGGCTTTTGACAGGGTGTCGAGGAGACCGCTGATTTCTAAACTTCGACAGATGGGAATATCTAGCAAAATAACGAACCTGATAGAAAACATTTACGAGAATACAAGATCTGCGGCTTGGACGGGAAAAGAAGTATCCGACTATTTTGAAACCTGTACGGGTGTGAAATAAGAATGTCTGCTGTCGCTATTATTGTTCACTTTATACCTAAATGATTTACACCACTATTTGAAAGGTGGACTATTGGTTGATGGCATGAATATACGTATTCTCCTTTATTTCGATGATATTGTTCTTATGGCGGATAACCCTAAAGTCATGCAGTCCATTATTATTAATAACCTGGAGAAATACTGCGCTGAATGGAATATGGAAGTAAACCCAAAAAAATCCGAGATGATGGTCTTTAGAAGAGGTAGACGACTTTCCCAGGCTGAAAAATGGTGGTACCAAGGTGAAGAAATTAAATTGGTGGCCGAATATAAATATCTTAGTGTTGTCATTCTCACACCCAAAGTGGCATTCGGCACGCACTTTGAAGCCAGGAATATTTCAGCAAAAGCTAAGCAACAGGCACCTTAAGTGGAAATGTGTTTTGGCTTAAGCATCCGAACTACATGGGAATGGAGTTCGATCTGAAGTTTGAGAAAAACATCACCGCTGCAGACTGGCAAGATCGCTGTGTGCAACTTCTTACCAAAATGAAAATAAAAAATCTCAACATGGCAAGGTAAAAAGCACAATCAAGCGCAAAGCGAATTTACAAACATTTAGACTACTCAAAAGGGGAATCATATATGAAAGAAGATATGCGGCTAGCTGATATTACGACAATTTTCAAAGCAAGATGTGGTTTACTGAAGCTAAATGCAACTACGTATGGAAATGCTCAGAAAATATGCACCCTCTGCAATTTAAACGAGGAAGAAGATATGCTGCACTTCTTAGGAAGATGCCCGGTACTGAAGGAGATCAGAACAGAATACCTAAACGCAGCGAAGCTAAATGAAGCAGAAGTAATAGATATACCCAAAGGCCACAATTGGAAACGACTAACTTGCTTTATATACTCAGCCTTACGCTATAAAGAATTTCTTATTGCAGAGTTTAGTTTTCGATAAATTTTAGAGCTATGACAGACAACATTGTTATTGTGACAAATTTATTAATATATTTCATTCTTATTGTATTTATATATTTCCCGCTTCCCAATTCTCGATGTAGTCGGATGTCAAAAAAGTTGTTGAGTCAGTTATGAAGAGCCTCTTTGTTATCCAAGGTAACGCGCTTCATATGATTTGACAGGGAGCGGAAAAGATGGTAATCGATCGGTGCAAGGTCCGGAGAATACGGCGAATGCTGAATGACCTCCCATTCGAGGCTTTGGAGTGCGGCTTTGACGACTGTGCTACATAGGCTTGCGTTGTCGTGAATGAGTATGGGTTGCCCATGCCGATCAAGTCTTTTCAGTAGAATAGTCTCATTCACGAGATCTAGCTGGGCTAGTTTGTGGACCGTGGCATTCTCTTCGTGCATTTAATGAGGAGGCCTACATCATACGCATAAGCAACTATCTTGCTCATTGTAAGAAGGAAAGTGTTTTTTAAATTTCTGGAACTTTTTGTGAACTTTTCGTACTCCATAATAACACTGTGGAACAA
The DNA here is from genome assembly GCF_028408465.1 of Anastrepha ludens. Lineage (NCBI taxonomy): Eukaryota > Metazoa > Arthropoda > Insecta > Diptera > Tephritidae > Anastrepha > Anastrepha ludens. The sequence goes on from NC_071499.1 coordinate 17,744,838, forward strand.
ATTCAGGTTAGCAAAAATTAGGTCCATTCTGAGAGTGGCGGGTGAAAATAGAGGCGAAATTAGAAGACCCGTATCGCGCCGTTTTTTTATGTTAGTTCGAATTTTTTTTTAATCGGTCTTCGAAGTTTGCAGTCAAATGCCGATTTTCAGTATATTGTTTCATAAGTACCACAAAAATTTTCGAAATCAATTTTTTCAAAAATTGTAATTGTTGCACAGGTCTCTAGCAATAATTTGGCTTTTACAGATTGAAAAAAATATCAATTAGTCGACGAGTTATAGCCAAAAAACCATATAAACAATTTTGCTCCGATTTCGAACTTCGAAGGCCGATTAAAAAAAAATTCGAACTAACATAAAAAAACGGCGCGATACGGGTCTTCTAATTTCGCCTCTATTTTCACCCGCCACTCTCAGAATGGACCTAATTTTTGCTAACCTGAATTTGTTCCACAGTGTAATCCGATGATACAATTTTTCTGAGCACTTCTAAGTTTCTATCTTCGTTAGGGAACTCTTCCAAACACTGTGTGACGACGCGTGCTTCACTGCTACCAGCATAATGAAGTTAAAAGCTGACAACGTCTTCCACAACAACACCAACAACAACTACAGTCCCAACAAAAACAATTATTCAATGTGACTGACGAGGACACACAACAATGCTGCAAATGAAGACTGCCTCAATGCTGGCTGCTGGTAGTTTACGGCAGATAAGAAAGTCGAGATGCCAAAAGCGCATGATCATCAAATGATGATGAAGAACAAAAGAAGGCGGACTGCCAACAACTGCCAAGGAGGCAAAAAGCCACAGCGAGTGTAGACATAAGGCGCTAAGGCAAATGGCATGAGACGAGACCAAGTCAGTCCGGATGGCGTGTAAGTGATATGGAGCGCGTGGAAAGCAAACACGGTTGGCAGAGCAGGAGGCACTAGAAGCGAAGACGCGAAGCTGTGTCAAATCACAGGAGATCACAAAGGATCAATTACAGCGAAATGATATGAAAATTATTCGAAGCGGGTACACACCCAAATCAGTTGGTGAATATGCAAACCCCTGTCGACGCGCACGCATACAAATATACTCGTACATAATAATGCGTATTTAGTGTTTGTCATAAAATGAAATGGAAGTGCCGCTGTCGCTCTGTCGCTGTCTTTGCGCGCTGTTTGATGACCAAAATATGTGGGGTGCATGAGGAGTTTGTGCAGCCCATCAAAAATGCGTTTATTTATCTTTTTCATTTTAAAATGAACATAAAAAAGTTTGTGCAGAAAAAGTGCAAAAAAATAAGAGTGAAATGCTCTCAAAATGTGATGTGTGCGATAATGTTGAACATTTGTTCGCTTGTTCCTCAAAGCAGTTATAGCTGTTGGCATCCGTCGCTTGCATAACACGATCAAGCGCAGTTGTTGCTGGTAAGTGAAAAAAAATGAAAATACTTGAAGGCAAATAATGCGCGCCGCCATTCAACCTGCTGTGTCGTTGTCGTTGTCGCTTAGTCGTTGGCAACATCAAACACCATCAGCGTTGCTGCCACACGTCACTGGGCGGCTGCCAGCTAGTCAGCCAGCCAACCAGCTTACCATTTTGTCAACCTCCACATCGCATCACTCCATCTGCTCAGCACCTTGTTGCCTGCCTCAACTCTGTCTCTCTCACCACAGCCCACCAGCCGCACTGGCGGAAGCGCAAAAGGGCTTAAATTACCTAATTGAAGTTGGGCTCAGTTGCAATTACCAACTGGGAAACACCGAAAGCGCTTGCAAGCATTAAATTCCTGCTGATTGCTTGTCAAGTAAGTATAAGTACATGCGGTCGTTTGTGGAGTAAATATTTGCTCGAAATAATTACGCTTTTTTTTTTTTGTGTGAAGTGAAATGTGTCCTGCTCACTCTCAGCAACTGCCGAAGGCTCGTGTGACAGTTCCTCGGCGTGGACTAAAATTTCACTGCCCACTTGATGATTTATCTTATCTGTTGCACTAAATTATTCCCATTTGTTGGGAGCTTAATTGAAATTTAAAGAGAGCGAAAGAAGGTTTATAAACGACACAAAATATTTCAAAACGCATAAAATATCTAAAGTGCTAAATCAGAAATTTGCAATTTTTTTAGATAAATATTCTTTACTCTTTAATTCAGGTTATTGGAAATAAACGCGCTGTGGGAAATTACAATAATAAACCTTTTTTTTTTAATAATTCTGCATAAGTGCATACCTGATCGTTGCGCAGGCTCCGCTGATCATAAAAAAAATTGTAGACCATTTAGGGCCGATGCACACCAAAGCGCCGATCACGATCGTGTAAAATATTTGGTTGAGGAATAAGTTCATGGCGTTCTTATATTTTCCTTTATTTTACTACAATTTGTTTGCTGTTTGGCAAAGGGTAAGCATTCATTCGAAAGAGCTCCTTCTGCTTAACAAAACTATGCTCATGGTATTTTTGTGATATTTCATTTTTGATTAGTTTTGAAGCTCAGAAATGGAATACGCACAGGCAAAAATTAACACTTTCGATTTGATTTTCATCGAGGTCAAAAAGCTGCCGAAGCAGCCATAGATATTTGTGACTCGTATGGAGAAGGTGTCATAGGCGAGAGCACGGAAATAGTTTGCAAAGTGCAAGAATGGCGAATGACGACTTTGACGTTGACGACACGTTCCGCAGCGGAAGCCTTTATGAATTCGACGAAGAACGTCTCAAATCGGTTTTAAAGGAGAACGGACGCCAACCAGTTGTAAATTGGCAGAACAAATAAACTGCGATCATCAAACGATTTTCAGTCATCTTCATTGAATGGGATTTGCCGAAAAATTGTGAGTCTGCGAGCCTGGGAGCCTGGGTGCCTCACGAGCTCAACGAAAAAAACAAAGAAAGTCGCCTTCAATTTGCTTCCTAGCATCTCGTTCACCATCGAGCAACACGCAGTCATAAACAGTGCTTTTGTACCGCGTTGTCACGGGAGATGAGAAATGGTGTTTCAATATGAAGCAAAGAAAGGAGTGAAAGGCTCCAGGGGATACACCAAAGCCGAGAGTCTAGTCGAATCTTTATCCAAAGAAGATCATGATGTGTGTTTGCTGGGACTAGGGGGGCATGGTGCACTGAGAAGTGCTCGGAAAGAATGCCACGGTCAACAAGAAGCTCTACCTTGCCCAGCTACACCGCGTGAATGAGGCTATTTAACTGAAAAGACTTGATCGACATTGTCAAACCCTACTCCTTCAAGACAACGCCAGGCCCCATGTTGCACAAGTCGTCAAAACCGCACTCCTAGAGCTGGAATGAGAGCCTCTTCAGCATCCACTGTATTCTCCGGACCTTGCACCAACCGATTACTATCTTTTCCGCTCCCTGTCAAACCATATCAAGAGCGTTGCCTCCGTTAACAAAGAGGTTCTCAAAAACTGGCTCACCAACTTCCGTCAAGGGAGTCAAGACCAGGCGATTTTTGGCGGAACCCCAAAACAAATTGGTCGAGGGGTGGGAAGAGGTTGTAAACAGCAACGGCGAATATATAATTGACTATTTTATTGATATAATTTTAATTTTTTATTTAAATGAAAGTCTTCGGTAAACGCGGCACGAACTTATTCCCAACCTAATATTTCTGCCCCCGCCAGCTTCAACTTCAAAAATATAAGCTGCAAGCCATGATTAGTCCTCAGGCCGCCTATCTCGAAAAGACTCAAGTCTTTAGTTACTACCCAGGGAATACTGGACCAAAGTCCAAACACTGGATTAATTTGAACTGTATACAAATTAGACGTTTCTAGACACTTTCGAGTTAATTCCCGCCAATCTCCCTGTGACTTTTACTTTATCCAATAAATCTGACCGTACGGCGCCAATGGTGGCTTGAATATTACAATAAATCGATTGTTAGAGGCGCTGTATGGGAATATAAAATACCCAGAGCTCAACTCTCCTCCGTAGGGGGCGCTCGATTGGTGATTTCTGACAAGGTGAAGTACCTAGGCGTAATTCTTGGCAGAAAGCTAAGGAGGAAACCTTAGATTAAGAAGAGAGTTGGGAAGGCAACAATAGCTCTGTATGGATGCAAGGGCGCCATTGGCAAAAGATGGGACCTGTCGCCTAGAGGTGTATTTTGGCTCTATAATGCCATAATAAATTTTGTTATATGGAGCCATTGTCTGGTGGAACTCACTAGAGGATATGACATCGGTTAAGAAGCTGGAGAGAGTCTAAAGGTCTGCACTCATTGGAATCAGTGGGGCGCTTCCAACCACTCCTACTCTAGCGGTTAATGTAATGTTAAATGTGGTACATGTAGAGATTGCGTGCAAACCTGCTGCTGCACGTACTGCAATAAGACTGAGGGAGTTGGGCTTCAGGTTCCACCACACTTCCGGACACTCAAGCATTCTCAGAAGCTTTGGACTCATCTCCCCGACAACGGACCAGTGTGTCGCTAAGTCCAAGAGGAACTTTCTCCACCCATATCCCATCAAAGAAAGAGTGGGTCAGGTGTCACACTAGGGGACAAGGCTTGGTTAACTTGTTCACGGATGGCTCTAAGTTAGACGGTAGGGTTGGAGGAGGAGTAATCTACAAAGAGCTCTCCAACACACTCAAATTCCGGTCCCGCATCACTGTAGTGTGTTCCAAGCAGAGGTAGCCGCAATCAAAGAAGCAGTTGATTGGCTACTTACCTCCAAAATAAGGAGGTTAACATATAGCCGATAACCGTTAGCCAAGCGGCAATAGGCGCCTTCAGGTCAATGATGGTGCACTCGAAACTGCTCAAGGAATGCCTGGTTTCACTTTTGACTGCATCCAAACTCTTTGTCATAAGGCCAACCTGGGTACCTGGTCATAGTGACATTGCGAGAAACTGCGAAGCGGACGAGCTGGTCAGGCAAAGGACCTGTGAGGTATTTTCCCCGCGAAAGGAGCGATCCTCTGACAACCTGCGCTCTACTCCTAGAAAGATGGCCTTCGCGTCAACTCAGCGAGCGCTGGGCAAGTACACAAACGTGTAAAGTCGCGAAATCTTTCAGGCCACGGATGGATCGGTGGCGGAAGCGGGATATTCTGAGGTTTACAAAATCTCACCTTTCAAATTTCGTGGGCGTCCTCACGGGGCTCTATCCGCGATGAGACATGGAACTACTGCGAGTCCTTCTTATGGCATCTATATGGAGGATGAGGTGGAATCTTCTCAGCACCAACTGCTTAGCTGCCTCGCTCTCGTGGGACTAAGATTTAAACATCTTGAAATTGAAATTTGAAAAGGTCGAGCTAATGAGTACCAGGAGATTTGATGGATCCTAAAACACTCAGGCTAAAAAGCTCATTGTATTTAGAGCTCTGGAAAGAGGGTAGATAGTCAACGAGGGAAGGAGAAAAGTATCGGAGAAAGAGATAGGAATAGAATAGAGACAGAGAAAGGGATAGTGAGTTTTGTGAGAATTTTCCTGATTCCTTGGCAAATCTGTAAATATCCTGCAGTTTTAGAGAACGAATATTACTCATTCTCATGACATCGGAACCCAAAACTCATAGCCGCGCTCTAGCAAAGGCAGGACACTCAAAGAGAAAGTGCTCAGTGATATCCGCCTCCTCCAAGCACGACGGTCACATTGACTGACCCCATGAGTTGTGTCCTGTAATAATACCTACCATCAACCGAACGTCTTTCCTTCCAAGTTTTAGTTGAAAGTTTGACAGTTTTCTGTTCGGACTTGTCTCAAAACACTTTGCAGTTCTGCAGCGTTCTAGACAGGACCATTGCTCTTTATGTAAATTGCATACATAATCGCTGATCCAATTCATGATTCCTGCGGAACTGATTCCGATTTTTGGCTCTGGCCCTTGTGGGCGAACCGCTGATCCACGGTTGGCAGTTCTTTGGCAATTTCGTTTCCTTGAACACTGCAGTGTCCTGGAACCCATATAAGTACGAGCTTGTTTTTTCTTGCGACAGAATTAAGCTTCTTCTTACATTCTTAAACAACCTTTGAGGTTTGTTTCGCGTTCTCCAAGGCCCTTCAGTGCAGCCTGACTATCACTGAAAACTCCAATCTGTTTCCCGTTCTTCAACTTGGTTCTCACTTCTTTTCTACGCCTGCTAACATAGCCGGTCTTGATATCAAAAATCTGATGAACTTCATCAGCAGCATAAAGTGACTAGCCGAAAATTAGTCGCCGTTCGTAATTCACAAATACCTCCTCTCTCCTCCCCCCTCTCCTTTTGTCCTATCGATTTTTCCTTCACATCTTTTTTCCCTGCAATGGTATCACAAAGGATGAACTAAATTTCTTTGTCCATGTGGGTATACTTTATGGGCAACCATTACAACTTAAACTAACCTGTATGAACTTCCCATAGGCCGTTTTGTTAGAACTAATGTTGATGTTGATGTTTAGCTGATTACTTTTTGGATACAAAAATTCATCCACCGTGGCTCGATCGCGCTCGTCATTCACTGTAACGGCAGCTCCTTCCTGATTTCGAAAGAAATAAAGACCGATGATGCCGCCAGTTTTATTTATTTTTTTCAAAGTAAATTTCCATAATTTGGAAGCATTGTTCTGGTGTTAAACGATTAAAGATGACAGTTGGCCATTCGCAGCTGTCAAACCATAGCTATTAATGTCGATAGTTCTCATGTAGCTCAAAAAAACATCTGATACTAAGAGACAGTAATTACGAACTTATTTATCTCCCATTTGGCTCACTTTGTTGTTAGCTAAACTTAGTGCTCACCTCAGCCCTTACTCCACTTGAATACTCGTACATTTTTACAACTAATTTTTTAACTCAATTTTTTTTCGCACTCCTTTCATTTTCAGGAAGTACATTTTGTCGATTCCCGCGGGTGCCATAAAAGTTCATCACCTCACTTTTGCTTTAAGTAAACCGCCAATGTTCACAAGAAATTTTCGGTGGAATACCCACGTCAATACCTCGGTAAGTATTTAGTTAAGTGATTAAGTGTTTTTTGGCAAGTTTTGCGCAATGAAAATGGTTGAAACGTTGCTGATTAATCAATTTCGACTTAAATGAGAAATTACAAAATACTGCAGAGAACTGAAAAGCGCGCAGAGCACTAAAAACGAGCCAGAGTTAAAAATCGAAAAAAATTAAAAAGAATGGAGTAAATGGCTTTGGAGTATTTCGGTGGAATTGCGCTGCATGCGCGTCTGCAAAGTGTCTTTTATTATTTTCTTACTAAAAATTGATGCATTGTATGTTTACAATGGAGTATTTATAAATATTTTTATGTTCAGTTAATTGTTGTTGCAAGCAGCTCCCCCTATCGTAGGAGTATTGGGTAAAAATGGGAATGCTACTTCAGTAGGAAACAATTTGGCTCTTAGACTACACTTGAGCAGGTTCAGACAGCGCAAACGTGTCGGCGCATTGATATATAAAATACATATCGACATACTCACATACATATTTGTCTTGCTTTTCATTGTAAAAATGCTTGCAATAAGGGCACAAGTGACAGCACTTTCAATAAAATACAATAACTTTTGCATTCTTTTGTTGTGGTGGTCGTTTATTACAAAATATACTATTTTCTTATCGATTTTTGAAGCGCATTTTTGCGCGGCACGCAAGTCATTTGGGTGCTGCCACACGTTGGCTTTGGCTACTTGTTGCCACTGCGCGTCTTTAGCATCGCCGCATGTGTTTGCTTTATTACACTTCACTATGAAAAATTGCAAGCCGTTGCTAGCAAATGAAAAATTGAGTATCGCTTTTTTCGAAGGTTGAGCCACTTGAGTTCATCAAGTATTGGCAGGTTGTCGGCGGGAGTGACAAAAGTGGCAGGTAGTGAGAAGTTTTTATTTTTTTTATTTTTTTTAATAAGACTAAAGAGCTGATTTTATTGAGATAAGGTGGCTGGTATTTAATATAAATATTGCTTTTCTTATGCTTAACAGGGAGTTTCACTTGTATTGTGCGAATATTTTTGCACCTAGCCGCCGCTGTGGCCGAATAGGTTGGTGCGTCACTACTATTCGGAAGTGCAAAGGTCGTGAAACCCCGGGCGGGAACCACTAAATGATAGAAAGAAGTTTTGTCCTCGGCAGGTTAGGTACGCTTAATGCGGTTTTCTTGTGGAAGTCACCCAGGCGCGTAGCCTTCGTCCTTTTCTCTCCTAAAACCTGTAAGTACTTTTCAAAAGTTGTAGAAAATCCTTGATTTCCGCAGAACTGACATCTTCCAATGCATTAAAATACCCTCTCCCCAAACTGATAAACCGACGACTGGCTAGAGCAGGACAATGGCATAGAAGGTGTGAAATCGTCTCTTCTTCTTCCTCATCTATACAGCTTCTGCAGCAGACATGCGGCAATGTTGAACCTCCGTGCGTAATCCTGCCAGAAAAAACTTCTCATAAAAACCATCTGCTGTTCGGAGGCGGCATAAGGCCGTAGGTAGAAAAATATCAACACGCCCACCAGAAATAGGAGGAGCTCGGTCAGACACCAAAAAAATCCTTTTCTCTCTTGAATGGTACTATTTAATAATATCATTCTTCTTCTTGATTGGCGCGATAGCCGATAACCGCTTACCTGATTTTGACCGACGTTAATAAAGTCGTTTCTTTCTCGTGCTAACCGGTCCCAGTTAGATACACCAAGTGACGTCTAACTCTCTCCACCAACGCAGAGAAGACCTTCCTCCTCCTCTGCTAGCTCCAGCTGCTACCGCATCGAATACTTTTAGAGTCGGAGCGCTTGTATCGATTTGGGCGGTGTGCCCCAGCCAACGAAGCCATTGGATCTTCATTCGCTTCTTTATACAATATCTATGTCGTCTAAAGGCTCATATAGCTATTGTTCCATCGCCTGCGCTAACCGTCGTCGCTAACGTGCAAAGGTCCAAAAATCTTCCGCAAAGTCTTTCTCTCAAACACTCCAACGGGTGCCTCATCGAATATTGCCATTGTCCAAGCCTTTTTGCCATTCAATAAGATGGGCATGATGAAAGCCTTATAAAGTGTTAGTGATAATAATATTAGGTAAATTAAAAAGTTCTGAGATACTCTCATCGGGCCAAACGCACAATTCGGACCTTAACAAATAGGCCAGATTGAAGTAGGAGATCGACAAGAAATGGCGATTAGAAAAGGATTTGTGTTCCATTGAGACAATGATAGCCCATGTATATCTTTGGTGAAGCTCTAGAAGGTGCGATAGCTTCGATTCTTCATAACATTCCCCATATGAGTGATTCCAGGTCAAGCGGTCTAAACATTTTTATTTGAGAGCTTAGGGAAGCAGAAAACTTAAAAAGTTGTGGGATTTGAAATGCAATTTTTTTTTTATTGGAACAGAGTTACATAAGTTGAATTCCACGCAAGTGGGGAGAGTTCCTGATCGCAGTTTAGTTGGGAGTGAGCAGGACGGTTCCTCTGCAAATTGACCAAACAGCTCACAACTTCCGGACTTAGCCCAAATATCCTTTGAGCAGGTTCCGAACACCCGTTCCGGAGTGAGCTAACGTGGGAAGGCGAAGCATTCCAGGATATCTGGTTGTACGTTGGGCTTGGGACCCGTCACGTAAAAACCCCGCTCACTGAAAACGAAGTCTCGGATGAGAATTGCTTATTCTGATAAGGAACTAAGGTCCGTAAACGAACTAAGGTCTATGGTTTGAGGGCATGCACCTGGAGTATCCGGTCCTTTAATGGGGTTAATTCCCTCGTAAGAAGAAATACTGACATCACTGTCATTCAAGAGATGCGATGGACGAGGCAGGGCAAGAAAAATACAGCACCTTTCCACGTCTACTGCAGCTGCCATGTAAAGGAGCGCAAATTCGGTATTGAATTTACTATAGTGGGAGAGAGACTTCGTCGCCAAGTACTATCGTTCACTGCGGTGGACGAGAGCCTCGCAATAATCCGCATCAAAACGAGATTTTTCAACATCTCACTCATTGTAGGCCACGCCCCGACTAGAGAAAAGGACGATGCAATCAAAGATTCCTTCTAAAACGTTTTTCAATTGGCGCGGGTCGATTTTGGCACCCTGTGGCAGCCATTTTGTTTTGGTGACATCTGTCAAATCTTTTGTTTATTATTCAGTTGTTTATGCCAAATCATCATGGCAAGTTACACGATTGAACAGCACGTTCAAATGATAGGACTTTATTATTAAAATGAGTGTTCATTAACGCGAACGTTGCGCGCATTGCGCCATTTTTCGGTAGACGTTGTGGCCCTTCCAATTTCTTATGGCCCATATTGAACCATATGGACCTAGACGACATGTGGTTCCAGCAGGACGGCGCTACGTGCCACACAGCAAACGCCATTTTATTCCATTTCAACATCTACCCGCCCTTATTGAAAAACCCTTTATAAGCGCCTCGAGCATTCCTATGAGCGCTGCCTCTGCCACGATATAAAAATGGTGCAAGGAGGGAATTTTTGGTACCACAGTTGGAAAATTCAACTTTCACAACGAAACAGCCGGCAACGGCCATAGGCTGATCGACTTCACCGTGGCTCGAAACATGGTAGTCTGTAGCACCAGATTCCAGCATAAAAGATACACCAAGCTACCTGGCTGTCTCCTGATCGAGAAACGCGAAACCTGATAGATCATATTGTGATAGATGGAATACACGCCTCGAGTGTTTTAGATGCACCTACGATCCGAGGACCCAACATCGCCTCGGATGATTACCTTGTTGCATCCGAATTACGCACACACCTCTGTGCAGCAAAACACGTACCTCTATCTAAGCAAAGGATGTTCAACATCGAAAAGCTGCAATCACAACAGACAACCAGAAGCTCCGCCACTCGACTCTCACTCCTGCTCTCAGAGAGTACTGCGTTGGAAAGACGGTGAAGACGAACTTGGCTTTTTTTGGTGAACCCAACTAGAGCTGGTTAGCGCGAGAAAGAAATGACTGGTGCGCTTTTTTATAGTCGTCCAAAACCGCGTAAGCGATTACCGCGCCAGTTGAGAAGAAGAAGAGAAATGAAGATTTTTTAATAAATTTTTTAATATCAAATATCATTCGTTCTTTTTAATATTTTTATAAACTCTTTTATTTATTACATACCTTACAGTCCTCACCACAAGAGATATAAACATATATTCAGACAGCCAATCGGCCATTAAAGATTTAAAATCGCCTAATATTAACCCGAAGGCAGTTAAAGAATGTATCGACGTTTTGCCAGAACTATCACAGTACTTTGTAATAAACCTGATCTGGGTGCCGGGTCATAGAGACATATAAGCCAACTGCAAAGTAGATGAACTGCAGAGATTGGGTACCACATTATCGATCCAACCAGACAAAGCAAACATACCTATACCTTGAGCAACTTGTAAAATGTTTATAGACAAACACACTATCAGTGCTACCAACAGGCTATGGACCCAGCCCCTGACCTGTGCAACAAGTACAATGACGTAGCCAGAAGGGAACATGGGGCGCACAAACCGACTGTTGAAACTGAACAGGATGAACATGAGAAATCTTCTCTGGACTGGAGCACCCTATAACGACTATCGCAGAAGCTGTAACGACATTGAAGAACAAGAGACTATAGGACTCTTTTTATACTGGTGCATAGAAGAAGGTTCAATATTTTAGGAAAAAGTTCCCTGAATAACTTGGTAGAAGTTGCCAATATAAAAACAACAAGCCTTGCTAGATATACTAATGCCACAGGTTGGTTCAGGACAATGTAGAGTGAGGAGAGGGGACAGACTTGGTGGTATCACAATGGGCCTACAGCAGGCCTAGGTGTGTCAACTGACAACCACTATACCTACCTTACATATCTTCTTTTTTTTAATGTATGAAACCTAGGGTTCTATTTCGTAGACATTTGTGAATGGAAATTAAAAGGGGAGATTAAATAATGTCGATCTGTAAACATTTTATGATTTTTTCCCATGGGAGTTTGCATGTTCTGCTTATTTCTGTAGTCAATGAAATTAATTATTGAAAGCATTTGAAATGAAAATACAGAACCTTAGAAAATAAGAAATCGAAATATTATCAAATTCATATTTGGTTAGAATTTGGGTAAATATTCAGTAATGTTGTTGTTGTTGAAGTGGTTGAGTATTTCTACTGCAATAATTGTAATTAGCGACTACCGCCGTTCCAATCAATTCGTCTTCCACCGTGTTCCAGGCAGAACTTTTAGCAATCAAAGAAGCATGCAAATCCCTAGAACTCTACAAGGAAGTTGGTGCAAGAGTAGCTATCTTCTCAGACAGTCAAGCAGCTATTAAGGCCTTAGACTCCAACTCCATTTCATCCAAACTGGTCCTACAGTGTAGAGAGGAGCTGAAACTGCTCAGCCATTGGCTTGAAATTACTCTGATATGGGTTCTCGGTCATAGGAACATACGGGACAATGAGATAGCGGATGAGCTAGCAAGAAAGGGCTCGACACTAGACATAGCAGAGGTGGTGGCAGTCTCCACCCCACTGAACGCACTAAAAGCATCCATTGCTTCACACTATCATGCTTTAGCCGAAAGAATATGGAAGCAAATACCTGCATGTATTACAACAAAAAACACATGGCCGTCATACAAAATCCAAAGGACGAATGACCTTCTAGGATGTTCTCGGCCAAACATTTCACGTATCACTGCAACCCTTACAGGACATTGGAAAGTAGTGGATTACGCAGCTAGACTCAACCTACCCTTCAATTCTATCTGTAGAAGCTGTCAGGCGGAAGGGGCGAAGGAAAGTATTTTCCACTATTTATGTGAATGCCCGGGACTAGCCAGGGCACGACTCCGATCCTTCGGTAAGCCTTTCCTACAGCAATTTAAGGAGATCTCAGACATCGAGATAAAGGATTTGCTGCTATACTTGGACCTCACTAAATGGATCTGACTTGGAAACAAAAAACAAAAACAAAAAGCATCATCATCATACGAGATAGTGGTAGTAAAACGGTGCTGGTCACTAATTAGGAGCATTTCAGTTCAGAAATGTTCAACCTCTTCAACAACAACAACAACCTCCGTTTGACCCCCACTATTCATGTGTGATATCTGTTTTTTTTCAGATTCATTTCTTCAGATCCGAGTAAACAGTTAATTTTTTATCTCTATGTATGAGATTTCATAGAAAAGGCTTGCCGGAAGAGCGAAGGCTGCTTCTGACTAAACCTGGGTATTCGCTTAAATAGTGGAAATGTTCGATAATAAAGAAAAGAACAGAAAAAAACAGTTGCTAAATTTTTTTGGTCGTAGAACAAATTTTGGTTGGACCATCAAGTTTTTTTTTCTTTTTACCATCCCAACATCAACATTTTCAGCTTAGACTTCTATTTAACTTTCTTCAAAAAATACTGCATTTTAAAATTATAAGCCGACCTTTTCAGTATCAATCCACTTCTAATTTATGCCGCCTAGTGGCGTGGTTGCGATTTCTCTGACTTATCTTTTTACACAGAAAAATCCGTTTTATTGTCCAAAAAATTTACGAGCAGACTTTTGGTGAACCTAACAGTTGTATGAACGAGCACACGCTTGCAATTAACAGGGCGACTTCCTGTCGTTAATTACCGCCCTGTTGAACCCAGCCACAGCGCGAGCGAGCCAAATGTCTCCTCTTTGCAATGCAGTAGCAGTGGCGCTTAAAATGCTTTTAATGTTCCCAGTTGCGCGTGTGCGCATTATTTAGCGCATGATTAACGTCGAAGCGCTGCAGGGGAACCAAATAGAGGCTTAAGTGCGCAAGTGCAAATATTTCCAAATACAAATACACGCAAAATCGTTTACTCATATACAATTGCGGATTCCACATTACTTCCAGGCACAGAATTATTAATGGCTTTTTAAAGTTTTTACAATTCTGTGGTAAGCATTGGACGAGAAGAGAATATATGAAATGGCATTTGCTACCGTTTGTTGCGCTGCACGCGAAAATTGATACGAGCTGTATGTTGATATACTTACATATGAGTATGTATGTATGCATGTAAGTTTAGGCATAAATAACTAGCAGTCGTATTTATAAAACGTTCAATGAAAAATGTTACAAGAGTTGTGCTAAATGGCTGTCATACGATAGCGAGCCGCGCAGCAAGAATTTATTGTCTCATACCAACAATACATTTATTCATACAAAATTTAGTTGGGTTGCACAGCAATTATGTCGCCTCAATTTGTTGTTGTTAATTTACGCAAATTATATGCGATTTATCTATGACTACTAACTTTACCTACACCAGCAACATACAACTCAATCCACACCTCGCTCACAAGCTAAGCATCCAAGTAGTACAACTCATTACGGTGTGTGGGCAAACGAAAGACTTAAGCGCGAAACTTGATATGTCTGTGTAATGAGTGCACCGCAACAACAACAACCATAGGCGTTCAAACACACCGCACACTATGGCTCTTGGTAAGTGAGATGCGAGAGCATTGCGCAGGAGATAAGAAGAAAGAAATATTAAAGCAAAGAATTATTCCCAAAGCATGCAGGTTTCTTAATAGCAACGCGACAGCAACCACAAGGCGACTTGCAACAAATTAACTATTGAAAACAATAATTCAAATATTTAGATAGGCGTAGCCCGATTTTACTTTTGCTTTTGATGTGCTTTTGTTAGGAGTTCAACACAGTGATCAGGCGGTTAGACTACAGTAGAAATTTTAAAGATATTGTTTCTTTTTACTTAAAAGTTGCATATAAAAGAAAACAGAGACTGGTCAGCTACTCCTCGATAGAGCTTTTATTTAGAAGCGCGCGTCACCGGACGGACTAAGTCACTATGCCTGCAATTTTAATTTTTTTTTTCATATTGATTTTAGCGCAAAGTTAAATGTTCAACAAAAAAAACAATATTCGAAAATTTGTATACGCCAGAAACGATATTAAAAAAGAATGTGAATTTTTGGTTTTGTGGCTTTTTGTGAGTCCACAGAAAGGCTCAGGACCAGTAAGTTGCATATTTGCTCCTTGTTTTGCAAGGTCATCAGCCATTTCATTTCCCTCATGTCCTTCATGTCCCGGAATCCAGCATAGTGTTACTATGTTGAGGTTTCCTAACGTGTTGAGAAGGTTTAGGCAATCATTTACCAATTTAGAGGTGATAGTTGTTGATAGAAGGGCTTTTAGAGCCGCTTGGCTATTTGAAAGTATGTAGATGTGAGTACCTCTCATTTTCTTGCTAAGGCATTCTCTCACACATATTTCAATGGCATGTATTTCTGCCTGGAATATTGTTGGGTAGAGTCCGATCGGAATCGAGTTTTTGAATTTAGGCCCATTGATTCCTGCCTCTGTTCTACCATTTTCCATTTTGGACCCATCAGTAAACCATAGCTGGGAGCCAGGTTTGAAAGTGATAGAGTTAGTTCTCCAGTCTGTTCGTTCATTAATTATAACTTGGAAGTTCCTGAAGAGTATTGGTTTGGGTGATAGTATATCATCCCTATGAAGAATGGGACTATGTAGGAAGTCTTCTAAGATCTTTAAATGTCCTTTCATATCCCCACTTTTAAGTTCACATATACCTTTTAGTCTTAAGGCACTCGAGCGAGCTTCCCTTTCAATTTGAATTGGAAGCGGTGGTATGTTCAGGAGCACACCCAATGCATCCGTGGGACATGTTTTCATAGCCCCTGTAATACCAACACATATCAGGCGATGCAGTTTGTTTAATTCGTTTACAGCTTTTCTTTGCTTGACCTTGGGCCACCATACTAAGGATGCATAAGTGACTATGGGTTTCACAACTTGTGGTGAATGTCCAGAAGGTCTTTCTAGGGCTTAGTCCCCATGTCTTACCAAAAAGCCTTGTGCAGGCAAAGAATGTCTTTGTGGCTTTTGAAGTAACTCTCTCAATATGGGAGTTCCACGTAAGCGTTTTGTCAGGACTAACGCCAAGATAGTTCGCTTCTGTCGAGAGTTGAAGCGTTGTTCCATTAAGGGTCGGACATTTGAGATTTATGTTCCTTCTCCTAGTAAACGGTACAAGTACTGTTTTGGATGGGTTAATGGAGAGCCCTTTTTCCGTGCACCATTTGTTTATTATTGTAAGGGCTTGCTGCATGCGATCGGAAATGGTTTCCTCATGTCAGCCTAATACATAAACTACTAGGTCATCAGCATAGCCCTGAGTGTGAAAACCTAGGTTGTTCAGTTTGTGGAGAAGTTCATCTATGACTAGAGTCCACAAAAGAGGAGAGAGTACGCCTCCTTGAGGGCAACCTCTTGTGGCTTTGATAGATTTAATTGTTTCTCCTAGTTCGGTGCTGATCGTCCTAGATTTCAGCATGAATATTATCTTTCTAGTGATGGGTTCAGGTACCTCCTTTAGATATAGGGCATTATAGATTGCCTCATAGGAGGTGTTATCAAAAGCTCCTGATATGTCAATAAATGCACATAGAGCTATCTGTTTGGACTCAATAGCCTTTTCAATAACTGTTACCAGGCTGTGTATTGCAACCTCAGTGGATTTTCCCTGTTGATAGGCAAATTGAAGTCGATGCAGTGGGAAGTTAGCTAGATTGTTTTCCCTAATAGAATAGTTACATACACTTTTATTCAAAGTCCATAATATCATACATTATAATAATAATCATAGCCAAGTGCGCATAATAACTGTACCATAATTACATAATTTATTGAATTAAATTTATTGTATACAGGTGGCAACGCTATTCCATATCTGTATAATAATTACATAACTCATTGAATTAAATTTGTATACAGGTGGCAACGCTATTCCATATCTGTATAATAATTACATATTTTATTGAATTAAATTTCGTATACAGGTGGCAACGCTACTACAAAAAATATGTTCAAAATTATGATTTTTAAAGCCTTATTCTTTTAACACCCATTTTCTTAATTTTCTTATCTTTACTTGAATCAATTTTTCAAAAAGGTGGCAACACTCTTGAAATATTTTTGTGAATCAAGCTCTCGCTAACGTTTTTTCATTTGACACTTGTACTGTAATATTGAACTTAATTTAGTTCGACTTTTTGAACAGGTGGTGACTCTCTCTTGCTCTCTTAGAAAGTATTGGCAAAAAAAGTTATTAATCGATTAATTGATCAAATGATTAATCGAAAGGATCGATTATTAATTGAAATTAATTACAACGAAATTAACTATTAATCGATTAATCGGCGTTTTTGACAAAAATTCTAAATTTTCATTAAAAAAGATATGAAACACAGTTTTATTTTCAACACTGAGTATGAAATACACGAAAAATTTATTGAGTATCAAATTTATCGTTTGGTTCTTTCAATTGAAGATAAAGAAATCAAAAGTTTATATTATTTTGGGTTCTCGAAATAAATTCCGATATTCAATAAAAATAGAAACCTACTGAAAATTATGCCTTTCTCAGCTCTACTAGTTTTTAAAGAAAATGGTCCTATGTATCTGAAATTTTCAAAACAACACACTGTCGGATTTAACAACAACAAAAAATAGTATTAATTAAGTAAGTAAAGATTAGTGGATTAGTAAAACTAAAGTAGAAAGCAATACCAACAAAAAAAAGCAGTTCCTTTTTCGGTTCAATTGCTGTGGCACTTAGGTGAAACTGCTAACTCCATGCATCCATGTTAAGTATGTGGAAGCGTCTGCGCTGCAGTTACTGTCCGATAAATTTTAGCAATGAAATATCATTATTGTCCTCGGGACATATTGCTTGAATTGCAGTTTATCATATTTTCTTCTTTAAGCCACAATAACTGAGTTATGTGCCTATGTATGTGTGCTATACATGCATTCTGTCAAAAAAGTACTGGGAGTAGATCTCAAATTTGGTGGGCGCCCTTACTGGTTATTGTTCGTTAGTTCTTCAAACCTGGTATTGCTTCAGCTCCATTCAGCAGAAGTTATACTCCTCTTAAAAAGAAATCGCGCCGAGAACTAAACTCGATTCAGGAAAAAGCGTTTAAAAAGTATGTTGATGAGTGAACTATTCGTTGGCATGGGTAGATAAAATATATTTTGGGAGTTGCAGTTTCGAAGTTAATCCAATAAATTGGAAATAATAATAAGTAGATTGTAGATTGTGTTTTATCAGTTTCGGGTACTTTTTTAACAGTATGCACTTTGCATAGCATCAATGAGTTTACGTAGAGATGTTAGTTTATTAAATACATAACCAAGCACGTGTGAATGTGTATGTTGTAGAGCGATCGCAATTATAAGTATTTGTTAGTATCGTCTCAATATTCGTTAAGTTTGCCTCGTAGGTACAAAAAGTATGGATTTTCTTAGCAGAGTGGTATTTTCGCACGGTTTTAGTGTTCTCGGTGTAACAGCTAGGCAGTAGCTACAAATATGACGCACACATCTCCTTGAATAATAATAATGCCACCCATAAGAAGTTGAGGTTTCGGTCTTTCGAATTCCACTTCCTGAGGCACTTACAAACACCACCTACACCTTAAGGCATCGTTCTTCAACTGGGTAGAATCAGTCCTTACCCTATTTATTAATTTTTGTGATACAATGCTGTCCTTTTTCCGTCGATATGGATATGGGAAGTACACTTCAATTCCAAGTCAATATAATTAAATTTTGATCCTGCAAGCGTCCTCCAAAAAGGTATCTATACCTGTCACAAAAGGTATCTATACCTTTTTAATCTTATTCCACTTTCAAATTTGGTGCGCTAACCTGAGTTTAACAAGATATGGCACGTTTGTATCCACTCGGACGACATGACCTAGCCAACGAATCCACTGGGTCTGTATCCACTGCACTATGTATGTGTCGTCGTAAAGGTCATACATCTCATCATTCTATCGCCTGCGATTTTCGTCGGCACTAACGAGCAAAAGTCCAAAAATCTTCCGCAGAATCTTTCTCTTAAACACTCTAAGCGTCGCTTCATCGGATGATGTCATCGTCCAAGGTTCTGCGCCATACGTTAAGACGGGCAGGATGAGAGCCTTGTACAGTCTTAGTTTTGTTAGTCGATATATGACTTTACTACTCAGTTGCCCACTTAATCCAAAGTAGCACTTGTTGGCAAGAGAGGTTCAACATTGAATTTAAAGGCTGGCATTGTTATCGGTGTTAATGCTGGATCCTACATAAACGAAGTCTCCAAATCAATGTCGTGAAAATTATTGTCCTATCCACCACATCCAAGCTTATTTTAATCTCTTCTTCTTCTTAATTGGCGCGATAACTGCTTACGCGGTTTTGGCCGAGTTTAACGAAGCGCGCCAGTTGTTTCTTTCTCGTGCTAACCGGCGCCAATTGAACACACCAAGTGAAGCCAAGTCCTTCTCCACCTGATCTTTCCAACGCAGAGGAGGCCTTCCTCTTCCTCTGCTACCACCAGCTGGTACGGCATCGAATACTTTCAAAGCCGGAGCGTTTGTATCCATTCGGACGACATGACCCAGCCAACGTAGCCGCTGGATCTTTATTCGCTGCGCTATGTCTATGTCGTCGTAAAGCTCATACAGCTCATCGTTCCATCGTCTGCGATATTCGCCGTTGCCAACGTGCAAAGGTCCAAAAATCTTACGCAAAATCTTTCTCTCGAAGACTCCAAGCGTCGTTTCATCGGATGTTATCATCGTCCACGCTTCTGCGCCATACGTTAGGACGGGCATGATGAGAGTCTTGTAGAGTGTTAGTTTTGTTCGTCTGGCCTTTGAATATTTGCAATCACTGAATCCTTAAGTCGAACCGATTCCCAAGCTCTCATTCGTTTTCGTGAGTAAGCCGCTAAGTAACTCCCTCTCTAGGGCCTTTTACTTTGCGGTTATTATCTAGACATCTCACTTCGACCGAGTAACGCCGCGCCATGTTTTTCAAATTTTTCTAGGATTGTCGAGAGCTCATTTTCATTCCCATTTATTATTTCCTCCAACTGCTACCGACATCTTAAACTAGATACCCTCGAAGTAAAGGGTTGCCCATCATTGTCATACTGTTCTTACCTCGCAGGCTTTGAGCTTGACCATTTGTTCTCGTTCACTCTGTAGTATTATTTTTCTGCCTCTTTGTTACAGATATTTGTTCTTCTTATGAAAAAAGATGGAAAGAATCACTTAAAGGGCGATGGAGGGATCAGCTAATATCACTTCTCGAAGAGTGGGTGAAAAGAAAGCATGGTGATACGGATTATTACCTTACGCAGATACTCATCTGTATCGACTGCTTTATGGAATATCTCCACAGTTTTCTGCCGGCAGATAGTCCATTTTGCTCAAACTGCCCTAAGGCAATCGAAAACGAGGAACACGTGACCTTTCCTTGTGATCACTTTGGGCCAGAACGTGCAATACTTCAGAGAATTTTGGGACACTCACCTAGTCCTCTCAACCACATACCGGACATGTGCTCAACCAGTTCTAAGTGGATGGCGCTTCGAGCGTTTGCTGGAAAAATAATGCCACGACTTCAATTCATTGAATGGAATGAGAGCGCAAGACCTAGCAGTAGCAGCTAATATACAATTGCAAGTACGCCATGGAGATGAACTGTTTCTGTAGAGGACAAGGATAAACGCAGGCACTTGAGCCAATCAATCGCTCACAATAACATTACACAGAAACTAAAGCGATAGTTCGTAAATACTGCACTATTGCAAACTGTCCGACGTTCCATTTTCTTCAGCACCACTTACGTAAAGTCTCCACACGTCCACAAGAGAGGGGCTTGGACATACCATAGGTACCTAGTTGTGGCAACAGATATAAACGAAACGCGGCTCCGCCTTGATGAAATGCTTACAGCAGGTGCCAGGGTGGAAATCAACCGAAGAGGAGGAACGTTATAGTGTTAATGAGAGCATGCCCCAGATTCCATTGCTGTGACGGCGTTTTTAACGATGTTTCTGGCATTTTGGTTTTAACCTCTCACCACAAAAAAAGGTATTTTGTCTTCTGTTGGCAGTTGCCTTTTAGGGTCACATGCGTTTTTTCAATACTGCTGCAGTACTTTAGGTCACAGGATGCAGGTTAATGCTGCCAGTCTATGCTATGTAAATATTTGCCTCTCATCATTGCCTCTCTCAGTATGTTGAGTCGGCCAAGCTCCCCAAACATTGGAGCGAGCGCTACTATGGGGCACCGGTGGCCTAAGATTTCATCGAAATGACTCCCGTGAAGAAGAAGGTTAGATTAAGTTAGGTTTCTGTGGTAGTCGATTTAATATAGCTCACTTAGAACATACAGGTTTACATACACCGGAACTTTGTTTATCATGGAACCATTTAAACGGTCTTAATAAGCTTAGGATAGGTTTTATCGCAACACCGGATTGTTCCGTAAGTGAGCCAAAATAGTATTTTCCTAACAACCTTGCTCTACTCCTAGCAAAGGCTGGACAGTTACAGAAGAAGTGTTCTACTGTTTCCTCTTTATGACCTATTGGCCTCCTTAATAATATTATTTTGTATCACTAATTTGCAAGGAATTCCAATATTTCTATGTTTTCAAGCAATTGAAGATTACTACCCTTTTTGACTAGCTCATCGGCCTTGCAATTTTCTTCAATATCTCTATATCACGGAATCCATATAAGGCTAACATTGAAGATGGTGCTAAAATCATTTAGAGCTGCTAGGTATTCCTGAGCAACCTTTGCTCTTAGTATAACTGCCTCCATTGACTTCATGGCCACCTGGCTGTTACGCCGTACATGTTAATGTACAAAGTTACCTCCTTTATAGCTAAGATTTCTGCCTGGTAGACGCTACAGTAGTGCGGAAGTTAAAAAGATAATTCTAATCCTAACTATTTTGAATCTCTATTTATTAAACTCCACTCCTACTTTATTTTCTAGCTTGGATTCATCAGTGTAAAAAACTATTTCCCCTCTTCTTCATAGACTTTGAGTTTGTCACTCCCTTCTTGACGGAATGCTAGTATTGAATAGCCTGTCGAAAAAGGGGTTTAGAGTAGTAAAGAGCAGTCGATTTCTTGATTATAACTACTTGTAGTATGTAAACTAGTCATGTTTGTATGGAAGCGTGGCCATACTATTACGTCTTAGCGGCGTAATAGTGTTTTCCTACCAGATTTAGAGCAGGCAAGTTGACTAGCCGGCCGCCGTAGCAGAATGGGTTGGTGCGTGACTACCATTCGGAATTCACAGAGAGAACGTCGGTTCGAATCTCGGTGAAAGATCAAAATTAAGAAAAAGTTTTTTCTAATGGCAGTCGCTCCTCGGCAGGCAATGGCAAACCTCCAAGTGTATTTCTGCCATGAAAAAGCTCCTCATAAAAATATCTGCCGTTCGGAGTCGGCTTGAAACTGTAGGTCCCTCCATTTGTGGAACAACATCAAGACGCACACCACAAATAGGAGGAGGAGGGTGTACACGCCAATTATATATATATTGGGTAGTCGAAAAAGTCTTTTCGTATTTTGTCAATAGATGTCGTTGGATTCATCTATCTCCAGTGCTACCAATCACATTGTGTCATATTATATGGTGTTAGAAAGGTGACATTTTAAGCTTCATTTAACCAAAAAAAATTAAATTCAGAGAAGTTGAAAAAAGTTATAGCTGTACAAAAATGAGTGAAAATAATGAAGGAATTCGCTATATTTTGAAATTTTTGCATAAAAAAGGGAAGAGTGCCCGCAAGCCACCAATGGAATTTGTAAAGTTTACGGAGACAATGCCGTATCAGTTCGTGTAGCACAACAATGGTTCGCTCGCTTCCGTTCTGGAAATTTTGATGTGAAAGATGCACCTCGCTCCGGTCGACCTATCGTTGAAAAAGTCGATGAAATTATGGAAAAGATTGACCAGGACCGTCACATAAGCTGCCATGACATCGCCAAGGCACTAAACATTCATCATCAAACGGTTTTGAACCATTTAAAAAAGACTGGTTACAAAAGAAGCTCGCTGTTTGGGTACCACATGAATTGTGTGTAAAAAATTTAATGGACCGAATTAACATCTGCGATTCTTTGCTGAAACGAAATGAAATCGAACCATTTCTGAAGCGAATGGTAACAGAAGACGAAAAGTGGATCAAATACGACAATAATGTGCGAAAAAGATCATGGTGCAAGGTTGGTGAAGCTCAACAAATGGTCGGAAAGCCAGGATTGATGCCTCGAATGGTTATGCCGTGTGTTTGGTGGGATTGGAATCATTGGAATCATCCACTATGAGCTGCTCCAGCCTGCTCGAATGATTGATTCTACACTTTACTGTCAACAGCTGATGAGATTGAAGCAAGCAATCGAAAAAAAACGGCCAGAACTGATCAGCAGAAAGGGCGTCGTCTTCCATCAGGACAACGCTAGGCCACACACATCTTTGATGACTCGGCAAAAACTGGGAGAGCTTGGCTGGGTAGTTTTGATGCATCCACCATATAGCCCTGATCTTGCCCCATCGGACTACCATTTGTTTCGGTCAATGCAGAACTCCCTTAATGGAGTAAAGTTGGCTTCAAGAGAAGCCTGTGAAATTACATGTCGCAGCTTTTCGCCGAGAAACCACAAAAGTTATACACTGGTGGAATAATGCCTCTAGAAGAAAAATGGCAAAAGGTGGTCGACCAAAATGGTACATAATTGGTTTAATAAAGTTCATTATAAATATAAAAAAATGAGTTGAAATTTGATTATAAATACGAAAAGACTTTGATATGTATATATAAGTATAAGTTGTATATATATAAGTTGACCAGCGTCTCGGGCGAGTTGTTTGGGGTGGAACACGTATAGCAGCATAGCCGTAAGCACGACTTACAGCCTGGCAGCTGCAACTGTCTACTAAATACCTCTTCAACTAGCGGTGATCCAAGCCTGGTAAAAAGGTATTGGAGTTGACTTATCACTTCCAGCGTGGTCCAACTCCCGAAGAGGACTGAGTAGTAGTTCGGTTAATCTCCTCACCAAAGCCAAGGTACCTGCTACAGACCCGATTACGTCGACTATCTGAAATGGACCAGTACTTGGCTTATTCTGCGCCAGTTTTGTTACACTCAAATTTTTGCAAGCTAGGGATATATACACACCAACATATATGTATATGCATATTTGTATGTGTATGTTAAGTAATTTAATACATATGTACGTAGGCACATACATACAAACATACATCCATACATACATATACTCAAACATACTATTTTACAGCAGAGTGCGTTGACTGAGTTAAAAGGTATCAAAGCGACGAACAGTCTGACGTTCAAACTTCAAGACTCTACAACAAGAATTCACTTGCAACATCGTACAACACTGCATATATTTACTTGCATACAAACTTGCGCCGTAATCCTGAGCTCCCCACAGCATATCACTTAAATTATTCCCACTCCATATTCCAGCTTCCCGCCACCGCCTCGTCAGTCCCAGCAGTTCCCCCACACAACTGAGCTTCACTTAAATCCCTAAGATTGATGTTAACGGGAAGCGAATGCATTTCACTTGGACATCAATATTAAGAGTTTCCTCTGAATTGTTGTAGTTATTGGCGCTGTTGTTTTTGCTGTTGTATTATTGAATCTCAGTGCTCCCTACCTCATGTGGGATAAAATGCATTGCAGCAAACGTAACTACCAATGCGATGTATGGATGGGTGTATGTATGTATGTATGCATGTATGTAAGTATGTATGTGTATATGTATGTATGTATGCATGTATGTATATATGTATGCATGTTGGCACACACACGCTCGTACACTTGAAGGCAATGATTGTGAATTGCGCTCTTTTTGGAAGCTGTTGGCTTGTCCATTCCTTCGTCCGTTCGTCCGTCCGTCCGTTGCACTGTCCGTCTGTCCATCCGCTAGCAGTCTTTCAGGCGGCACTGTCCACATCGTTCATTGTTCGCGCGCGTATTTATGTCCGTCTGTCAGCGTATTTAACATACACAGAATAACGCCCAACAACAATGGGCTATCGAATGTGTTTTGTTGCTGCTTAAGTTTTGCATTGCCGCATGGCAGAGTTGCATATGAATGCGAGCGTGCGTATGTGTATATGTGCGTGCAAGTGTGTGCATGTGTGTGTATGTACTTCTTCGTACAAGTGTAAATTTTATTGCTACTTTAATCTTGATGCAATGTCGATCGACATTTCACTTGCTGCTCAACAGCGTCTATATGTACATATGTACACGCGTATGTATGCCTGTTTGCTTGTAACAACAACAATTAGCATTTAACAATAGCTCTGTTGTAATACTGCGATACAGCAGCAATCATTTTGCACCGGAAAGCGAATTTATTTTCGCGATTTCCGGTTGATTATTTGGTCTGGACAAAGCGGTAAAAACACTTCCTTGTATGGCTTTGCTTAGCCGATTTTTGTTGTTGTTGTGTGTGAATGCAGTTTGCTTGAGGGCATTTTTCTCCACTCTCGCCATTCAATCATTTCGGTGGGCATAAATATCTACTTAAATATGTGTGTGTGTGTGTGTGTTCTTTATGATACCTTTTCGAATTGCATGGCTTTCAACTTTTATGTTCGTAATAATGCGGAGAAAGATTTTTATAAATTATGATAGGAAATTACGTAATTTAATTGCCACATGAAAAATGTGCTGGAAAAAAAATATGATTGCGAAATTTCCCATTGAATATAAACAAAGCCGACTATTAAAACGCAAAACTTCATTAGCACCTGAAGATATCGAACACTTCGGTCAAGAAGGGGTGGGTCACCTTTATCAGTTTATACTATAATTTTGTTTATATAACGGTTGTGTAGAAGGTTGCACAAAGAGCAATAATATATCTACTATTCTCACGCCACTTTCTCTGTGAGTCAAAAACTGATAATTTTTTATTAAATTTAAGAAAAAAAACGGGAAAAGCTTAAAAGAAGGGCATATTTTATTATTAAAACGAAAAAATATTTTTTTGAAACAATAAAATCATTTCCCGAGGATATATTTTTTCTCATTTTCGAATGAATTGGTGCACTTTTGAGGTAAGTTTTCGATATCCAGTTGAATCAGTTTTTAATAAAATCATTTTATGAAGTGTTTAAAAGCCGCCCTAACTCCATTTGGGTTAACTGCAGGGAACGTTCGTTGTGGGAAATTATTAGAAAAATGCTTATACATTACATTATGGAAGTTATGTAATAGCAGGGCCACTTTCCGGCAGGTTTCGGATCGCTTTGATATTGCTAAGGGAGCTGGCACTTCGGAAGCATCAGGTCAGTTCATAAGTTCGTGCGTATTTTACCCATAATTTCACTTTTGTACAATTTTGCATACAAAAAATTATTCGCGGAATATAAAGGAACTATTTATATTTTCTTTGATATATTGTACATTCAATAAGTGATTTTAATCGAGGATAGAAGCACGTGTTGTTAAAAAAATAAAATGGGATCTTCGAACGCATATAAGAGGCATTTTTGTATTTTTTTATGTGGTAAAAATGCAACAGCTGCTGCTGCAGAAATAAACACTGTTCACGGAGAGGATACCGTGAGTGTAAGGGCTGCGCAAAAGTGGTTTTCAAAATTCCGATTGGTAAATGCGATGTGGAGGATACCCCTGGACGTCCTGAAGTCTTTAACTCCGACGCCTTCCCCAAACTCGTGGAAGCTGAGAAAAATTTGACAGTCGATATGATAGCTCAGAGGTTAAATTCATCTCATATAGTAGAACAGTTCACAGGCACCTGGTTCAGTTGGGAAAGGTTTCAAAGCTGGGAAAATGGGTTTCGCATAGACTTTCCGTCGCCAACCTTCAGCAGAGAGCGAATGTGTGTTCTCAGCTGCTGCAACGGCCTGAAAATGAAAGTTTTTTGAACCGTATTGTTACTGGTCATGAATGAAATGGGCCCTTTACAATAATCCTGTTCGCAAACGTCAATGGTTAGATGAAGATGAAATACCAGAACCGACCCATAGAGATGGCCTTCACCCCAAGAAGATTCTCCTGTTTATTTGGTGGGATATGGCCGGTATTGTTTATTATGAACTTCTGGAACCAAACCAGATGATCACTGCTGATTATTATTCCCATCGGCTATCAAACCTGAGTAAGGCACTTAACAAAAATCAATCGTCTTTAGTGAATAGACGCAAAGTTTTGCTTCACCACGACAACGCAAGACCTCATACCGCAAGGCAAACATTAGGCCAGCTGAACAAGCTCGGATGGGAGCTGATGCCGCTTTTTGGCTCGAAGGACAAACAATTTTTTGAGCAGGGAATTAAAAATTTGCCTAAACGTTGGGAAAACATTGTAAATAATGAAGGAAAATATATTTTTGATTCATGAATACTTTAAACATCTTTTTTATTAATTTTAAAACCACCTTTAAAAAACGCTCGAACTTATAGACTGACCTGAAATTTCTCTATTTTTTCTGTATATTTCCTGTGTATATTTGCATCACTTGGGGTGCAATTTCAATAAAGAAGGTGGTTTTATTGATTTTGTTGATAAGTGTTATATCTAGTCTATTGTTACATATGTTTTTATCTGTATGTATTGCTATGTTCCAGTATAGTGTATATATTTCACTTTCCATTATATTGCTTGGTGTGTATTTATAAAATGGTTCCTCGTTTTCCAGTTGTAATTTGTTTGCTATTTCTTGGTGTAGAATTTTTGCGCCCATATTATGCATTTCTGTATATTCGGTACCGGCAAGTACATGACATCCTCTGATTATGTGGTCTATCGTTTCTGCGTGTATTTGGTATTTGCGGCATTTATCATCTGAGACGTTGGGATCTTCCAAAATGTGTTTTTGGTAATTTTTGGTGAGGCTAACATGATCCTGAAGGCGAACGCAAATCCCTCAGTTTTAGGATAAAGTTCTCCTTTTTGTAGCCAGGTGTAGCTGTTCTTCTTGTCACCGTTTTGGTCCCGAATCATGTGTAAATGTCTACTGTGTAGCTCTTTCTGTGCTCTTCCTCATCCTGATTTTGGATGTAGCTTTCTACATATATTTTGTCATCTGCTTTCTAATTGTCTTTTTAAACAGTTGGTTTAAACAGCTGACGCACGTTTCGTGTTTTGTTTCACTGTCAAACATCTTCAGTTTGGTCCATAATTTAACCATAAATCGTCTTTCAAACGAACAACGCTTGCAAATCATTGAATTTTATTATAAAAATGTGTGTTTTGTTAAGAAAGTTTATCGCGCGCTTCTTCCATTTTATGGTAAGTTTAATCGACCCACTGAAGCAGCTATTGTGACTAAATTTAGAACCAAGTTTACATTATTGGACATCAAACCACCAAAACACTTACGCATTTTTCTGTATTTTAAGTGTGTTTTTTTGAAAAACTTTCCTATAGCTCTTAAAAAATCACCCTTTATAAGGTGAAGTCCAAAATAAACAAGACTAAAATCGAAACGACAGGAGCTTTGATCTGATAACTTCGAGTTTATTTATTGAAAATAGTCTCCTCTGGCCTCGGAATATCCTTCAGGAAGTCGGTACAAGCCTTTTGGATGGCCTCTACGGACGCAAAACGTTTTCCTTTCATGGCCAAATGCAATTTTCCGAATATGTAGAAGTCACAGTGAGCCATATCAGGCAAATACGGTGAGTGATTGATGATTAAAATGCGATTTCTAGTCAAAAATCAGTCACAAGAGTGGATCGATGAGATGCAAACGATTATCATGCAATAAGCGCCAGTTTCCTCGTTCGCGGTATTTAGGGCGAAGTCGACGAATGCGATGCAACAAACGCTTCAAAACGCCAAGATAGAAAACTGCATTGACGGTTTGGCCCATTGCCATGAACTCCTTGTGGACAATTCCCTTGGAATCGTAAAAACAAATGAGCGCCGACTTGATTTTGACATCTCGACACGCAATTTTTGGGTGGTGGCTCGTCTGGGGCCTTCCATTCGGCACTTTGACGCTTAGTTTCATTTCCAGGTTCATGTTGAAAGCACCACGTTTCATCACCAGTTACAATGTATGTAGTTAGGGAAGTTCTCGTCTTTTCTCGCCCCTTTAATGAGGTCTTCCGAATATTGCATTGTGAGCAATTTTTTCTCCTCAGTTAACTTGTGCGGAATGAAACGTGCACAGACCTTTCGTAAGCCCAAAAGATCCATCAAAATGCGATAAATCCATGTTTTGGAGATATTCAACTCCGACTCCTTGAATTTCAACGATGATTTCCGTTCATTTTTGATAAATTTACGAAATAATTTCGGCGGAGTTTTCGGTGATTACTGATTTTGGGCGGCTCGTATGTTATTGTCATTTATGTCCTCACAACCATCTCTGAAACGTGTAAACCACTCATGAACTCTGGCACGAGATAGACATTCATCGCCATAAACTTTTTTCATAAATTCAAATGTCTCGGTAATTTTCGGCTTTACCGATTTTAAAACAAAATTTGATAGTTCTTTGTACGAAACTCATTTTTGTACCGATGACACAAACATACTGACGCAATAACTTCACTTCCACTGAACCAAATGTCAGCAAGCTTTCACTGGAAGTCAGCTAGGGATGTAACTTCGAACGCACTAATTCATTAATGGTGCTATAAAAAACATTTTTATGACACCAGCCTTGTTTAATCTGGACTTCAACCTGTATAACTAATGTAAATAATAATTGTCTATTTGAAAAGAGTGATCCTGGCCTCACGAGAACATTATAAAGGACTCTCTTTGCTGACACTCTTTATAAAATGTTTACTGAGCTTTTGTTAGCACGCATTAATGTTTGGATTAATTTGAACAAAATCATTACGGAGTTTCAAGCTGGTTTCCGCAAGGTATACTTTATAACCGATCCCCTTTAAACCTGACGTCAATTGTGTATTTTTATTTCAAAGCAAAAAAGAAAACTTTCGCCTTGTTTGTTGACTTTTTATTTGCCTTTGAAGTGACACCTTAAAGTTTGTTTCTTCAAAAATTATCATCTTATGGCCCTCCATCTATATGATCGAAATATTAAAATTGTTATGCGAAGATACTTCAAATCATATTTGGCTCCATGACGAACTTTGCCCCCTTTTTTTGCAAATCGAGAGGTAAGTCAAGATGGTCCGCTTAGCTCATCTTTGATATCTCTGTTTTTAAATGATTTAAACGATTTCCTACCTGTTGGAGTTAAAGTAGCTAATCTTCGTATCAAACTGTTAATGTACGCCGAGGACTTAGGCCTTTTTCCAGAGTCTCCGACCGATTTGCAGGGTATAATCGAAGCATTCCGTAATTATAGCATTCAATGGAGGCTCCATAAGTAAAAAAAAATAAAGTAAATTTGATTAAACCGGAATGTATGGTGTTTTGAGGGTGTAGCAGAACTCCTTCGTCTTATAATATACATTAATTAGATGTTTGGCGACGCGAATATCGAGATTGTTAACGAATATAAAAATCTGGTCGCGCTGCTTATATAGAAACTCTCTTATACGAAACATTTACATGTGAAACTTGGTGATTCTAAAACTGCTATTAATGCAACTTGGCTTAAATAAATTAATAGGCATCGGATCTACATTTGAAATAAACTAAACATTTATAATATCTCCTCAAGGACAATCATGTTTTATGGCGCGCAAGTTTGAAGTGTCGACGCATACGACTCACTTAAGAGACTTCTACGTTTCTTTATTAAAAAATTCATATTTTTGCCGCCAAATACTCCAAATTATATGATTCACATCGAAACAGATTTACTTCTACTTTAATCAATAACCACTACATCCACCGTGATTTTCAATAACTCTTTGTATTCGATTTGCCACAGAATTGATAATCCTACGGCTCGTTTCTGTGGGGGTGCAATTCCATGTTTCACTGATTTTTTGCTATAAACCCTTTTCGATGTGTCCTTCCCGATTCGCATCTTTAAATCTTTCCAAAGGTTTGCAATGGGGCTTAGGGCGGATGACTGGCTTAATCAATGCATAATTTTAATATTTTTTTAAAAACCACTCACGTACTAACATTGAGGAGTGTTTTTGGTCATCATCTTGCATAAAAAGCCACCGAAGTGGCATATTCTCCTCAGCAAATAGTAGTAACACTTCTTTAAGCATGTCTTTGTAAATAAATTTGTCTATTTTATTGATTATGAGGCGAATAGGTTTTACGCCACACCAAGAGAAGCATCCCCAAATCATTATGTTGCCGCCACCGTATTTTTTTTTTTGTTGTGAACCGCTGTTAGAACTCTTGTTCTTTAGGACGTCTAACATTTCACCCAGCATCATTTCCAAATAATTTGTTTTTTTGGCCCTCCAAAGTATGTTATACCATTTTTTTATACTCTCTGGTCCACACCATGACTTGTGCTCTTGAGAAAAACTTTTCCTCTTTCTTAAATTTACTTGTTTCAACAAAAGAACTTTGCGGCCTAAACTGCCTGGTAGGTTCATGTTGGGGAATTGACGCCATACAGTTCTCGCTGATACTACGTTGTTGAATTCAGCTGCAATGGTCTTTGATGACGTAAAAGGATCCCTCTTGGTAAGAGTCACAATTAAATTATCAGTAGTGCAAGTCGTTTTCTTTTTGCCACCATGTCCTTCTATCAGCGCTATAGGCTGCATTCAAGGAGAAGGTGCATTGGAGTCTCCTTGAGTTGGTCGCAGAAACAAAAAGAATTAGTCCATATTCCAATCTTGTGTAGGTGACTTCGCAGTCTGCAATGCACTGTAAGAATGCCCCTGGGTAATCTCAGTTTATCCATTGAGAGGGTTATGCGTTTTTGAAACCTTTTTTAATTGCACCTCTGTAAGGATTTCGCCTGTCGTAGTCCCATAGTTTGGTGCCAGCTAACCTCGCTTAGCCTTTGCTCTTCACTCTTAAGATTCTCCTTAAAGGTGTGCTGTCCAATTAGCAAGGAAGTACTCGGATCGTATTCATAATGAGGTCGCAGCCTCGCCTGCCAATACGTTCCTTACTTCATTCTTGTGTCTTGAGACTCAAATTAGCCGGGTGCGATTGTACGTTCCTAACAGATTCAGTTATACTCAAAGACCAGTGAGGACTTAATCTCACAGGATGGCCGAGTCTTGAGTGTCTCCTGACTGTCGCTCAGAATGGAAGTTCTTGTCTAAGTGAATCTCTGCACAAGGAGTGTTGGCCTACATCACCGCTTGGAAGGAGCTTGGCAAACTAAAACCAAATGGGTAAGTGTTGCGCAAGGTACTAATACGGATATGAAATTTGCTGCTCCGTAATTAAGATGAATACTCGATTTCTCTTTTAATTACTTTAAAACCAAAAGACAGTCTGGATTTCGCTCTCACAAACTCACTGATATGCAAACGAAGGCGGACAGACGTGTCACACTGGCATGCACTCTCGCGCTGGAGGTCAACATCACCTCGACCAAATCCATGAAAGTCAATCACAACAAAGCAAGACATATAACGGTTGAATAGTGTCGAAGGCTTCTGCTAACTCGGCTAAACTTTCTCCGTAGACGGTGAAGCAGATGAAGATGTCAACTGCAGGCTAAACAAAGCAAAGACGGCGTTTGGCAGAATGCGCACAGTATCGGCGAGTTCGCAAATCTCCAGGCATACTAAACTGCATATATTTAGCTCATAAGCGTAGTCAGTATTTTTGGAAGGAAGTAAAACATGGCTGGTCTCCAACGCCATCACACAGAGGCTACAATCTGCCGTCAATAAATGCCTCCGCATCATCTCCGTTAACGAATCAAGAATCCTTTCTATGATAAATCAAGTGCAGAAAGTGGTAATGAATAGGATAGTACAGAAAATCGCCAGATGGCATCACGAAAATGGCACTGAACTGGTTCTCGCAAGGGGGTAGAGGTCACGATCGGCCAAAGAATACTTGAAGAAAGTCGATGCTGCACGAGTTAGTATATGCCGAGATCACATGGAACGGCGCAAAAACAATAGCCCAGAACCGTGTACGATGGAAGAGTCTGGTCGAGGGCATATGCTACTTAACGCAATGAACAAGGAAAAAAAATCTATTCCAGATCATCTTAGCCTTTGGTCCCTGAATACCATTCGGAAGTGTCCGGGTTTTTTCTAATAGCGGTCGCTACTCGACAGGCAATGTCAAATCTCGGTGTGATTTCTGGCTTGAAAAAGATCCTCCGCTAAACTATAGGTCCCTCCATTTGTGGGGGCAACATCAACACCCACGCCACAAATAGAAGGAGGAGCTCGCCTTAACACCCAACAAAAAGCGCAAGCGCTAGTTACATGTGAAGTTGTATCTATTCATCTTGAATACCCTAATGGCAGTCGAAAACTACGTATTTTAGAAAACACTTGTACTTGCACCTTCTTAGATACATATTTTAATTCAAGCGACACACCGCTCCACACGCCGACGTAGCGTCCTTTCATATCCCACTTTAATTGCAAAGCCAACGCTTTTTATCAATAAATCCATCGCTCCTCTGTGCGCGGCTCTAAAATGTTGGCATTAGCGGCAGATGAGCAGCTGCAGCATAAATGCATCAAAACACAATAATCAAGAAAACGAAAAAGAAATTAAAAAATGAAATAAATAATAACAATACGGCAAAGGAGCAACCAAAGTGTGCGCCCCTGTCACCAACAACAACAACACACGCCGAGCTCTTTCACACGTGCACTTATCCACACATATAGACGTGTGTGTGTGTGTGTGTAGGACCAGCTAAACAAACGAGAAATAAAAAGAAAAATTTGTTTACGCAACTGAATGAACGGGACCTGGTCTTAAGGAAATATACACTCACACATACGCAGGTACAAATGTTTCATTTTTTATCATCCTTCTTAGTTATCCTGCATGACTGCAATGTTATTTTTCGGCATTGGCTACATTTTGTTACGTCTTTAGGTTTGCTTTAAGGATTAATAAAGGCGCGTATCAACATTTATTAGTTGTTGGCTGCGCATGCGCCGCAGCGCTAGAGGCCAGTCCAGGCGGCTCAAAAAAAAGGCCCGGTGTTTCGTTTGGAAACAAACAGAAAAACACTTGCAACGTGCTGCGCGCAACACTTCAAACCCCTCACACTGTACTTGCACCTTCTTCTGCTTCTTCTTCCTCTTCTTCTGCGTTTGCCTCTGCTTCTCCTTACTCATAATACGAGTAATACGTAGGAAGGGTTGCAGTGAAAGGCTTTTCATTTACAGTTGCAGTGAAATGTGTTGCGTGTTTGCCGCTTCTGTGGCCAACGCCGCGGCTGCTGGGGATGCAAGCTGCACAAGTCTGCGTCCGGTGAGGCTGTAATGAAGCAGCGGTAATTCTAGCAGCTGACCGAAAAGCGAGTGCACTCATTGGTTGTCCGCTCGATTAGCTAACTAAATGTCTGGCGCGTGGCATTGAATGCACGGACATGCGCGTGTATGCAAACGTGAGAGTCAAAGGGTTAATGGTGTTAATAGAAGGCAAGCGTAGCGTTGAATTAATAGTTGGAGAGTGTAATTTCTGGCATTGAAAAAAGCGGGTTGAGCAATTGATTACCTGCCTTTTGTTTTGTTTGATATTTACATAAGTTGACCTCTGAAGAGGAGTAACCTTTTTGATGAAGCACCCTTGATTACATAAGATTTCAGTGTCTAACAGATTTGTTTTTCGTTAGCCCATAAACTGTGCAACTGGTGCGTACTGGAGTGCTCTTCTTCTTCTGGATTCGTGCGATAACCGCTTACGCGATTTTGGCCGAGTTTAGCAAAGCGCGCCAGTCGTTTCTTTCAGTTGGGTACACCAAGTGAAGCCAAGTCCTTCTGCACCTGATCTTTCCACTGCAGAGGAAGCTTTTCTCTTCCTCTGCTCCATTCAAACGACTTGACCCGCGAAGCCGCTGGATCTTTATTCGCTGCGATATGAGGAGCGCTTTACTTGCTGATAGATTCGTTCAATAATTGTGAAGAGAAGGTATGCTACTTCCGTACCGCTTCCTAGCACTATAGACGGAGGACTCAGAAAGTTCTAGGGATGCCACCCCATTCAGTTTCCAAACTCGTAGCTATGCTTACCGGTCATTAGACGATCGGCACACACGCGCAAAAGTTAGGTTTACCACTTAACCGCCATTGCAGAAGTTGTGGGCGCCTTTCAGAGCAGGAGACTGTTGAATATTTTCTCTATAAATATCCGGGTTTGCCAGCTAGACGATATGGTCACTTAAAACTCCTTTCTTCAACAGCCTGGGGCAGTGCGCCAACCTAAATCCCTTCATTATTTTCCATGACATCAACAGCTCTAACTGTGTGTAGATATTTCTGCCTGTTGGGAACTCATAATGGTATCAAAACGGCACTTTGGTGCTACTTGGGAGCGCCAGAGTGGTACTTCAACTATTTCACATACCTACCTAGGTGTGCTTCTTTAGTGCTTTGGTGTGGTGTTGGTTCGCCTCTTTTTAGAGACCAGTTTTGTGTTTGAAATTTTCTGAATACTTGAGGAGGTTTTAAAGTTTGCTTCCAGGCCTCTCATCCAGGCTCTCTTAGCTTGATGAAACGCAATCGCCTAGTCCAATCTCGTCAGTAGTTAGTAGCAGAGGTCCGAATTGCCTGGTTGACCTAATAGAAGCAGCTGAAAGTGGATAATTTCAATCCCACCATAAACACACCATAACCTTCGCGACCTTAATCTGGGTTGGGCGATCATTTGGGCCGGCAAACCACGATTCGATAACGCTGTTTCTTGGTAT
The DNA here is from genome assembly GCF_028408465.1 of Anastrepha ludens. Taxonomy (NCBI): domain Eukaryota; kingdom Metazoa; phylum Arthropoda; class Insecta; order Diptera; family Tephritidae; genus Anastrepha; species Anastrepha ludens. The sequence goes on from NC_071499.1 coordinate 17,780,399, forward strand.
TGTTTTTGTATGTGCACTATAATCCGAACAACAGTCACTATTCGCTTCAAAAAACATACCTAATTCGTTGTGTTTGCGTCAAAGCGACGTCAATTCGGTTCAAACTGTTCCGTTTCTCTTTTGTTGAATTCATGTGGTTTTCGTGCAACGAGCTAACATCCCCATTGAAATGATTCAAATAGTTTTCTGACTTATCTTCAGTACCAGGGTACAGGAATATATCCAACTCCACGGTTTCCAAGATTTTATCCACATTCGCAACGATTTGCCTACCAGAGAGTGCTTCAACTTCAACGTCCGTATTTCTAGAATCATTACTTTGGTGCGGCATCCGGTATTGTTTCGGGCCCATGTCATGCTAAGGTCATCTTTACTTAGATAGATACTTTATGAGGTTTGCACTTTGACCTCATGGTCTTTTGTGCCCCTCTACTCACTGATGCGAGCTGGCGTAGAAATATAGCACAGTCCACCAGCCTTGCCTGAAAAAGTTTTTGAATGGGCATGGTACTATTGATACCCTGGCTGGGATACCCTGGATATGAAATATCCAAAATAAGCACGATCAAAGACATTGCGAGGAGCCTTTTTAATAAGGCAGTATTATTTGCCTGATTTATTTATAAAACGTGAAATATTAATTCAATTTATTTTACACGAAAAAGGAGCACTGGTTAGCTGTATGTATGGATGGAGATCTCCAAGCAAAATGAAAAAAAAGATGGGTTCATCGATAGGCTATAAGCCTGTCAGGGTATACGGTGAGAAAAAATCAGAAGCATTTTAAAGTTAAGACTTTGGTTAAGCATTTCTCCTAGATAAGGTTAGGTTGTAATGGATATGAAACACATTCAAGCTCATAACCCGCTGTGATACCGCAATGGAAACTTATCCTCATCTCACATTTCTCCCAAATTGGCTTCTTTCTTATGTTAGATAGACCACGGAGCTCGCTTGTGCGTTAACATCACCAATCTGTCATAGATGCAATTAACATAGAACCAGGTCCTCCACCAATCCAGACCGGCACACCATTAGTGCAGTAGTTGGTTGCCGTATTGTCTAATGGGAACTCACGGGGACTCATGGCAAACATATGAGGCTGCCCTCTAATAACTTCTGTTGCAGTTGCGTGAATGAGGAGGAAGTGGCGATCGTTAAACACTTTCTGTGCCACTATCCAACTCTTGACAGAATGTGGTATTATTGTATAAACTCAAGCAGACCTAGAATCCGCAGTCGTCCACAGTATTTCATCGTTTATTAAAGAGACAAAATGATTTCACCACATTCGGAAGTAGAGGTGAACTTGAGCCCAAGGAAGTGATTTCACAATACGCCTCCAGGTTAGACCTGGATTCCTCAACACTATAAGGAAGAGTGGGAAGAATCGTAACCCATCCTAAACCAAGCTATACACTAAACACTCGTATTAAACCCTCGTACCAAATCGTAGTATTAAACACTTTATGGACGTACAATAGAAAAAAACAAACCTTGAATGCTGACAACGCAAAGTCATCAAGTGACATATCACGAGAAAGGGACACTTTTGGCATTGGTGGGTCCATCCCACATTTAATATTGCAAGTAAATTTGATCGTCAAAAAGATTTGTGCTCGTTGGATACCGCATAATTTATTAATTGCTCAAAAACGGACTCGCGTCGATTAGTGTAAAGAAATGTTGAAAAAATTCCGCCGCGGTAGTTCAAAGCATGTCTACGTCTCGAAACAAATGACGAATCTTGGATCTATGCACATAAGGAGGAAACAAAAACGAAATCACCAGTATGATTCCAAGATAGGCTTTTTTTTTGTCGGGACAACTAGCAAGTACAGCACTTAGACACAATTAAGTCCATTGTACTGCACTCGGGCTCCCTTTTTTAATTTTCTTTAAATCTACTCGACCTCCGAAGGAATCTGAGTAGATCTTGTGGCGCCAAGAAGCCAAGGAGGTCGCTTCTTAACACATCAGTGCCAAATACCTCATCTGATTCGAGCGAAGGCGGAGCAGACGCATAGGAAGTGGTCCGTCGTCTCATCCTCCTCTTCACAAGCTGGGCAGAGTACAATGTCTGTGATACCTACATTTTCCATGTGCTTCGCTCACAGAAAGTGGCCCGTCATCAGTTCAAACAGTTGCCTGCAGTTCCTTCTGCTTAATGAGAGGAAGATTTGCGACAGTCGGTGGGACATGACAGGTAACATCAGTTTAGTCCATATGCAGCCTCTTTCAGCCCAGCTCGCTTGTGGGTTGTAGTAACCTCATCCTAGCTAAGGAGTCAGAGGTCTCGTTACCGATGATACCCACGTGTGCCGCGGACCATTCTAGCATCAGGCTATTATGTCTACCGACATAGTTGCGCCTGGATTTGCAGGACTCGATCACCCCTGATGTGGTTGGGAGGCTGTCTAAGGTCATGAGCGCAGCTTGGCTGTTGCTGCAGACACATACAGATTTGCCTCTCCATCTGTTTTCCACAACAAACTTGATCATTTCTTGAAAACAAGCATACACATCCACTTGAAACACCGATTCATGCATTCCAATAGCAAAGTGCAGTTTTGTCCCGCTGGATTCCACGTAGACCACAGAGCCGCGGCGTGCTCGGCCCTGGGGCCATCCGTGACAATGCGAAAACAATGTTTGCCGAACTCATTTTCAAAGTTTGACCAAAATTGAGCTTCTAGCAGCACCACACTGTATCTCTTTTCAAGTATGCAAGATGGGATTAATCCAACAAGAATTGTTTGCGGAAGAAGCACGTCAAAGAAAATGGATGTCGGTTCGGAAAATCTGGTCATGTCGCAATTATACTAAGAGAGAAATTAAACAGTCAACGTAGAACCGACTGTCGTAGAAGCGAACATTGCAAGCTCTCATTTAACGGCTCGCACAACAGAGTTGTTGTGCACTCAAAAGACCGAATTAATGAGTCATCCGCCCTACAGCCCTGACTTGGCACCTAATGATTTATTTTTGTTCCCGAATGTCAAACATAAAATGCGAGCTCAACGATTTCAACGCATGAAGCAGCTAGTTTGGAGGTATCTTTTGAGTAGCAAAAGCGCCTTAAAAATTGGTTCAAGCAAATGGAAGAGTATATTGAATACCAATACTTTGAAAAAGAATAAAGCCAATTTCATTATTACTTTACTAAGTTTTCGTGATTGGGCGAAAACGGTAAAGGGCAAGCCTCATAGTACCGGCTACCAGGCGGCACCGATAGGGGATCAGTGAGGGAGAGGTGTGTTTTTCAGTCAGCAACGAAAAACTACAAAAATAAATAAAAATGTTAAAAAATTTCATATAAAAAACAGAAAATCAAAAGGAAAATTAAAAAAAGAAATAAAATTAAATAAAAAATTAAAAAACTATGTTAAGAAGAATTAAAAAAACAAAAAATTAAAAAAAAAAATAAAAATGAAAAAAGTATGTTTACAAACACCCTAAAGATTTTATCACTTTGTAACATAATTTTTCACAGAAAAAGAAATAACAGCAATTCATTTCGAAAAGTATCGATGTATGTGTGCTTACAATAGAATCACAAAGTAGAAGTGTTTACAGCCTAAATGACATTGATTACCAACGAATTACATCTTACTAAATGTCTACATTGCACGATTACAATCTCACTGCATAATAAAACGCCCCGAATGACCTGATTAAGGCAGCAATCAAATGTACAAACATACAGATACACAGATCCATATCAAAGCACAGACGAGACACAATGAAAATAAAAAATCTCCGAATTGTCACCGGCAAAGATTTCGCATCGTACAGGTCCCCTATTGACATGCATAAATCAAGTGGCAGAAGAAAAACACGGCGGGGCGCGTGTGAAACCGCCCCGTCAACCGTTGCACCAGCCTCCAAATGAGCTCGTTAACAATTTTACACGACAGCAAAAGGATGCTGTAAAACTGTCAATTCCGTATTTCTTTATATATGACAACACTTCATTACGGGCAGCGAATTCCGAGTAAGCCTAATAAAAGTGATACGACTACTGCTTGGCCTTCTGCGGCAGCAAGTACTTCAATAAACCGCGTGTTATGGAAAAAGTGAAATTTTCATACTGTACGAGTACCTGCAACGTCTGATGATACTCTTCCTCTAATGTTCTCTATTCCAATTTTACGCATGCGCGCTGCTTAAGCAATTGCCTCCGCATAAGCAGCATTGGATAGGAAAAATAGCAAGCTGAGCGTGGATCAAAATATTATACTACTTATATACATATGTGCATGCAAGTGTGTGTGGAGTGCATGAAAACGAATATCCTTTGAGTTGCGCAGCCCTAACATAACCGCTCATAAAAGGATTTGTACGATTGCTATCGATGTCGCCGCGGCGTACGCCTACATTAGAAAAAATATCACTTTCATTATCTCTTAACCATAGGGCGAGTGTACATTTGTGTGTAGGTATGCGCGTATGTATGCATTCACGTGAATTCAATTTGTATTTTCCCATTTATCTATGCAATGGAATCGACGGGTTGTCTTTATAGCTGAAGTGGCACTTGTAGCTCGCATAAATTATTGCCTCAATGACAAGAGATGCTTTGTCAATTTCTTTAACGAACGCGAATTCTTCAAATATGGCTGTTTTTTTTTGTATTTAAATCAATTTGTAAATGTTTCTATCGGGATTTTATAGTTTGACGCTCATTAGTGCACGGCTCAATGCGTAAGAATAAAAATGAATGTATAAATTTTAAGGATATGTTTTGTTGTATAAGTGGACCCTTTGAAGCTCTTCTTCAAATTTATTTACCAACTAATATACGAAATTCAGTGAGCTGCGACGAATGGAGTGCAATGGAATTGTGAATGGCTGGATATTTTCTAAGGCCTCAGCCATTGCGTTTTATTTATTTATTTATACTCAAAAGCCCGATGCGCGCAATTATAAAAACTCAGTAAAATATTAATGAAAATAGGTGTATTGTTTTCTAAAATATTCTACTTGGAATTCAATACACCTCTGCATTCGATTTAACCAATTTTCAAGGCACTTTTGCTACTCAGAAGTGAATACCTTCAAACGAGCCCTTACATGCGTTGAAATCGTTGAGCTGGCATTTTATGTTTGACATTCGGGAACAACAAAAATAAATCATTAGGTGCCAAGTCAGTGCTGTAAGGCGGATGACTCTTTAATTCGGTCTTTTGAGTGCTCAAAAACTCTCTTGTGTGAGCCGATTTTTTGCCACTCAGAATTGGAAACCTCTAAAATGAGCTGACGAACTGTTTCAACAGCTTCTTCAGGCTTTGAAAGCCGCGCATTTTATTTTTGTTTTCCGGGAACAAAGGAAAACCATTAGACGCCAAAGTGGGTTGTAAGGCGGATGACTCATTTCTCCGATCTCTTGAGTGCTCAAAAACTCTCTTGTGTAGGTTGTTTGCCCTTCCTTAGGTAAGGTTAGGTTAGCCAGGTTTATTGTCTAACACAAAGCACTCGGTGGCCTTAAAGCCCATTTCCATCCCCTAACTAAGTTGCTTAAACCACTCAGATCTTTTTAAGAAAGTAATCAGTCCCTCCAATGAGACATTCTGCAAATTTCTCACGCCTTCACAGAAGAGGCGTTGTACGGACTCAATTTCTTCTTCATCTCCACAGCTTCTGCAGAAGACATTGTGAGGTGCACCCATTTTACTGGCTGGATGCCAATAGTGCAGTGAGCCGTTATAACACCTGTGAAGACGATGGTAGTTGATCTGTTGAATCCAAGCAGACATTCTGTTCGTTTTAAGATTTAGTATTGACCAGCGCGCTTTAGAGATCCTGCAGTTAATAGTCAGAAATCACCTTCTGTAGGTTTCCGCGATTACGCGCCAGTCAATCGTAGTGTATAGTTCGTTTAGAGGATTGCTTATGACCTCTACCACTCGCTAAAGGTCAAGCTCAGAGACTTTCCTTGCACACTCATTCGGTGTTTTATTTCCCTCCACTCCAGAGTGGTCAGGAACCCAAAAAGGTGTGGTGCTGCTTTGCTGGAGAAGCAAAAGCGGTTTCCTGTATGGTTTTACTTAGTTCCTTAGTTTTACTTAGTTCCTCAAAAAATGTTTGTTGTTTTGTTTTAAGTTTATCTTGTGGTGAAGTTGCGAATTTAACAGATTTTACGAACACTTCCGAAACAAGTAACCATTTTTTTTTTGAAGTGCTTCTTCCGCGAACAACTTTTGTTTGATTAAACTGGTGTAGGAGCACCCATAATGGCGACTGCTGCTTGGTTTGCGGCTCCTATGCATAGGCCCAAGATTCGTCACCTGTTCGATGTCATAGACATACTTTGCATCACCGCGGCTGATTTTTTTTCTTCATTGCTCCTCGGAGAGCTTTCTGTATATATTTTTTTAGAATCTTACGGTGGCTGCCGTAGCCGGATAGACGGAAAATTACAATATAAATTTCAGATAGAGTGATTAATTTTGCGCCACTTAGTAAAAAATAGTTTGAACATTTTTTTTGTTTGAAAAACAGGTTGGGGTAGAATGCTTTGGTAATTTGGAAATTCTTCTTCTTCTTCTTGGAAATTAAAGGAGGAAATTTAATAATATCGATCTGTAAACATTTGATTAATTTTGCGCCACCTTGCATCAGGTGTTGTTTTTTTTTATGAAATTACCTACCTACCAGATCATAAAAAAAATTCATTCCAACAATGTTTCCGTTTAATATAATATTTTCATTTTACGTTCTCAAGCTCTTAAAAAAGCACCCGATATAAGAAAACAATCAAAAGCCGGGGAATTAAAAGAGGAAATTTAATAATGTCGATCTGTAAACATTTTATGCCAAATCTGCCCATAAGGTGATTAATTTTGCGCCACCTTGTATCGGGTGTTTTTGTTTATGAATCCTACCAGATCATAAAAATGCATTACAACAATATTTCTGTTTTCTGTTTTCATTTTACGTTCTCAAGCTCTTAAAAGATCACCCGATATAAGAAAGCAAAACACCTTGTATCGGGTGGTTTTAGGAAATTACCTACCAGATCATACAAAAATGCATTACAACAATATTTCTGTATTGTGTTTTCATTTTACGTTCTCAAGGTCTTAAAAAAGCACCCGATATAAGAAAACAATTAAAAATCGAGGAATTAAAGAGGAAATTTAATAATGTCGATCTGTAAACATTTTAAGCCAAATCTGCCGATCGGGTGTTTTTGTTTATGAATCCTACCAGATCATACAAAAATGCATTACAACAATATTTCTGTTTTGAGTTTTCATTTTACGTTCTCAAGCTCTTAAAAGAACACCCGCTATAAGGCAACAATCGAAAATCGAATGAACGAGCTGCGGTGAATTTTTAAGTCACCTTGTTTTTAACAGGCCTCCTGTAATACTCATTAGAAATCAACCCTACTATCGCTGTCATGCGGTCATATATGTATACCCGGGCATGGATGCATTCCCACAAAAACAAAAAGTTGTGTATGTCCAAGCCAACTAATTGACTAAAGATGAATGATCTTTATTTATTATAACTGACACCAGCGTCCCAGAACACTTGTCAGCACATTCTTAATCCGCTCTTGTCGTACCTGTAAATTTGGCGCGACGTTGCGGTGGTCCACCAAAGCAACAGCATATCAAACGGTAGTCCACTTTGGGCTCGAACACATGTTTGCCGGATTAGCAGACAAGATTTTCTCACAATCAGCAAATAAACACAAGACGACGGCGGTGGTGACGGCGGTGCAATTAGCCTAACGAGACGGTTAAGCAAACAACTAAATGATAAACAAAAATACCCCAAAAAAAAAAACAAGAAAAGTGTCTAAAAATAAAAAAAACTAAAGTCCGCTACAGCCTCGAAAAAACAACCGCACAGGTTAATCAAACAGACAAATTAATTTCACTGGCCCGTTTGTGTGAGTGCGAGTGTGTGTAAGTGTCTGGCGGTGGCCAGTGCCAAAAAAACCAGCTACTAAAACACCAAAAGGCACCGAAATCGAATGTGTGGTCTACGCCAATTATGCACCGCCAGGCGGCTATCCATACTTAGTCGAGCTAAAGTTGGCAACCGCAAATGGGAGCGGCGGCACAATGAGACACATTAACTTAACAATTTTATCGCCAACTGAGCGTTTAAATGGTCAGAAGCATCAGCAGCAGCAACAACACCACTAACAATTATAGAAAGAAATCGGGTTTCCAATTTGGGAAGTGAATTGTAAAATGCAACAAATTAAATGAATGAAACCGAACAGGAAGCGAAAAGCGGCGACACGGCTGAGATGCTACCGAACGGCGGCGACGGCGCGGCCACAAAAGCGCAATGATAGTGGAAAGTGGCAAAGTGAAGTATTACCCGAATGATAAGCGTAATTTCTTAATTTAATGACCAGCAAAAATAAAAGGCAACGGAGAAAGCCACTAAGTTGCCATGAAGAAAAAAAAACTAAAAAAAAAAACGCAGAACCCAACTCGACTTCATGCGTTTTTTTTTCGCTCAGCCGCTGATTAGATTTTATTCAACCCACAACGAACTCATTACGCAAATGCACAGGAGAAACACGCAATTGCCGCTAAAGACGCGTGCGTGTTCGTGTGAGGTGTCCACTTGCTGGCTTACCATGGCAATTGAAATATGGTGGCATCAGCAGTGCATGACCTTCATTATCCGTCATCAACGGGGCACAGCTTATGCTACGGCAAACTTCAAAATACTATGTCGGTGCACAGCTGTAAAGGTAGTAAATTTACATAATTATCATGTGAATAGCAGAAACTCCCGGAGAGTGGCATTCCAGGAGCAGCAGCACCAGCAGAGTTTACTCGTATGCCGAACACAGCAACAGCGTTGTGTAGCTGGAGCTGCGCGCCACGGCAATGACAGTGGCGGTGACCACCAAGCAATGCACTATTTAAATAACCACACTTTATGACGAGCTCAGATTCACACACACGCACACGCACACACAGGCGCAAATACTCGACCGATCGTATCGCATGTCAACCGTGCAATCTCCATCTCATTACAACCAACTGCATAGCGGATCAGTGCAAAGTCAAAGTCAATTTTGGTGCACCGCCAAGTTGCACCACAAACCTATGCAAAGGCAACGGTCGTGGAGGCAATATTAGTAGCGATCATCTCGAGCTCAATGACTCAATTAAGTCGATAAGTTTTAAGCGTAGCAACTGACTTAATCACTGGTGAACTGTTGAGGTAGCCAATCGCATTTACTTTACTAAACTCGCTTTAGAGCTGCGGCGCGGGAATTCGTAAAGGGCATACCGGCTACTAGAAACTCGTATGCGTGTAGGAACCGCAAATATCCCCATACTTGTAATGAAGGCATATTTTGCAAAATGATTGCGATAATTTCAATAACTTTTATTTGATTAGGTAAAAGTGCTTTTCGGAGCGACTAGCGTGGAACAAGTGATACATTACGGTGGAGCGATTTGCGGAGTAATATGAGCGTGCAATCTGTAGTTGAAAAGAATTTTATGCATCGAGAATACTGAAGATATTAGATGGATGTTTTAGCTATAGCTTTACGGACATGACCGCAAAAATTCAACGTCTTGCAGAGGTGGCAGCCTGCTATGGTCCCAAAATCAATATTAATAAGACCAAAACATTACGAAACAACGTAATAAATAACCAGCCGATCGAAGATGTCAACTCATTCTGCTACCTGGGTAGCATTTTTAACCACCCATGGCGGAACTAGAGCTGATGGCAATCGCAGACTTCAGAAAGCAAGACAAGCCTTTTGGCGACAAGAAGGACCAGTTTGGAGGTCCGTCTTTTGGTCAATATCCATCAAACTAAAAAAAATTCAATGCCAATGTAAAGTCAGCACTCCTGTTCGGCTGTGAGTCGTGGAACATGCCAGTGCTATAAAAAAGTGCAAATTTTTATCAACAAGTGTTTGCGACGTTTATTGCGTATTTCCTGGGAGATAGCGCAACTAAATGCTAGTAACATTGAGGTTAGAAGAAGGAAGTGACGGATGGATTTACCCCGTCCTGTGTAGACCAACGGAGGACGTAACGAAAATGGCCATCTAATGGAATCCGCAGAGAAGTCGGAGGCCAGGACGCCTGGAGAAGGCAGATCGAGCACGAAATTGCAGCCCAAAATCAGAGCTGGAGAGAGATAAAATCCCTGTCCTTAGATAGAGAAATTAAAGACTGCAGACTGGACATTTGCAAAGAAAATATTCAATAGTCTCCTTCTCTGCCAAAACCCCATAGCTTCTGCAACGAAGGTTGTACGGAATTCAAAGCTGTTTCGCATAAGTTCCCATCATTCAGCTATTCCCAGCTATGAGTTTGGAAATTGAATGGTGTGGAATTCCCAACACTTTAAGCGTCGTATTGGGGCCAAAGTATTTTTGATATATCACCAAATAGGTTAGAACTCTAAGAAGAAAGAAATTGTGCAGTTTTCACGGTCAAGGGGACACCGAAGTCTGAGATGGGGACAATTAAAAAAGGTTCTTAAGAGAAGATTCTGTCGACCTTCTTCTAGCAAGCTCATTGACAATTTCATTTCCCTATATGCTCCTATGCCCTGGAATCCAGATAAGAGTAATGTTTCTTGCACATTCGAGATATTTGATCTCCTCCTTATAGGAATTGACCAGAACAGGACTGCGACATGGCGACGACAGTGTCTTGATCGTAGCTGGACTATCGTAAAAGGTATTTATGTCTCGCTCCCAACAGCGATCACTAAGCATTTCGCATGCCTGCAGGATCGCGAAGACCTTTGCTTGAAAAACACGATTAGTTTTCGACAGTTTACAGGAGACTGAAATATTGTCTGCTCTAGAGAAAACCCCCCTTCAACTCCAGATTCCATCTTGGATCCGTGGGTGAAAACAGAGGTACCTGTACCTATGTCCGTGCAGACTTTCCGCTCCTTCCAATCCAGCCTACTTGAAAAGATTGCCGATGCACAGCCCTGGAAGATGAATATCTTGTTCTTCTTCTTGACTGGCACAATAACTACACACGCGATTTTGGCCGAGTTTAACAAAGCGCGCCAGTCGTTTCTTTCTTGTACCATCTGGCGCCAGTTGGAAACACCAAGAGAAACCAAGTCCATCTTCACCTGACATTTCCAACGCCACCTGCGTACCACCAGCTGATACCTCATCGAATACTTTCAGAGCCGAAGCGTTTGTACATATGAATTCGAACGACATGACCCAGCCAACGTAGCCGCAGGATCTTTATTCGCTGCACAATGTATGTATGTGTCGTCATAAAGCTCACAGAGCTCATCGCACATCGCAACAGCGAGTGCTAAAGCGCAAAAGTCCAAAAATCTTCCGCAGAATCTTTTTTCCAACAGAATCTTTGATTCTGATGGTTCCGTGTGTAGAAGTCCACGCAAGTTGGAAAACTATTTGATTGCAATTCACTTTGGAGTGGCGGGGACAATTCTTCTGCACAAGGTCCAAGCAGTTCACATCTTCCGGGTTTCGCCCGCTCCATTTGAGATCGAGGTAATGAGAAGGCAAAGAATCCCAGGATATCTGGTTGTGCGCTGGGTTTGGGACCCACCCGTAAAAACCCTTATCCCATGAAAACGAAGGATGAAGATAGTACAGAGAACTTTTCTTAGTGTTGTCTAGCTTTCACAAGGCTTAGATAGGGTGAGATGTATTGAGAATGAACGAGCTACATTCTCTTCCTCTCGATTAATTGCCAACATTCATAAAAAACTCTGGGAAGCTTGCAAAAGAGTAATGAATCCACACCCCACCTGTTCTCCTCGATCATAAATACTATCTCTTGGCCTTAGTGCTTGAAAAAAGTCCCCCCATAAGTCCATTCCTATGTGTTATTCTTTAACCAACCACCGGAGTCCTATGCGAAGATTCTATGAAGATCCCGGAATTTCAAGTGCATATCCCTAAACATATTTTCTTGTGCATTCGCGGTAACAGAAAGGAAAGGGAAAAGAATCCCGGCATAAACTATATTAGATTTGCTTTTCCAGAACGCCAACTCAGCGCATATTCTTCGCCTTCGCACAATCTTGATTTGCAGCGAAGGAGCTGATCCTTCTTAATGTGCCGCTCCACTAAACATCCGTACAGATATTTACATACCGACATGTGTAGATTTGCTCTCAACATACCGCCTGACGCAATATTTCAATCGCTTTAATTGCCGCGACGATTGGCATAGCGAAGTATAGTAAGCAACTAGCCAGTGGTTTTACAAAAACAACAATAGGCGAATATGCGCCACAGATTTGCCGAAGCTGCAAACTGATACACTTTGCGAGTTATTTAAATGCGTTTGCAGTATACCATATAATTTTATAATTTCAAATAAAATACTCAGTTTTATTTAAATGAAGCTGTTTGTTAAGTGAATGCTTGCCTTTAAATATAAAAATAATAAATATAGAGATGTCAGTGCAGATTATGGTAAATTTCCATTAACAGTAGATCCCCGGTAAAAAGCTTTAGGGTTAGGTTGGATGTATTTTTTTTTTTTTCATTTTATTCTATTGACATACAGATCTACAAATTAAATGGAATTGCCACTGATTAAAAATAATATTTGAAATTTTTCAGACTTTACAATTCAATTACTTTTCGATTTTTAAGGCATTTAATCGAAATATTTCTGTTGTGGCTGCGCTTGCAAACATTTTTCTTGACAAATAAGGGAATATGAATATTTAGTTTATTTCATATAGTATATTTCACATATGCTTGCACACGTCTAAGTGATAAAGGGTGATCAATTGAGAGCTACTCGATTTTAAATTGAAATAAAACAACGAAATTTCAAATTGATTGCGCAATCTTTATTATTTTTGTGTCAATCCATTCATGACATTTATTTTTTTAAATAATCCCTTTCAAATGTTCACCGTAATTCGGTCATCTGTAAACACCAATTTTTAATGACTCATGACTCGCTGGAGGACTTCAGTCCGTATCTCGGGAATAACTTTAGTTGGCTGAATGTTGGCTTCCAATGCCTCAATCGAAGTTGGTTTATCCACAAAGCATTTTACATACCCCCACAAATAAAAGTTCAAAGATGTGATATCACACGATGTTGGTGACCAATCCACTGGTCCAAGGCGAGAGATAAATTACTAACCGAAAGAGGACGCAGTAAATCCATTGTTTCACGGGCTGTATGGCAAGTAGCGACGTCTTGTCATCTTGAATTCAAATTCTGGTATAAAAAGATCATTTATCAAAGCGGGAAAGCGCTCGCCATTCACTCTTACATTGGCGCCAGTCTCGTCTTTGAAGAAATATGGGTCGATGATTCCTCCAGTCCATAGACCACACCAAACGGTTGTTTTCAGTGGATGAACTGACTGTTCTTGAATGGCTTCGAGTTGCTCTTCAGTCGAAATACGACAATATTGCTTATTGACGAAGCCATTAAAATGGGCCTCACTGCTGAACGGTTTTGTACACCACAAGTTGGCCTGAACGCACGATGAACACTTTTCACAAAGCGTCGTATTTGGATTAGAAGATGTAATTTCATGTAATTCCTGATACACGTCTTCACGAGTTTTAACAAGCCGTTCAGCTCTTTGTCAGCAATATCCGTATAAAGAACTGGACAGTGGAAAAGTAGGTGTTCCAAAGTACCTCTATCGTTCGCTTCGTTGCACGCATCGTTCTGGACTAATCCCATTTTGGCTGCCCAAAACTAATATTTTGCAGTCTTTTCTAGAGAGTGATAAAATATCTGTACAGTTTGCATTTTGCAGTTTTCGTATTCCTATTCCTTAGCATAATTTTGGCAGTTTTGTACGAAGATGAGTGTTCCCAGAGCTAGTTGCTCATTCAGTTCCGCTTTCAGAAAGGAGAATGACGGCTACATGTCTGACGTGCTCAATCTCGGCAAGCGAATACTCACCTTACCGAGCTCAATGGCTCTCTCATTTCCTTATATTCCTTTGTGTCCTGATATCCAAAACATAGTGACCTGCGCATTTTCAGAAAATTCATCCATTACGGATCTGCATTGTTGGACACATTCCGAGTTAGTCCAAGCATCTATAACTGATTTAATAGCCACTTGGTTATCAACGAAAATGTTGGTCCGTGTATTCTCTCTCTATCTCCCTCTCTCTCTCTTTTAGCTTCATAGTCTGTAGTGGACCATAGCTTCATCAACAATCCGCCTCCAATTCAGTCTCTCTCTTGCCTCATTTCTCCAATTACGAACGTTCATCGCTTTTAGGTCTGCTTCTACGTCATCAAGGCATCTTTTTCTTGGACGACCTCTGTTTCTTACTCCAATTGGAAGTATGTGTTAGGGGCAGTTAATTCCAAAGCCAAATCAGCTGATTTTGTTGTGACATAGATTTCAGCTTGAAATATTTTACAGTAATTACTTAGTCTGAATGACTTTTAGATATGAAATTGTGGACCAAAGACTGCCGCTTCTACTACTTCTGACCTTTTTGGATCCAGATGTAAAGAAATTGTATGAATAGTGTGTAGATTTTAAACCTTTCAGCCATCCATTTTGCTGTAAAATGACGCTAGACTTTCTGCCAAATTTAACTTGTGGAATTACGTATTCTGGCTTTCCGTTTGCAGCCGGAATTCTTTCTATTGCCGCTGTTGGATTGTGCTCAGTTCAAATATCTCATAAAATTTGGCTGGTATGGAAATTTGTTGAACAGCACATCGTTTGATCTTCCGATCCGGCGTAAACGATACAGGTCGCAATTCTTGTCTGAATCAAAAAAATTCTAATAAAGTTATTATGATATTTTCTTCGGGTGAGCAAAGGCTAGTACGGTCCAAAGCATACTTAAGATATGGAAGGAAGGCTTAGCAACCTTACCGAATGTCTTAGGTGACGTGAAGTCCCCAATCATTATCAACAAGACTGTCGTTCTGTTACCCGACTGAGACGGGGTGTGAATAGCAATAGCGCGGCTAAAAAACAACAGAGCAGCAATGCCGACGAGCTGCCGATGTTCCCACGGCTGTCGACTCTACGTTACTGGAACGAGCAGAATTTATATCCCGCTAAGAACTGTCACTGCAGCAGTACAGGTATTGGGAATGTTTATGTTGCTACAGCAACAACAACAGAACGCCAGCTGAGCTTTTCATACAAGCCTGCGAGAAGTGGTAAAGTGGATGCATCTGAACAAATAAAAAATATGATCGTATAAAAGTATATCTGCCAATTGGAATTTAATCCATAAGAAGAGTGAACTTACTTAGTCCTCGCGTAGAAGGTCTTATTGAGAGTATTTTGCGAAAAGTTGAACTCCATCATCAGCTAACTAATTGGCTGTTATCAGTGTGGTTTCAGACCTGATACATCCACATTCGACCGAATATTCACAATACGCCAAGTCTTGGAAAATATCGACGAAAGGAGAATCGACACACATAATCTCTTGGTCGAGTTTAAAGCAGCTTTTGACAACACAAAAAGTAATTACCTGTCGCTATGTCTGAATTTGGTATTTATGCAAAATTAATAATACCAGCAGCTCAGTCTGTAATGGGAAGGATCGCTGTTAGAGTTTCAAACACCTTCGTGTGATTTATTAAACCATAAGCTGGAAAAGATCGCTCGCGAACCAGAAATTACTGTCGATCTAAGCCTAACCTGGACAAAAATTCTTATTTTTCCAATCAGGAAGAAGAAAAATTTCAAAAACTGAGAAAATCCAAAATTTGCTAGTGTTTCGAAATTTGGAAAAACAAGTTTTGTTCAACTTAATTTTTTTTATTTCAAAATTTGGAAAAGGTTCATTAGCTTTTTTATTTTAATTACTGGGGACTGGACACCATCCGATTTCCAAGCTCGTACCTGTGTTTACCGGTCATTGGAAGATCGACACACATGCTGAAAAGCAAGGTTTACCCTTAAATCCCCTTTACAGTAGCTGTGGGGACCTTTCAAGGAAAGAAACTGTTGAGTACTTCCTCTGTAAATGTCCAGGTTTACCAAGTAGACGATTAAGATCAAAAAAGACCAAAAAAAGAGCTTCGAAGCTTTTAGTAACGAGATGCTTGTTCGCTTCGGCTTTGCATCTGCAGATAGAAATATCATTTACTCAATAAACCGTGTAGACTTCATCGTTGTCGAGTATAGCCTGGCATCTTCTTCGTGCTTTGAACCAGCTTTTCTTTTCAACTTAACGCACGAGTTGCTTTAAATTATGGACTGGCCTTCCGGCAAGATGCGTTTTCATAGTTACCCACACATTTTCAATGGGGTTGGCGTCCGGGGCTGGGAAGGCCAGTCCAATACTGTGACGACATTTTCTTGTTTTGTGGTTTCACAATGTGTTTTTCTGAGACTAAGGAGGGTTTTTTGCAAAAATGAAAAAAAAAATTTTTTTTCTAAAGATAGATGTTTTGAAAAATGTGAACAAAATAAATATTTCCCGATTATTATTATTATGTTTCACAAGAAAACTTTAATTTCGTTCAAGAGATCTACTACGGAGGATATTAGACACCTTTCTGGTTCCAGATGCGATGCAAATCGATTTTCCTTTTAGTTAAAAGAGTTAATAACAATTCATAATATTTGTAAAAATATTTGAAGAATGAAAATTTAATTTACTAAACTGATCTATTTATTAATAAATTCAGGTTTTTATTAAAAACAACAAATTTTTACATGATTTCACTTATAAGTCAAGCTTTTTTTTATTAATTGTGGCAAAGAATAAATGGGCGGTTTAGATAGGTGTGCTCAGATCCTTCTTAAATTTTGTACTGGTTTTATATTTTTCTGATTTTTGTCAAATATTCACATTTTCCATGTTCCCAAAATTAAAATTAAAGAAGTAAGTCAACAGTTCCCAAAAACTGCATTTATTTGGCACAAAACTAGACATTTTTGCTCCAAAAAAGTGGTGACAATAGAGAGTTACAAGTACTTGAAGTTTATGTGGTTGGCAAATATCCGAACATTCAATGTTATTCTATACATCTAGAAATTTTAACATAACCTTATTTTGTCAGACGGCGGAAACTTATTTATACGCCTAATATTTTTGCTTTCTTACTTTTCAACTAATTCTTGTATTGTTCTTCATCTTTTATTTAGGACTATGTTCTGTTTAATATCATCTGTAGCTTCTCTCTTTAGATCCCATTTTAGACAGGGAGAAACAAAATATCACCTTACCATGAAATTAATGCACTTCCAGGCTCAACCAACTGCTTTTGAGAATGCTTACATTTAATATTTTGCACTGCAGTAATCTTACAAACCTATTATAATTAACTTCCTTAGGAAACTTACAGATTTCTTACTTTTCAAAAACAAAAAAATTAAAAAAATGACAAAAATAAAAACGCAAAAAAAATTCTTTCACAGCCTCACTGAAAGCCTTCAATCTCCATTTAATGCTTTATTAAAACGCGTCATACGAATATAAAATCACGAAGCATGAACAGTACAGAGAATGGCAATGTTTTGCCCATTTAGCACAAAGGCAAATCTTTTGCAAGAATTAGAAAGATATTTTAAACAGAGGCTTTCAAAAAACTCTTCTTGCAACGCTTACACAACAGCTCTCACAATGCAAAGGGCTTAGGTCCTAACACAAATCCGCAGATACAAATCAAATTTAATCCTTTCCCTACGCAATATTGCAACACTGAAACCATATTTCGTGGAATCGCAATAAATAACATTTTTCTACGCCAACAATGCAATGAAAAGGGAAGGGAGTAAGAATGTACGAAGAAACATGGTTTTCTTTTGGCAAATGTCATATTAATCTGCTTAGAAAGATTGCAGTGACATTAAGACTAAAGCTAACGAGATCCCTTCACGTGCAGAAGTACATATGAAAATTCTCGCACATACCCTGCAGGGAAAAGTAAACTAGTATAGAAGTATTCTAGTTCAGATACTGGTATTTAATAAAAGAGTTAAGGCTCGTCTCTAAACGCACCGATGCATTGTAATAATTAAGGAATATTGATTCGGCAAGATTCTATGACAGGGTTTAATTCTATACGAAAGCCGTCTTTTATACTTTAAGCCCAATAATGAGAACATAGTAAACTAATAATGAAATAGGCTTTAGTTTGTTCGAAATATTTTCCTCGGAAGTCAATAGCGCGCTCACCCTTTTTTGGGTATTTGGCCGTGCTGCGTCTCCTATTTGTTATGTGCGTCGTGGTGTTATCCACAAATGGAGGGACCTACAGTTTCAAGCTGACTCCGAATGGTAGATATTTTTATGAGGAGCTTTTTGATGGCAGAAATACACTCGGAGGTTTGCCATTGCCTGCCGAGAGGCGACTGCTATTAGAAAAAACATTTTTCTACATTTTGGTCTTTCACCGAGATTCGAACCAATGTTCTCTCTGAATGCCGAATGGTAGTCACGCACCAACCCATTCGGCTACAGCGGCAGCGGCTCGGAAGTCAATACACTTCTGAATTTGCTTGAACCAATTCTCAAAGAACTTTTGCCACTCAGAAAATGAAACTGAGAAAAACCTTTGCGGTTGCCCTGCGCTCTTCAAAACCCGCTTAAAATATCTGGCGGCACAACAGTTTGACGGATTGTAAGAAATCTCAGCAGTAAGTTGGAAGAATCTCCTTAAATTCAAAATAGAAACGGGCACCATGGTGATGCACTATTTCAAAACACAAAACATATAACTAATGAGCTCCCAGTAAACGACCACTTCAACCTAACTTAACTTTTGGCACTTAGAAGTGGATACCTCCAAACGAGCTGCCTCAACAGGCTTCAAAAACTTCTTCCGGCGTTGAAAAACGTTGATCTCGCGTTTTATTTTTTAATATTTGGGAACAAAAGGTTATCACAAGATGACCCATTAATTCGATATTTTGAGTGCTCAAAAACTGTGTTATGTGAGTCGATATGTGAGAGTTTGCATCGTCTTGTGGTAAAGGATGTTCCGTGATGTTTGGCAAACAATAGGTAGTGTACCACTCAGATTGCATCGGGGTTACCCTAGGAAAATGTCCACCTGTTGTACCACAAAGCATAGAAGAACTAGAAAATTTGGTTGACAAGATTACCTGCTGCCTTAGCGGAAGCCTGCCCCCGACTGAGGGGTAAACTCAAGCCTAAGTGGTGGACGGTTGAACTAAGCAAGCTTCAAAAAACAAGCAAAAGCGCTTTTAAAGACGCAAAGGAAACACGTCTCGTGGAAGATTGGAAAGGCGATAAAGATGCTCTGAGAATCTATAAGAAGGAAATCGGAAATGCCCAAAGACAATATTGGAAATCCTTTTGCGAAAAGGCTGATGGGGCAACTGAGACCTTCAGACTTCGTCAGATATAAGCGGGAAGTCCTCAAAATTGAGAACTGCTACCGAATAGTGATGGTACTTTCACTACAACCAGTAAAGAGTCTTTAGAACTTTTGCTTAACACAGATTTTCCAGGCTCTAGAAGCAAAGTCATTACCAACAGCTTTGCCATGCAGCCAATATGAAAAAACTCTAAATTACGAAGCGCTCTAGATGAGGTATTAAGTCTACAACCCCTTGAATAACATCAAATATGAAAGATTCAGACAAAATAGATCGTCCAGACTGCAGAGAGTTTAAATTGAATAAGCAGGCATCTAGAATAGCATGAGGGTAAGGGGTCAAGAAAATGAAGAGAACGTAGAGCAAAACAAATGAAGACTTTTTGGATATGTTGAATTCGTTCTTAAACATTTCTTCCTCACTAATCGACACGACTCCTTTTTTAGGCAAAAGTATCAAATTATGCGGTATCAAAGATCAAACAAATTTTAAATATTGCAATAATGGTCCCACTAATGTCCAGGCTCTCATCAGTTGACACACAACATTGATTGCTTATGGCGCAAAAACCGTTTTTGGTTGCCCTTCACGTAATTCGTAATAGCCATCGCTAGCGACACATTTTTCCCATCTCTCACGCAATTTGTGGATGCCGCGCCAAAAAAATTGGCCGTCTTTGGCCGCAAACCAATCATCGAGCCATTTTTCGGCTTCTTCGTGAGAATTGAAGCGCTGCTCGGAAAGTGCGTGGCCCATCGATGAAAACAAATGATAATCGGAATCGGCGCCAAGTCTGGTGAATAAGCCGCATGCACCAGCTTTTCCCAATCGTACGTCTCCACCAATTCCCGGGTCGCTCTTGCTTGATGTGGCGGTGGATTGTCATCAAGAAAAATTACTTTGTGACGTCGATCGGCATATTCTGGGCGTATTCGGTGTATAGCGCTGTTCAAATCGGCCAATTGTCGTTGGTAGCGTGCACCGTCAACTGTTCCACCTGGTTTTAATAGCTCGTACCAAATCATACCACGCTGATCCCAGAAAACACACAACATTGCCTTGCGGCCCAAACGATTTGGTTCGGCCGTTGTTTTTGGCTTGTGACCGGGCGGACCATACGATCGTTTACGCTTGGGATTGAAGAAATACCTACACCCATTTCTCATCACCCGTAGCGATTCGATGCAAAAAAGACTTCCTTTTGAACCGGGAGAGCAGCATTTCACAAGTGGTTTTTCGGTTCTCTTGCTGCCTTTCAGTCAGTTCGTGCGACACTCATCTTCCGACCTTTCAAATCATGCCCATGTTTTTCAAACGTTTGGAAATGGTTTTTTGGGTCACTCCCAACTGGTCTGCCAACATTTCTTGCGTTTGACCATCATCTTTATTCAATAATGCTTGCAATTCGGCGTCCTCAAACTTTTTCGGTGGCCGGCCACGGTCCTCGTTCTCCACGCTAAAATACCACTTCGGAATTTTCAAACCACCTGAAGCACTGTGCTCTACTTAGAGCATGTCCACCATAAGCTTCTATGTATAAGCATTTGATGAGCTTCAGAAGCATTTTTCTTCAAATGATAACCGAAAATCAACGATGTCCGCAAATCGTAGTTTGAAGGCATGAAATTCGACATTTTTAAGAGCGACAAAAATGCATTGTTGGATGAAACGTAACAAACAATGAACTGAATATTGTTGACAGATGACAGACGAAAAAAACAAGACATTTGGAAAGGTTTAAAAATACTTCTAGCGATATCTATGGACTAATAGCTGAAAGTCTCATTTCATAGGTATCTACCTGGTTAATGATCGGAAGTTTATTTCATTCCAAAGACGAAGGTATGCAGTTAATAGTGGAAAATAACATCAGGCAAATGACCACCACGACCGCGCTTACAGGACAATATACTTTTCATGAAATTTTCCATAACCGAATGGCAAAGTGGCTGCCCTATGTCCTCGATAGCCTCACGAATTCCATCTTTGAGGTCTTGAATCGACCCTGGCGACCCTGTTGGCGTAGACCTTCTCTTTCACGTGGCCCCAAAGAAAAAAGTCACAAGATGTTAAATCACAAGATTTCGGTGGCCAATTGTGATCACCTCTTCGAGAGATAACACGGTCCGGAAACTTTTCCCGTAAAATATCAATGGTTTCGTTGCTTGTGTGGCACGTAGCGCCGTCTTGTTGAAAATAAATGTTGTCCAGATCAATACCATCCAATTCCGGCCATAAAAAATCGTTCATCATCTCTCGATAGTGCAATACATTTACCGATAAGACCTGTTATTGGAAACCCTATATTACATTTTAACTGGTCTAAAACTGGTATTTTAGCAACTTTTTAGATCAGTAGACATTTTAACTGCTATTTTACTGGCATTTGACAAAATAACATTTCGTAGGGCATTGCCGTATTAAAATACCATTTAGGTTAGGTTATAATAAATGGCTGCCAACTCGGATGGGCCCACTTGGACAAAGAATTAAAATTCGATCACTGTGAAACCATAAGGGAAAATACCATACAGGAGGAAAAAACAGAGTGAAAAGAACTAAACAGGTGGAAAGAGGAAGAAGGGGTTTTAGATTAGAGGATGACGACCACCAGTGGCTAATTCCATATGTACATAACTGTCTCAAGCTATTGATGAAGTTCACCAGGTGTGTGATTTTCAAACCCGCAATATCCGTAGATGTAGCTAAAAAGTCAGAGCCCAGATGTCTAATTCTTTGCCCATGAGAGCAGGGCGCTTAGAAAAAGGTGCTGAAATGAGATGATCCAGGCAGCTTCTGTAGAAAGGACTGATCGCATGGACACCTAACAGATAAGGACAGGTAAGGATACCAGTCAATATTTCTAGGATAGCCTCTCAGAGCATAAGCGATTGCAGCGAAAATACCACTTGCTAGCATGAAAAAAGATAGAACTTGAACTGGTTGGGCTGAAAAGTGAACTGGTATTTTTAGAGTGCACAAATAGTCTCTTCCCTGCAGGGTATTTATTCGTCTATGGCAGAACACATACATGCATATATACATACATACATACATACATACATATGTACATAAGTAATTTGCAGGACAATCGAGTGAATTTTCCCAGCTCGAAGAAACTGTGCACTTCCCTACGCTCACGTTATTTCTTGGAATTGGCGATATTCGCACAAAAGTGCATTCGTTTTTTGTGTGCACATCCTTCGTCTATGCAGGCTTCTGCTTGTTGAAGGTATTAGTTGAATATAAAGAATATCGATTAAGGCAACATGTCCTTGCGGTTTCTGCATGCAATGTTGCATTCTTAGGCTTCATTTTTTGATTGCGTATTTTTTACCCATCGCTTAGTTGCATAAAAAGTGTGTTTGTATGCGAAGAATAGCAAAGAAAGAAACGGACATGTAAACAAAACCAATGTTTATGCAATTTTTTGATGGGGGATCAATATGATATTTTTTGTTTTTTTAGCTATGCTCGTTCATGTCCTTTGGGCAATAAATTTTACTGCTTTCACAGGAGGTTGTGGATTGTGCCTTTAGATTTGTCTTTAACTCACTTACCTGGGCGTCTTTACTTATAGATTGCGAATTCTCTATAGGTAAATCAGTGGCGTTTTCAGTTTGCTACATTTTTGTGTGCATACAGGGTGTTTGGTCAATTTGGTTGGAAAATAATCTATTCAAATGATTTCCCTTTTAAAGCTAAAAATAAATGTCTGTAGTGGACCCTGTACGCCTGCGTCTGCACTGGCAATCCAAAGTAAATATTGTAAGTGAATCAACATTTGAAGAAAAGCAAAGTTGATTGCTTAGACAGCATTTCCTTTTCCGCTGCTTGCACTAAAAAAAGAATCAAACCTTCTCGTTAACCTTTTGAGGCAAATACGTACAATGGCTGGAGTTCAGCTCAGCATGTGGGCATATTCTCGTGCTACTTACTGCTACTGCGCTCAGAATAGGTGCGTGCCAGAGATGTTAGTTCCGAAAGCTCGAGGTTTAGTACCGAAAATCCTGAAATTAGTTGGTTGGATACCGGATTCTTTTTATCATTTTAACATGTAGAGAAAAGTAAAACATAACTTGATTGAAAGAGAGTTTATATTAATTCAAATTATAAAATTTTGTCAATTTTTCATGACAAAAACTCTGCGTGGCCTGCCTGATTTTCCTAAATGTACAAAAAATTCAAAAAAGTGTGCTCAACTATGAACTATTTTCTGGCATTTGAGTTATTTTTTATTTCTTTGGTTCGGGATCAATCCCGAAATTTCGGGATTCAATCAAAATATCTTGAAAACCCCGAAATTAGTTAATTAGATACCGGATTTTTTTCTTCAAACAAAAGTGTAGTAAAAATTGGAATACTATATAATTTGATTGAAAAAGGATTTATATTAATTCAAATTAAAAAAGTGTTTGCCTTTTTTCATACGAAAAGCTAAAAACCGCCATTTTTCTAAAGGTAAGAAATTAAAAAAATGTGTTCAACTATACCTTTTACCCTTTACTAGTTCCTGTCACCCCTTGTTTTTTTTTATTTCTCTGTTTCGGAACTAATCCCGAAATTTCGGAGTTCAATAAATATCAGGAAATCCTGGGAACAACATGTATCGGGTAATCCCGGTAAAAATTTTCTATTTTATTGACCTTTTTCGCGACAAATCTCGAAATTTCGGAGTTCAATAAAAAATATTACAAAATCCCGCGATCAACTTTTGTCGCCAGTTACTGTCATACCATTTCTAATGTTTTCAACCACAAACGAGTTACTGTAATACCATTTCTAATGTTTTCAACTATAAACCAATTACTGTCCTACCATTTCTATTTTATTTATCTGTTTCGGGACCAATTCCGAAATTTCGGAATTCAATACAAAATATTCCGAAGTCCCGATATGAACATTTATCGCTAATCCCGGTAAAAAAATTTCTATTTTATTTATCTTTTTCGTGACCAATCCCAAAATTTCGGAATTCAATAAAAAATGTTACAAAACCCCGAGATCAACTTTTATCACTAATCCCGGTAAAAATTAAAAAAATCGTGTTCAACTAAACGCCAATTACTGTCATACCATTTCTAATGTTTTCAACTAGAAACCAGATACCGTCATACCATTTCTATTTTATTTATCTATTTCGGGACCAAGCCCGAAATTTCGGAAGTCAATAAAAAATATCTCCAAGTCCCGAGATCAACATTTATCGCCAATCCTGGTAAAAAATTTTCTATTTTATTTATCTTTTTAGCGACCAGTCCCGAAATTTCGGGATTCAACAAAAAGTATCACGAAATCCCATGGTCAACACTTATCATTAATCCCGGCACGCCTAACATATATGGAAGTATGCATCTTGCCACAACAACAACAAGACTTTTTAATTGATTTTATTCATGCCTTCTGCTTTCATTCATGCAACACGGCTAAGCAAATAAATGCAAAGAACAATGGCATAAAAAGAAGTAGTTTACGTAAAGCAAAAGCAAACAAGTGCCAAAAATTATTGATATTGCAACAGTTGCAACAATTGTGCATAAGCGATTGCAGCGAAAACTTCTACACACTTACCCTCGCATAAGCATTTGCTACCCGTCGCCTTTGTGCGCCAGAGGAGTGAAGGCAAACTAAGAAATACGAATAGACATGCATTTTTCACAAATCACTTTTATTGTTTTGCAACGCGCCTCTGGAAAAGCAAACAACCGGTTGCCTCATCTTGCCTTTTGATAGCGTGCAACATTGGTCAGCCTTTGCAACACGGCATTGTAAGGCAGTGCAAACAAAAATTGCTTAGATGAAAACGCCTTTTTATTGTGCCACTGCCCATTATATCCATTGTATCCACTTTCTTTCCATACTCAGTTTTTTTTTTCTTTTGCTTCAGATGTCAATGTTTTGATATAAAGTTGATAGTTACGCGTTGTCCACACGTTGCACAATGCCATTTCCTCGTGAATAGCAAAATTATTGTTTGCTGTGTTTAGAAATTCAAAATTCCATGAAATTTCCTTTATTTTGTTAAACAATCAAATGACATCAAAAAGTCGCTGTTATTTATACTGGTGACAGTGGATAAATGCAGAAAAGTACAATAATTTGTCGTGATTTGTCATTCTTTGGCAAATAGTTTGAAGAAAAGTTTTATAAATGAAAAAAGTGAAATATTGCATTCTTCAGTGAAAAGAAAATCGCTGCGAGATGATTTGAAAGTGTCACTTTAACTTTTTTCTCACAATACTAGGTGTTCAAAAAGTTCTGCGATCGATAAAGGAGAGCGTTACTACTGAAAAAATAAAGGATATTGTATAGCAAAATCGGCGATTGACTGAAAGAGATTTAGTAGAAGCCCGAAGCCCTAAGCATTTCATTGGGCAATGTAAGCAATATTTTGACTGAAGTATTGAGTTTCAGAGGGCTGTGCGCAAAATAGGTGCCGCCTTCGCTAACAGTGGAACAAAAACACATTCGAATGCGATTTCCTCAGCAACATTTAGAGAGTTTACGAAAAGACAAAGTATATTTTGTGAGTCGATTCATCACTATGGATGAGAGTTGGGTCTTTCGCCATGATTCTAAATCTAAACAAGAGGCGAAAGAGTGATGTGAACCTGGTTCTTCGGCTCCGAAACGAGCTCGCATCCAGAAATCGGCCAAGAAGGTTTATTAAGATCCGAAAGGAATTTTATTTGTGGATTACTTGCAGCCAAAATACGCTTCGAAATCCCTTTTTATAGTCCACGGAAAAGGTGATAATCACAAGATGCAATATCTGGAGAGTGGATGCAGCATTAGCTCCCATCCGAGCGCGTTCAGCTTGCCTAATGTTTGCCTTGCGGTATCAGGTCTTGCGTTGTCGTGGTGAAACAAAACTTTGCGTCTATTCACTAAAGACGGTCGATTTTTTTTAAGTGTCTCATTCAGGTTTGATAGCTGATGGTAATAATAATCAGCAGTTATCGTCTGGTTGGTTCCAGAAGTTCATAATAAACAATACCGGCCATATCCCATCAAATTGACAGGAGAATCTTCTTGCGGTGAAGGCCATCTTTAGGGGTCGGTTCTGGTGTTTCATCTTTATCGAGCCATTGGCCTTTGCGAACAGGATTATTGTAAAGGACCCATTTTTCATCACCCGTAACGACACGGTTCAAAAAACTTTCATTTTGAAGCCGTTGCAGCAGCTGAGAACACACATTCACTCTCTGCTGAAGGTTGGCGACGGAAAGTCTATGCGGAACCCATTGTCCCAGCTTTGAAACCTTTCCAGCTGCCTCTGGGCTATCATATCGACTATCAAATTTGGCTCAGCTTCCACGAGTTCGAGCAAGGCGTCGGAGTTAAAGACTTCAGGACGACCAGCGCGCGGGGCATCCTCCACGTCGCAGTTACCACTTCGGAACTTTGAAAACCACTTTCGCGCAGTCGTTACACTCACGGTATCCTCTCGGTGAGCAGTGTTATGGCTCCTCTCGACGATCTGCCTGATAGTCCACACGACTTACAATCAGACCGGTAGCACCGCCCCATCGTAGCCCGGGCTGCAGCACTCAATTATTACAGAAATATTAAGAGGCTAAGCAACCACGCATTCATCTAATCTACTTCTCGCTCACCACGCTTTATAAACTAAACTTGATATCATATTCGTCAGCGCTAATACGAGTATTAATAGTTCTATCTCTGAATGCTTCTCATCCTTCTCGCCTGCTGATAAACATCATGTCACTTTAATGCTTAACGTTGAGTTTTACGAGCTTGCGAGTAGTAACCAAGACGAGACAATAGCTTTCAATTTCTCCTCTTGTGACTTTCTAGGTTGAACAGTATTTTACATGACATCAATTGGGAAGATTTGCTTTCTGGATTAGATATTGTTGAGTCATATTCTACCTTTAAAGCGCAGTTGCTCAAAATTTTTATGAATATGTACCACAATTTAAAAAAACAACCTTTTAAACTTCCATGGTACACTTATAAACAAACTTATCAAAAAACTTAAAAATAAGCGGAATAAGCTTCAAAAGCAATTTTTAGAATCTAAGAATGAATCTATCTTTATAAATTACAAGCATAGCTCATAAAAAATTCAACTCTTTAAATAAATTTTTGTACAAAAACTATATTCTTCGGATTGAAGAGAATATTAAGTCTAATCCTAAGTCCTTTTGGCGATTTGTTAAATCTAAAAAGTCAAGTGCTGGAGTCCCTTCTGCGGTTCGTTTTAATGACAAATCAGCGTCTACTCCTGTGGGCATAGCCAATTTGTTTGCCGATTTTTTTCAAATCTAATTTCACTAGTGATGATACGTAGTCGTTTTCTCCTTGTCATGATAATCCATCTTCATCTTTAAATTTGGCTATTTAAACCTTGTTTCTCTGGACATTGAGAATGGGATTTTGGGTTTAAAACCTTCTTCGCAAACTGATAAGGATGGGCTGTCCGCAATTTTTCTTAAAAACTGCCCGGCTATTGTCATTCCTCTCAAATTAGTTATTAATAAATCTAAATAAAGAATAATGTGTGCAATTATATGCCGACCTCAAAGCTTTCTACTATTTCTAAATTTTTCGAAGGAATTGTAAAAGAAAAAATGTACTTGGCAGCTAAGAGCTTAATCTCGCCCAATCAGCATGGATTTATTTCGGATAGGTCTACAGTTTCCAACCTGGTGGTTTTTGGTGAATACTGCTTTGGAACTTTTGCTGACGGTTTTCAAGTCGATTGTGTTTACACGGACTTTTCTAAAGCATTTGATAGAGTTTCTCTTACAATTCTATTACGGAAATTGGCCTCGCTCGGTTTCCATTCTGTTTTCTTTCAATGGTTGAAATCTTATTTATCCGATAGACGAAGTGTGGTAACGATTGAGGGGGAATGTTCGGAACCTTTCATTGCATCTTCAGGAGTGCCACAAGGCAGTATTTTAGGGTCTCTTCTCTTCGTTCTATTTATTAATGATATTTGTACCCGTTTTTCATTTGGCAACTTTCTTTTGTATGTTGATGATTTGAAAATATTTTCGGCCATTAGAAAAAATGAGGATGTTCCTATGGTGCAAACGGAAATTAATGCGCTCGTTCGCTGATGCAGTAACTCTGGCATCTCTCTAAATATTAAGAAATGTTTTCATGTCACCTTCGCTAAAACTCAAAAGGTTTCCCAGTCATCTTACAGCATTGATAATACTTTACTTCAATCTGTTCATGAATTCAAAGGTCTAGAGGTGATCTTTGACTCCCATTTTTCTTTCAACAGTTATATTAACTTTGTTGTGTCCACTTCTTAATCAGTCTTAGGTTTTGTATGGGGTAATAGCTCGATGTTCTCGGACCCTTACACTCACAAATTACTTTTCACTTCCTTTGTTCGCTCTAGATTAGAATATGCAACTTTTATCTGGAGGCCTTGCCTGGAGGTCATCCCTATTACGTTACATTTACTTTCATATTCCTACTAGATCGTTACGCAATACTTATCCATTTCATCTTAAATTCCTTAACACGAATTATGCGCGTAATGCTCCTATTGTCCGCACTTTAAGAGAATTCAATGATATCCCGAGTTCTATTCCGCTTGACTTTTCAGTTTCAAAGAATGAATTTTATAAATTTCTAAACTCTTTTTTCTAATTCATTTAATAAATCTAGTAATATAGTAGTAATTTAAGCTCATATTAGATCTAAGTGGTCTGTAAAAACAATAATTATGTTTTAGACTTCTAATAAATGAGATATATGGGCATCTTTTATCGAATATGGTGTCGTAACGGTACTTTTGGCGCCTGTTACCTGTCATGACCGAACATCCAAAGCAAGCAAGACCTTACCTCTCGATTATGTTGTGTGCCCTAATCAGGTATTCCCTATGCGACATATATTTGGTGAGACTTCGCAGCACATCGAGTCCCTTTTGCGGCACCTGTTTGAAATCTGAGGGGTATTCATCTTCATACCCTTTAGCTGCTTGATTTCGCGAAACTTTGATTAAGACATATTGGTTCCTGGCTTGAATATAAGCTATCTGCTGAAGTTCATCAACAATTCGAATTTCATCGTATGGTCTCTCCACACTGACCTACTCCTTTGTCCTGCTTGCGCCTTTCAATGGTAACACAATTGATAAACTTGGAATTCTCATCCAAGTGAGACTTCTTACGATTGGGAGTAACCGCATAAACCCTCATAATCTAACCCAACATAAGTCATATCATTCTGTCTGTATGCGTTCAACGTTCAACGATGGAAGATTCTCAATTATCATCAGTCAAGTTGAAAAGCCCGATAATAATGTCAACCTTGACATCCAACGTAGAATCTCTTTTGCCAACAAGTGAATAAATAGACAAGCGAGAAATAAACTCCTCTCTCGACGAACGAAAATGGCTTAAGCGGTTATCGCGCCAATCAAGAAGAAACAGAAGTTGAAAAAGAGCACGGGTTCGAAGCAGATGCACACATTGGAGTATTTAAAAATTTCCTGGGATTCATAAAACTTTCACTTAAATATCATTTTCTTATTTTTTGTTTTTTTGTTTTTTAGAATCTTTTTAATCAGCCTCGCATCATACGCCTTTGAGTTTTTTTGTCTACCCCTTTGCATATTTTACTTCCTTGTTTCCTGTGCAATAAAGGCTTGGCAAATGATTACTTCCTATCCAATTTCGGATGCTTAGGAAACCTTTCAATGGCATGCGCGGTGGTCCATGCACAACTGATGTCTGGCTTAATGACCTCTTGATCGCAGCTATGGATTTGCTACCCATCGCTGCATCCTTTGGATGCAAAAAATAAAATCACCAAACATACCTGCTTTCATGTATTTTCTATGTTTGTATGTTTGTAAATACTTAAAAAAAATGTCCGTCTGTATGTTTATTTATTTGTTCGCAGCGCGTCTCATTAACTTATTTATGGTGCGCTATCTCTCTCTCTCTCTGCTTCCTTACTTATGCCAAGCGGCGTCAGTAACTCGCAGGACTCCCTGCCATTTTACAAGTGTCCTTTTCATCAATCGGCGGCCTTTACCTTTGTACTTTTTATCGCAATTGCACTTGTGTGGAAGGATACGTATGTACATGCGTGTGTATGTTTATTGGCTACCATAGAAGCAGAGAATCCATGCCACATGCGACAAGTGCAACTGATATTTTTTTTTTCAATTTTTTGCTCTTTTTGGCTAAGTGTCGCTTATATTTTATTTTAATGGGTAGTTTGTTTATTTTTGTCCTTTGTTAGTTTGTTTAATTGGCGGCATTTTGTGTCCGCCTATTGAAAATATTTGAATCTGTACTTTGAATTTTGGAAAGGCGCTTCTTTTCTTTTCAGTTTCAAGTAGTTGGAATTATTTGCCGCACTACTCAACTTTCTAATTGAAGTATAAGATTTGTAGTAGCTTTAATATCATATTTGTGGTTTGATTTCATCTTGACATTATAATTTTTATGCTTATAGGAGTGGAAATATAAAGAGAGAAAATATAAATTAAAATATAAAGAAAAAAGCATACCTTAAACCATTTTCTCTTTTGGTGATTATACCCACGGCGATCATTTTCACTACACTTTCACTTTAACTCTTTAACGCCTCCGTAAACTCTTAAAAAATTCAACAACTGAAAAATATATTACTTTTTTAAGTTTTTGATTGGACGCAATTCAAAACTGTGATCAAATTTGTTGAATTCAAAATGGTAGCGAAATTTTTCTTAAATTCATTACTTCTAGCCAAAAATGTATCGGCATCATCAAGTAGTGATTACAGCTCAGACTGAGCTGTAACTTCGTCCACAACCCTCTTTCAATCTGCTCGATTCTTAGCAATAGACTTCCAGCTCCTAACTCGTAGCTTTATCAGGTCGGCTATGACTTGGTCAAGCCAGGCTAACCTTGGTCAATTTGGGCCCAGGCCGTTAGAGAGTCTGGATTTTTGAGGGCGGCTGTCCTCAAACCGCACAGTGGGTCCTAACCATCGAAGCCTTTCCCATTTAATGTGTTTAACAACGTCTTCTCCCCGGCATAAGTCCAGCAACTCATCGTTGCAGCGTATTCGGTACATTCCGTCGTTGCAGCGTATGGAACACCCTTCGGACCAATTTTCGCTCAAACACTCCTAAGCTTCTTTCGTCTGTGCTTGTCATTTGTCCAGCACTCGCAGCCGTATGACAGCACCGGCCGAATTATTGACTGGTAGAGGCAGAGTTTACATTCACGTCTTAGCAGTTTACACTTAACCAATTTTGTGTGGGCTGTATAGCTGTCAATATTCTGTCTTGTAATATGTCGTGACTGCTTTTGTAATTTTTTATTAGCACTTCCAAATATTACCAAGTGTTGAACTCCCTCAAAGGTAACTCGATTTCAATGTTTTCAGGATTTCGTTTTTCTTCAGATATTTAGTTTTGCCTTCATTCATTCTAAACACGACTTTCAGTGTTGCAAAACGTTTTAAATAGATACCTTTGGATCCTTGCCACTATTGTGATAACGTCCGCATATTTTGGGATTTTGCCTCTGAGAACCCTGTC
The DNA here is from genome assembly GCF_028408465.1 of Anastrepha ludens. Lineage (NCBI taxonomy): Eukaryota > Metazoa > Arthropoda > Insecta > Diptera > Tephritidae > Anastrepha > Anastrepha ludens. The sequence continues at coordinate 17,812,202 of NC_071499.1, forward strand.
AAAAGCTTGCTTGAAACCGATGAACAGGGTATGCACGTCTAAATTACATTCATAGCATTCATAGCCAAATTGTATACGAATCTTATTTCAGATTTTAAGAATCCAAAATGATAATTTTTTCGAATTTCTATAACCTTCCACAAGATACAAAGTCGTACATATTAATTTAATAAAATTATAATTATTTTTGTAGGTGAGACATATATGTCATAGATCAATTAAAGTTTTAAATATATTTGATAAGGAAAGATAAATAAATGAAAAAATATGGAATTTTATAGTAAAAAGTCGCTTATAAGCTCCTATCGACGTGTACGACTGAGGCTCGTCATCTACCAATTGAATGGGGCTTACCAGAGTATTTTAAAACCTGAAAAATCGGCTAAAGGTATACTTTTCAATAGGTCAATGGCACTCATTATCTAGTTCACGACTTTAAAGCCATCTTATTCTACGAAGAGGAGGTTCCTAGTCATGTGAAAAGTAAATTCTATCTAAAATTAATTTTTATCCTATCAAAAAAATTTCGACTATACAGAATGAGAGCCACTGCAAAACATTCGTAAGCACTCTCGTGAGACATCTTTAATCTGCAAATCTACACTAGATTGGCACAATATGGTACCCACAATCAAAAGTACGGGACTGGGCCCTTTCATCTGCGCCGTCCTTGTGGTTTTCTATACCGTAGAGCTTAATATGAAGTGATAAATTACAAATAGCCAACTTCTTCTTCTTTATTGACGTGATAACCGCTTAAGCGATTTTGGCCCTGTATACGAAGGCGCGCCAGTAGTTTTTTTCTCGTGTTAACTAACTTAGTTAAACACATCAAGTGAAGCCAAGTTCTTCTCCTCCTGATCTTTCCATTGCAGAGGATGTATACCCCTTCCTCCTCAGCCGGACATGACCCATCCAACGAAGCCGCTGGATCTTCATTCGCTTGGCTATGCCTATGTCGCCGCAAGGTTCATTGTTCCATTTCCTACGATACTTGCCGTCATCAACATGCAAAGGTCCAAAAATCTTCCTCACAGTTTTTCATTCAAACGCTGCAAAGGACGCCTCATCGGATATTGTCATCGTCCAAGCTTCTGTGCCTTACAAATAGCCTACTGACGTAAAGAATAATCTCGACGAAGAAGGTAATACTAGTCTTGAAACTCCTCGAAATATAGTGATTAGGCAATTGAAGAGCAAAGCTCTCTCTCGCTGAACAAAGATCCACATCATTCCCTCATAAACTTACGTGATGGCCTGGGAGTGTCAATGGCCCATCGCGCACAAAAGAGCTACATCCAATATATAAAATCTCCAGTCCGGAGCGCGCCGAATTTACTATTTGTATATGGTCGAATAATATAGTCTTTTTGTTGCTGTTGTTTGGGGCAGCTTACTAAGGCCTGTAAGTGCGGTGTAGTAGACCCAGAAAACGTGCTGTTTCGGCAGGTTGTGTCCAGAAGGAGAAGAGTGTTAGATGAGAGGGTTTGATAGGGAATTGAATAGGTGTCGCGAGGTGATAGGAAGGCTGGTTAGGGTCGATGCTGGATAAGTAGGAGTCTAGCTACTACAATAAACAGAACGAAATCGAGCGAAAGTTACGCCGGTCTCCCGAGACAGCTGAAGCTCTTCTTCTGCAATATGTGGTGGTTGGAGTCCGATAACGGCATTCATATCGTGAGTTTAAGAAGGTGGTTACGGTCTCCTGATAAATGTCGATTAATGTATACTGCCCGGTCCAGCAGTTGTAATTGTGTACTGTTCATAGCCTTCTTCGGTGCCTTTACTGATAGGCCTAGGATGATCTCTAGTGTGGCTAAGTTAAAGATCGAGTACATTTCTGACTCTCCAATCGATATCACATTTTGGAACAGAGTTTCCCAAATTGGTAAATAAAATCTACTCTAGAAAAAATTTCATATGCTGATCAGGCAATATATTTCTATACTCTAAATACTATGAGCCGAGAGAGAAAGTTTGTTTTATTCAATATTATATGTAGCAAGATATCTTTAAGAGTTTGGTAATGCATGTAGTTATGGTCGTAGAAATAGATTTTAGTGTGTAGACCCTTTTTGGGTATTTAGTTTAGCTCGTCCTCCAAGTTGTGTTATGCGTCTTGATGTTTTCCACAAATAGTGATACCTACAGTTTTACGCCACCTCCGAACCGGTAATGACTATTTATGAAAGGCTCTTTCGTGACTAAGAAGCTTTCGGATGTTTACCATTTCCTACTAAAGAGCACTGCTCGCACCCCTCTTTATAATTCATCATCGCCGCCACTGTACTTCCAATTGTCGTTACAGCTATCAAATTTACATTCACAGTCTCTCATCACCGCAGTTGTTGTTGTCATCGCTAACGTCGCTATTGTCTTCGCCGGAGCTCCCGTTTACTTCCCCTATCTTCGCACCTTCAGAGCTCAATAAATAAACGTCGTGAAATTTTTAAGTGCTTGTTTTTTTAATATTTAAAAATGGAAAAAGGCTTCACGATTCACCAAGCACTATTAGAGAAAACCAATTCGATCCTTTTGGTGTTTCTTTACTACAGTGGGTTTCGAATTTCAATCCTGAAAAATGGTAGTCGTACACAAGCTCTTTCGGATATAGCGACCAATTTTCAAGAAATGCACTATCCAACTCTAATTGTACATATTTTTAGTATCTATTCACTAAAGGCCCTAAAAAAGCCCGTGATAACCCACGCTGCTCTGTGAATGTAAGATAAAACTAAACAATCTTCCCCAACACAACAAAGTTTGTACGAGTATTAACATATGAGCCGAAGTGGGTGCCTGAACATTGTGGTATTATAATGAACCAGTTTGCTGATAAACTGGCTAATAAAGACGCTGCAAGTATGCCACTAGGCCCAGAACCTTTTCCAGGTGTCAATTCTGCATCTATTCACCTATAAACTGACGACTTCATGAGGTCTACTAAGAGAAGGCGTTGGTCTGAGTTGGGCTTCTGCAAATTGCAGAATAGCCAAGTGCTTTGTGAAAGAACCAAACAGGAAATTAGCGACTTCTCTCCTAAAACTTAGTAGGAAGCAACTGAGAGTCCTGGGGGTTTAATCGCAGGGCACAACGCCTGTAGTCAACTACAATGGAAATCATTGGCCACCCAATATGCCTATCCTGTCTTGAGTATGAGGACTCTGCAGAGCATTTTCTTTGTAGCTGTCCGGCGTTTTCTAGAATCAGACTTAGGCTGTTGGGTTGTGATGTTCTGAGTATGGAAAAAGTTCAGTCTCTTCCTCTTTCGAATCTCTTAAGATGAATTAATGAATCCAAAAGATTTGCGGAAGAGTGCCTTCAAACCAAATTTTCCATCTTATCATCCATATGGAATGAATCCTGTCTCTATTCTTAGTACTGTAATCTATGTGGTTGTAATACAATGGTCTTCCCGACTGAATTGTAGGACTTCTCCAACCCCCCTCAAATCTCATCTAATCTAATCCACTAAAAGACTCCACTCTTTCAATTATTTGCTCTATATTTCTTTCCTTTAACACAATAATTTCCAACAGAGATCTTTTATCTTCACCACTCTAAAGATGACCAAAGAAACCACAAAGTCTGCTCAAATCCTTCCGCCACCGCCGCTCAAGTCTTTCATCAGCTTGGCGGCATCTCAACGCAAGCAATTTGTAAACAAAAGAAGGGTTGCTTTGAATTACATTTCTAGACAAAATTTATTTTGCGAATTTTCCACAAATAATACCCCTCACATACCTACATTAACCGACACATTGTCCTTTTCTTGCAAAAAAATTAGAACGCTTCACTTGACTTTGGCGTAATTGTAATGAAAAAATCGTTCTTCTTTAAGTAGCATTCAAGACTGTTTGACGGTTTTATGGACAAGTTTCAATAATTTTTTGAGGTATGTCATGACGAGAAACAAAAAACGAAACGAAAATTGTGTGGGAAAGGATTTAACCACTTCAAAGGGTAGAAAAGAAATGTCTGCAAAAACGTTAAAGAATTGCGAAATTTACGCTCCATTAGGCAGCTATCGTGCCAGGCTAATCGCAAGCGGTTTGTATTGATTTCTTATGCAGTGATCTCGTTTGTGAAGAGTCTTACAAATTGCATAGTGAACGTATTGATTTTTAAAAGGGTAGCCTTTTATGCTGCTGCACAAGAATGAGGAAAGAAAACGATTTTCAAATGATGTCCTATTATATCTAGAAATCAAGAGAAAATGCGCCAAAAGTGAATTGCAGGCATTATTATATTTTCGTATTAAAAGAACTGGATTAGAAACACAATTTTTGTGTTAAAATGAAATAAGTTTAAATATACCAGATTATTTTAAAATTTTTGTTATAATCTTCTTGCACCTTTTCTGAGGCAACACAGCATTTTTAACCAAAATATTATCTACTGCAACCAATCAGCTTTTAAAATTAAAAAAAAAACATCAAAAAGCAAGCCGCAGTAGCAGCGAAACTAAACGATTTTGTTTTGCGGTTGATTGGTATTAGCAGTACTTGCCGAGTTTGTAAAAGGAGAGAGAGATATGAGGACCTGTGTTGAGCTCACGCCGTGCAGTTGTCGGCTACGATTATTTCGAGCAAGTGCTTGAACTTGGAAAATATAAAATTTATGTATGCAGGCATTTTGCATTGCATATGTCGCCAATGTCACTTGTACGCCAGTGTGCGCATCTCTTTGCTTATCTACTTGGCAAGTGTCCTCCTACTGTTCACGGCCAAGTGTCGTCGCAATTATCCTTTAATTGCACAGCAGGCGCTTTGGCGCACGTTCTACTTGACTTGCAGCCGCTGCGTTGTTGTGTTTTTCCGTGGAATTCACATCTTGTAACAAAGTCGGTTTTACAAATTATGGCCCTGTTGATAAGATAGCTGTGAGAACAAGTGCTTATAAGCAAATGCTGCTGATAAGCAATGCCAGAAAAGTATAATTGAAAATAAAGCATTTTATTGGTGGCTGGCGAGAGAAGCAGCTGGTCTAGATTTAAATTTTGGCTTTAATTCTGGGTATGAATTTTTTGTTTTTTAAGTGGTGTAAGGCGATATTTTTTTAAGAAATGCTATGTATGTTTGTAATCTAATAATTAAGCGCTAGAGCATCGAAGTTGTACAGGAATTTTCGCAATTTGAAATTAATCTCTTCTAGAAGGTTTTCTTTGGCATAAATTCTATAAAGTTACAAAAGCGGCAAGCCTTTTGTGTTAAAAATGTGTTGAGAAATCATAAAATTAATTTCGAACTTGCAGCAAACAAAACAAAAATGGCTCAACCAATTGGATATGTCTTTACCTGCGGGCAAAAAGTAAGGTGAATTTGGTTGTAAAAAGAATAAACTTAATTTATTCTTGTAAATCAATTTCATCCCTTGAAAATAACCCCCTCATGATGAAATACACTTATGCCAAGGATTTTTCCAATCCCCGAAATATGCCAAATAGTCCATTTCCGGTGTAGCCATCAGCACCTTCTTCGATTCAGCTTTTATCTCCTCAGTCGACTCGAAACGCGTTCCCCGGAGCGGTCTCTTGAGTTTTGGGAATAGCCAGAAGTCACACGGAGCCAAATCAGGCGAATACGGTGGTTGCGGAACGATATGCGTGGAATTTTTGGCGAAATGGTCACGAAGAACGAGTGCAGTGTCAGACGGTGCATTATCGTGATGCAAAAACTAAGAGTTGTTGGCCCATAATTCTGGCCTTTTTAGACGAATTGCTTCACGCAAACGACGCATAACGCTCAAATAATATTCCTTACTAACAGTTTGACCAGGTGGAAGGAATTCATAGTGCACCACACCACGAAAATCGAAAAAAACTGTCATCATGACCTTTATTTTTGACCGACTTTGACGTGCTCTTTTCGGTCTGGCCTCGCCTTTTTCACGATATTCGCTTGATTGGTCGGTTGTTTCAGGGTTGTAAGCATAAATCCAAGTCTCATCTCCCGTAATGATGCATTTGAGCTTGTCCTGATAGTCTGAAAGCATTGTTTCACACACATCAACGCGACGACTTTTTCCAAGAAATTGAGAGCTTTCGGTACCAAACGAGATTTGACTTTTCGTAGGCCCAAATGGTCTTTCAAAATGGTTTTCACAGATCCTTCTGATATTCCAATCATATCAGTAAGGTCTTTAACAGTCAACCGACGATTTTTGAGCACTAACACCTTCACGTTATTGACGTGTTGGTCATCTGTTGACGTCGATGGTCGTCCGGAGCGCTCCAAGTCATAAACACGTTCTCGATCCTCTTTGACGTCTTTGTACCACTTATAAACATTTTTCTGCGACATGGTCGAATCACCAAATGTCTTCTGCAACATGCTAAACATTTCCGCAGCCGAAATTTCATTCCGCAAACAAAATTTGATGGCACTTCTCTGCTCAATCAAATCAGACATTGTAAAAATCGAAAAATGCACTCTTGGTCGTTTGGTAAACACAAGCGTAAATACATATATTACTGATAATGACATTCACATGAAAGTTGCCAACTCATGAAAAAAATAACTAGAGTGAAATTTTAATCCCGCGAAGTTTGACAAATAAATTCCCCTTACTTTTTGCCCACAGTATATGTTTGTAATTTAATAACTTTCCACTGAAAGCTCCCATTTGCACAAGGATTTTCGTACTTTCAAGTTAATCTCTTCTGGAAGGTTTTTTAAGGTTCAACAAAAATTGCATAAAATTACAAAAGACGCGTGTCTACAAGCCAAAAAGTGCAGAAAAATCATAAAATTAATTTTGAAGTTGCAGACAAACAAAAATGACTTACCCGCTTTGTTAACTTTTTTCTTGATATAAAACTTTGAAATGTTCAATATCCATCTGCGTTAATCAAATTTATCAGTTCTTTAATATTAGTGCCAGAATTTTTAAAACAAAAGAACTGTTTTTGTTTTCTTTTGCAAAAATTCCTGGTACACAACAAGCGAAAGCAACTCGAAAATCTATTTTTCACTTATAATTTTTACAGTAAAAAAAGAAACCCATTTCATTTATTGCCCAAAATCATTTTAACATAGGAGTTTACAAAGTTATGATAAAATTATTATAGATTATTTAGCATTATCCTAACATACATTTGTATTTATCTAGGAGCTTAAAACTTATTTTTCTTTTGATTATAAGGCGTTTTTCAATAGGTGCGCTTCAACTTTTTTCCGATAGGGAGGGCGAACGACGCAATATTTTTTATTTCTCGCTTGTCATTTGTAACCTTCATTAGCATACATTTCATCATGGAACGCTACACTCTTGAGCAACGATTGCAAATCGTGCAAATTTTTTATGAAAATAATCGTTCTGTTGCTGCTACTTTAAGAGCATTACGGCCAAAAAATCATCTTCAGTGATGAAGCTCACTTTTGGCTCAATGGCTTTGTCAACAAGCAAAATATGCGTTACTGGGCAGAAAGCAATCCACACGTGATTCATGAGGCACCGTTGCATCCCGAAAAAATCACTGTTTGGTGCGGTTTACATGCCGGCGGCGTAGTTGGCCCATATTTTTTCGTTGACGAGAACGATCGCCACGTTACTGTGAATGGAAATCGATACCGCGACATGATAATCGATTATTTTTGGCCGCAATTGAATGGTATAGACTTAGACGACATGTGGTTTCAACAGGGCGGGGCCACAAGCCACACAGCACACGCTACAATTGATTTGTTGAAGAGTAAGTTCGATGAGCGCATTATTTCCACAAATGGACCGGTCGAATGGCCGCCGCGCTCGTGTGATTTGACGCCTCTAGACTATTTTCTTTGGGGTTATGTGAAGTCATTGGTCTACAGTAACAAGCCGGCGACGATTTGTGAGCTCAGAGCCAATATTGAACGCGGAATTGCTAGAATTTCGGCCGATTTATGCAAAAGAGTGGTCGAAAATTGGGTTCAACGATTGGACTTCGTAAAACATACACGCGGTGGTCATGCAAAAGAAATCGAATTTCATACTTAAATGTATATATTCAAACTCGATAATAAAAAAAAAAAATTAGTTAAAAAAGTCAAACCGTTTGTGTTTTATTCAAAAAAAAAAAGTTGAAGCGCTCTTACTGAAAAACGCTTTACAACAGGTTATCATTATTATTTGGAATGTCTTTGGCATAATTTTAAAACTTATTTATAGTCTCCCAAAAAGGGCTTAAAAAGGAGATAACGTATATTAAACTTCTATAATTTATTTGGCTATAAATTGATCAATGTTATAAACTAAATTTTCATCGTTGAAGTTGTAAGTATTGTATCGCCTATGATAATATATTGCTTTACTATTTTTATGTAACATATTATTATTTTTTAGTATTTTTAAATATATTGGTGATAAATGTTTTTCTGTTAGGGGTAATGATATTTCCCTTGCCTTTGACAGATATTTGTTTATCAGTTCATTTTCTATGAATGCCAGTTTATCAACAAATCTTACTGACGATTTCATTAAGAAAAAGTCTATGCGTGATATTTTACATTTTTCATATAAACTTTTATTAGAAACTCTTTTCCGAAAAGTACCCAACAGATCCAAAAATCCATGTTTTATCCTTGAACAAAAATTAGAAAAATTCCACAGAAATGTTATGAAAAGACCAGAGGACCACGCAGTGAGGCAATTGCTGCAGATGGAGCAGTATAAAAGAAGACCAGACAAACCATCAAAAACATTGAAAAATACTTTGAAAAACTGCATGCGATGCGGAAGCGTGAGTGGAGAGACGATTCAGGACCGTGGGATCAGGAGATATCGCTCAAGGCGAGCCAACTCGAAATAGGATAAGACTAGAGAACAGAAGTAGAAGAAAGGTGGCTCGGCTTGCACATTCGGCCCAGCTGGTCCCTGCGTCCAGTATCCTCTTCTTTTGACATATGGGGTTTACTGTCTTCAATCGCTCCGCTTTTTGGAGCAAAAGAAACATCGGAAGAATGCGATATCAAATTTGTTAGTACCGTCTCGTTCCCGTTCGGTGGTATCGTCTTGAGTCAAACAGTTAGTGCCTGCTTACTCAATACTTCTACTCTTTAGGCAACCACTCCGCATATCGGAGGGACTGCATTATTTTTGCTGAATACGGCTTAAAAGCATTCCAGTTATTGATTGATGCACACATGGCTGGTATCAGATTGTGTTCACCTGCAACGAGAGTCCAAGTAGCACCTCCAGAGTTTGACGCTAGTCTCGACAACGGTCACATTTGAAGATAACATGCTCTGAACCTTAGATCGCGTTGGAGCAGTGTTGGCAGTAAGGGTTGTCTGCCAGCTTAAAACGGTGGACATACAACCGAAAGCATTCGTGTCCGCTGATAAACCTCGCCTTGTTTCCTGGTCGCTCGTGGGGCAATTATAGATATAAATCATTGGGTCCAACGCCCTTGTCTGATAGATCCCATATACGTTGCCATTCTTCTATGGATTGAAGACGTTCTATAACTGTTTTCTCATTTGATGGTCATGCTCCCTGCCTGTCACAGAGATGGCTCATTTCTCGTGCGTATATATCCATAGAGAGTTTTCCGTCTATAATGCAAATCGTGTCGTCAGAGACGGTCCTGAATGCGCAAGCGACTCCTAGTGCATTCCGTTGTAACACCTGTGCTACGTGTCGTACGTTAGACTGTTTAGTTCTCGCCCAAATGGGAGCAGCATAGAGAACAACAGAATCTACCACCTTTGACAGGAGGTGTCTTCTTGCACCTTAAGCACCCCCAATATTTGACAGGAATATTGAGAGCGCTTCGTTTACAGTAGCTTTGGAGCTCACAGTAGTTAGATGCTGCTTAAAGCTGAGTTCTGCATCAATCAAGACACCCAGGCACTTAATTGCTTCTTGCGATAGTATAGGGTCCGCCATATAACTTTACGGAATTAAAAATGCTTTAAAAAAGAAACTACTGAATATTTTTTCAAACTGTTTTTTTTATTTTGAAGTACAATCCCTCCGGTTAATGATGGAACACAACTTCATTCATATGGCTGCCTCGGCTTCAGCTGCCCAACCAATTGGCCGGCGTCATACCAAGGTCTTTAGGCAAAATTTGTCTCAATGATGTCCCCGAAATGTCCAATTGTTGAGAACGACGGCGAACTGATGTTCCTGGTGATTCACGAACACTCTCGACCACAGCAGCAACATTTTCGGGTGTAGGCACGGTTTTTGGTCGGTCACGCGTTGGTTTGTCAATAAGCAACCCAGTTTATCTTACTTTTTTCGCAAAGTAACGCACATACGCTTGATTCAGTGCTTTTCGTCTTCCCATTCCCGTACGTAATTTTCGTACACATACCGCAACATTACCATGATTTTCAAAGTAATGTCGCAATATTTCCCAGCGTTCTTTGAGCGTACCCACAACCATTTTCGTTCAGCGGAAGAATAAAACTAATTTTCTGTCAAATCAGATGACAGCTAAGTGTTACCATTTTTCAAATAATACCTAGTTCAAATCCGTAACGATAGATGGCGGGCCCTGTATTTCATGACCGCCAAACCGCAATTCCATCTGCTTCCTACTTTTCGGTGCAGTAACGAGGACCGCTTCTGTTTTCTGTGCTGCCAGTTTAAGCGCCGCATCCCATAGCCCATGTTGTACTCTTGCTGCTGCATCATTACATTTCTCCTGCATATTATCTGACCTCTTATCCCTCACTACTACCAATGTTGGGTCATCTGGCAATTGTATCCTTAGCAATCCGTCGTTCATAGCATTCCACAGAGTAGGTCCTAGGACTGATTGTTGTCAAACGCCACCGGAAATTTGGTACATTTTTAAGCCGACGTCTGTATCGTACTGCAGGATTCTTTCGTTCAGGTAGCTACTAATTATGCGCACACAAAATAGCAAGTGCAGGCGGGAGTACTGCATTCGACAGTGCGAAAAGGAGTTACCTATATGCCGCGATGTCTAAATTCGGTATCCCCGCAAAACTAATACGGCTATGTAAGATGACGTTGCTCAATACCAGCAGCGCCCTCAGAATTGGGAAGAACTTCTCCGAGCCGTTTGATACCAAACGAGGTTTCAGACAGAGTGTCTCGCTGTGGTGTGGCTTCTTTAACTTGATGTTCGAGAGGATTGTGCGAGCCACAGAACTTAATCGCTCAGGCACAATATTTCATAAGAGCGTACAATTGCTGGCGTATGCCGATGATATTGACATCATCGGCCTTAACAACCGCGCTGTTAATTTTGCCTTCTCCAAACTGGATAAAGAGGCAAAGCAAATGGGACTGGTCGTGAACGAGGACAAAACGAAGTACCTCCTGTCATCAAACAAACAGTCGACGCACTCTCGTATCGTTTATTCAGGAACCAGCATTAACACCCCTAACAACGTCAGCCTTGAAATCCAACGAAGAATCTCTCTTGCCGACAAGTGCTATTTTGGACTAAGTAGGCAACTGAGCAGTAAAGTCCTCTCTCGACGAACAAAACTAACACTCTACAAGACTCTCGTCATGCCCGTCCTAACGTATGGCGCAGAAGCTTGGACGATGACAGCATCCGATAAAGCGTCGCTTGGAGTGTTTGAGAGAAATATTCTGCGAAAGATTTTTGGACCTTTGCACGTTGGCGACAGGCGAATATCGCAGGTGATGGAACGATGAGCTGTATGAGCTTTACGACGACATAGACATAGCGCAGCGAATAAACATCCAGCGGCTTCATTGGCTGGGTCATGTCGTGCGAATGGATACAAAAACTCTGACTCTGAAAGCATTCGATGAGGTACAAGCTGGTGGTAGCAAAGGAAAAGGAAGGCCTTCTCTGCGTTGGAAAGATCAGGTGGAGAGGGTCTTGGCTTCACTTGGTGTGTCCAACTGGCGCCGGTTAGCATGAGAAAGAAACGACTGGCGTGCTTTGTTAAACTCGGCCAAAATCGCATAAGCGGTTATCGCGCCAATCAAGATGAAGAAGAAGAAGTAGGCGGGAGTGCATAGTCCGAGAAGCTCCAAAATGCCAGTGACCATAGTCCGTCCGCGATATATCTTGAAATTGCTGTTAAAGCACTATGAGCGGCTTCTAATTTCCACTGGGTATGTACGAAATTTACAAATAATTACAATTTATAAAAAAAAAAAAAGAATTCGAATACACGCAACAACAATAAACCTTGTGTGTTCGCAGAAAGTCCCAAGTACAGGGTGGAAAAACTTCAAATACTTCATTGTGCCAATCGTCTAGCGTTAGTGTGAGTATGTCACACACAAAAATCAAACAAAACTAACTCACCTTGTGAAATCGGCCAGCAAAACCTGAAAAGCGACACTGGTGCCGCCACTGGCCATTGCGACGAAAGTCAGAAGCTCTAGCACGGACACAAACCTCAGGAGAGAAACGAAAAGATTAATCATAATCGGAGGCACGTACGTATGTAGGAATGTATACATACATACGTCTTTGTATGTGCGTAGATCTGAGCAAATATGCGAGTTTGTGGGTTCCTGTGCATTACCCCTTTCTTTGGCAAACAATTGGTTGCTATGCTGAGCTGGTATTTAACCCAACTGCAGAGTAAGTTGTTAAGAGGAAAATAGTTTAGATCTTCTTGTGTTGTTGTTTTTTGATATTTTTTCCTTTTTTTTTTTTTTTTTGTTGTGCGCAAAGATTGGAATGTGTCGGCTCCGCTGAAACACCTTTATTTAGCGCACATGCCGCAGACAGCTGATAATCGCAGACGACATTTATGACACTACTAGCCAGCCCCACTTGCCCACACATTACCGATGGCCTTTGTGTAGTTACGCACGCGCCATTTGCCACTTGCCACTTGCCACTTGCTACTTGCCACCATGCAATAAATATCAATGTTTATGCTGCGCGCATTCGCTGTGAGACATTCCAATGTCTGCTAACAACCTGAGCGGAGGAGCTCTTTGGCAGAGTGAAGCGAATCAGTGGCAATTTTGCATAACAAACGATTTATGAGGGCGAACAAGTTTAAGTGCATGCAATTGGCCGACGGGCCGACGAGAGTAAACTAGTTTTCCCGCACACACAAAGGGGGTAAACGCTTAATTCCCTACTTTTGTTCATGACTGCTGCACTTTAAGCCCCAAGGATATTGAAGCAGTGTCGACTAATTAATTGCCAGTTGTCGCTGATGGACAAACAGAAAAAGAGAGCGAAAGGGACGAGAGGGAAACATAAGCGAAGGGGGAAACAGAAACAGCGAGAGGTGGGGGGAAGAGAGAAGCACACGAACATGCATCCAGGGGGAAAAAGGGCAACAGGAGCTGGTTGGCGGTCGGATATATAAAACATGTAAACATATATGTGTATGTATGTGTGTTTGTCTAGGTATGCAAGTGCAGCAATGAATAAATGCATGTGTGTGTGCCTGCATGTAAATTTGTTTGCTGCTTGCAGCGAGCGCGCGCGCTTAACGTTGTTGCCGGCGACACCTTCAAAACGAATTCAGCATTAATTAAGAAAATTAAAACAGTTTCAATATTTATGACAATTTACTGACCAACAACAAGACGAGCGCTGCTTTACATGGCTCGCTCATGCAATGAAGCAATAAAAAAACACAGTTTTTGTCCGACCGCATTTACTTACTATCATCTCTGTAATCCTGTTTAACCACGCAGCAACACCACCCTAGAAAAGCCAGCCAAAGCAATTAATGCATTTTGACAATAACGAAACAAGGAGTTAGCGCTTGCGCTGCTGGATGTCTACCTAAAGGGCGCAAAGGACACCAAGTTGCAAATGAAAAAAAAAAACACAGAGTGCAGCAAAACCAGTCAGACCAACACCTGCGAGGCTCGGCACGCAATAGCGTCGGCTTATTAGTGTGCGGGGTTTTTTGGTTGGATGGTTGCGCTTGGAAATACAAGAGGACTTGGCTTCTCCAATTGAAATTGTAGAAAATTTCTAGACAGAAACTTCTAGAAAATAAAAATCTTTTGCACAAAAATATATTGAGGTGGAGATTAGCGAACGAGGAACCCATCCTTAGACAAATCAAGCGCAGAAAGTGGCGAAGGAGAGGTCACTCATTGAGAAAACCACCAGATAGCATCACGAGAATGGCATTGGACTGGAACTCGCAAGGGAGCAAAGGTCGCGGTCGACCAAAAAACATTTGGAGCAGGTCGATTCTGCGCAAACTAGCAGATGCCGACATCTCATGGGACGGTGCTAAAACAATAGCACAGAACCGTGTACGATGGACAAATGAATTTGTGATCCGGTTGAAATATTCCTTTGGCAGAGTTTACGTGTGGAAGTAGAAAGGAATTCTCCGATGTTATAAATGACTAAACCCATTTTTCTTTCCTTGTTTACTCCTCCCGGAAGCATAGCGCCTCGACAAGACTCTTCCCTCGTACTCGGTTCTGTGCTGTTGTTTTTGCACTGCCCCATGACATGTCGGCGCCTGCTAGTTCGCGCAATATCGACCTTCACCAAGGGTATTATGGTCGACCGCTACCTCTGCTCCCTTGCGGGTTCCAGTCCAGTGCCATTCTCGTCATGTTATCTGGTGGTTTTCTAAGCGTGTGACTTATCCATCGCCACTTACTGCGTTTGATTTGCTATAGGATGGGCTCAGCATTCGTTTATCTCCACAGCGAGTCGTTGCTGATGGTGTTCGGCCAGAATATTCTACAGATGATGTGGAGGCATTTGTTGATTGTAGTATCTGTGTGGTGGTGTTAGACACCAGCCATGTTTCGCTTCCGTACAACAATACGGACTTGACGCATGAGCCGATTATTCGTAGTTTAGTGCGCCTGGAAATTTGCGAACACGCCCATACTTTATGCACTCGTCCGAACGCCGCCCTTGCTTTGTTGACCCTGCAGTTGACATCTTCATTTGCTCCACCATCTGCCGTGTTGATGCAGTCGACATCATTTAAGGCGGCTGAAATCGGTGTTATAGTTTAGGGATGCATTCATGCAAGTGAACCAGTGAAATTATAAGTAGTATTAGCTAGAAGGAAATGTAAGTGCCAATATTTACTTAAATCTCACTGAAAAGGATGCAATACCTGAAGGCAGGAGGCTGGGGCTGAGTAAAAAGAAAATACTCCGATCCACACCACACTTCTTCATCTTATTTGGCGTGATAACCGCTTACGCGATTTTGGCCGAGTTTAACAAAGCGCGCCAGTCGTTTCTTTCTCGTGCTAACCGGCGTCAGTTGGACACACCAAGTGAAACCAAGTTCTTCTCCACCTGAA
This sequence comes from Anastrepha ludens, assembly GCF_028408465.1. Classification (NCBI taxonomy): domain Eukaryota; kingdom Metazoa; phylum Arthropoda; class Insecta; order Diptera; family Tephritidae; genus Anastrepha; species Anastrepha ludens. Next base: position 17,827,408 of record NC_071499.1, read on the forward strand.
ATTTCCAACAGAGAGGAGATCTTAATCCTTCTCTGCTACTACCAGCTGGTACTGCATCGAATACTTTCAGAGCCGGAGCGTTCGTATCCATTCAGACGGCATGACCGAGCCAACTAAGCCGCTGGATTTTTACTCGTTGCGCTATGTCTCTGTCCACTCACCTTGAAAGGAGCGAGTAGAAAGTCCCTCGAACATTTAACGTCTTCTGGTAGGGCAAGAGAACCCTTGGCAAGACATGGGATCTCACACCGACGATAATACACCGGATGTACATCACCCTGATTAGACCCATTATTACATACGCCTTTGTAGTCTGGTGGAAGGCTATTACGTTTCATTCTAGAGTAAAACCTCTAACCAGACTAACTGAGAAGTGTGTGCTCGGTATCACAGGTGCTATTACTAAGACATCTGGCGATGCTGTTAATGCTATCCCGAACTTACAACCTCAGCATCTTCAAATCCGGAAGGGAGCAATGAAGACGCCGTACAGGCTCATGTCAAACGGAGTCTGGAGAATTGAAGGAAACACTGTCAGATTTCCAACCAGTTGTCGGAGCGGTGCAAAATGTTCTCTATGCCTGCGGACTATTGGGTACCATACATTAGCTTCGGTAGGAACTATGACGCTTTGATCGAAAACACAGAGAACCTATTGCTAGGATTTCAGCACACTTTCTACAGCGGCGGCTCCAAAACCAATGTAGGTAGCGGCTCGAGATGGTACTTAGGCGAAGACACTAAGTTTTCCTACGCCATCTTGAGTGTAGCACACTGGCTAATTGAAGAAAAGTGGCGGGGTAGTAGTATCCGAATTTGTAATGGCAATCAGTCTGCACTAGAAGCCCTTGCTAGTCCACGCTGCTCTTCGAAATTAGTCAGTGAATGTAAGGCAAAATTTGTATTATTGGAGTGCCTGGACACTCTGGTATTACGGGAAACGATAATGGCTGATAAACTGGCTAATGAAGGCCCTGCAAGCATACCACTAGGTCCTGAATCCTTTCAAGGTGTCAATTCCGCATCGATTCAACTATGGATTGACGACTTTATTAGGTATACTAAGAGAAGACATTGCTCTGAGCTGGTATCCCGCACAGTGGCCAAGTGCTTTGTAAACGAACCAAACAAGAAATTAGCGACCTTTCTCCTAAAACTTAGTAGGAAGCACCTGAGAGTCCAGGTGGTTGTAATCACAGGACACAACGCCTGTTGTCAGCTACAATAGGAATCATTCGCTACTCAATATGCCTATCCAGTCCTAAAATGAAGACACTAAAGAGCATTTTCTCTGTAGCTATTCGACGTTTTCTGGAATCAGATTTGGGCAGTTGGGGCGCGATGTTCTGAGTATGTAAAAAGTTCAGACTCTTCCTCTTCCGGACATCTTACGATTCATCAATGATTCAAAAAAAAGATGCGCGGAAGAGTGATCTTCAACCAATTTCTCCGTCTTTCTATCCATGTTGTATCTCTCATGTCTCTTTATTCTTTCTACTGTAATCTATCCAAGTGTGGCACCATGGGCTTCCTGATTGAGTGCTTGGACTTGTCTAATCCCCCACAAATCTAATCTAATCTAATCCAATCTAATTTAATCTAATATAATCTATGTCTATGTCGTCGTAAGGCTCATACAGCTCATTGTTCCATCGCCTACAACACTCACCATCACCAACGCGGAAAGGTCCAGAAATCTTCCGCAGAATCTTTCTCTCAAACTCCAAGGGATGCCTCATTAGATGTTGTCATCGTCCACGCTTCTGCGCCATGCGTTAGGACGGGCATGATGAGAGTCTTGTAGAGTGTTAGTTTTGTTCGTCGAGAGAGGACTTTACTACTCAATTGCCTACTTAGTTAAAAGTAGCACTTGTTGGCAAGAAAGATTCTTCGTTGGATTTCAAGGCTGATATTGTTATCGGTGTTAATGCTGGATCCTAAATAAGCGAAGTCTGTTACAACGTCGAAATCATAACTTTTTAACAGTGACGTGATTGCCGATACGCGAGAGCACCGACAGGTTTCCTTTTTGTTTTAGATGACAGGAGGTACTTTCTTTCGTCTACGCTTACCACCAGATCCATTTGCCTTGCTTCTTTATCCATTTTGGAAGAGGCAGAAATAACGGCTGGTAGTTAGGGCCGATGGCGTCAATATCATCGATGAATTGGGGGATGGGTTCATATGTAGAAATCCACGCAAGCTAGGAAATTGACTGATCGACATCCACTTCGGAGTGACCAGTGAGATTCTTCTACATATGGGCCAAGCGGCTGACAACTTCCCGGCTTTGCTGAAGTATCGTCTGGGTAGCTGCCGAATATCCGTTCAAGAGCGAGCTAATGTGAGAAGGCGAAGCTACCCAGGATGACTGGTTGTGCGCTGGGTTTGGGACCCGCCACGTAAACTTTGCACTACTTTGCCAAATGGTAGTACTAAATCAGTGCTGGATGTGTAACAATTTTGTGTACGAAATAATAATAACAACAACTGCAAGATCAGCAACAACAATAACACAGCTCATGAAGCGCCGCCGCCTAGTAGCACGGAATAGGCGACATATGCGCCTTCACGCGCAGCACACTTCATTAATTTTATGCGTCGCGCAACATGGGACCCCAAATGGACAAAGCAACAAAAAAAATAAATATCAAAAATAAAAATAAAAACAATCATGGCAACCTTTATAGAAAAGGGGAAAAAGGGGCGACTGTTACTGCGAGCATTGACAAAAGCAGAGCAGCAGGCATGCGCAGTCAAAGGGTGTCCTGTATGTATGCACATATGTATGTGTGTATGTATGAGTGTATGTATGAATTTATGTATGTGCATATGTACGGAGACATAGGACCAAGTCCAGTGGCGCAAGGTCACTTGTGCTGTGTTTTCTTTTTTTGTTCTTGTTGCAAGCTTTCAATACAATTTTGAATTTACAATTTAATGAGCGCGACTTTAAAAGCGTATGTATGTACTTATGTGTTAATGTATGTGCGCTGCATGCCACACAAAGCAAAGGCAACAATTATAATGAATTCACGTATGACTAGATGCGATGTCGCTAATCTGCTGCGCTTTTGAATCGAATTGAATTTGTGTGCTTCGTTGCTATCAAACAACTCTTTTGGCCGTCCATAGGCTAAACCTTTGTGCGCTGCAATTCTATGTCTTTGAGTAGGTAAAAAATTAAAAAAATAATAATTATAATTGCTTGGGTGCTTGTACGTGTGTGCGTGCGTGTGTTTGGTCACGCTGGCTTCTTGCCATTTGCATAATTTGCCAGCCATTATCCTGATGCATCCTTTTGCCTTCACTTCAGTTTTTTCCTCGACATGCGTACATACAAATATTAATACATACAAACATACCTGCATACATGCCTTCGTACATACACACATACACAAATAAATGCATATACATTTATATTCCGCCATCCACTGTTGCCCTGTCTGTCAATTTGCTGGTTCAGCTCAGCTCTTGCACCCAACACTAAATCCTTAATCAAGGACATTCTGCGCGTTCGCATATTTATTGCGAGAATTTTTAATTTATTCCGCATTTATATTCCTGCAGCTTGTTGTTTATTTTTGTGGCGGCTGAAATGCTTCATTGCTTTTGTTATCTCTTAGTGTTTTTGTTTTGCTTTGGTTTTGTTTGTCAATTTTTTTTTTTGTAAAATTGCAAATGTGCAAATTTTTTGCATTTGATAATTTCATTTTTATGGATGCATTGAATTTTGGTTGTTGTTGTTATTAAATCCTTTTTTTTATTTTTTATGATATCCAGTTTTATTATAGATTTCCTCGACAGTGGATAAACCCTGCATAACCATGGATAAAAAATTTTTAGCAAATAGAATTTCGATGATTTTTAATTTAATTATCTTCCTATTTGGAACAACTCCATGTCTTGTAAACCAAGCATTTTGGACATTGTCAGACATTTTTTTGAAAATTGCTTTAGAATTATAAACAAATTATAATTTTGAGGTTTATCAAATATTGAAAATTTTAGTTTGCAGTTTTTAAAAGTAAAATATCTTCGACCTTTTGAACAATTCTATAATTTTTTCTTTAATTTTTTAAAATTCAATGTAGATTAAAACAATTTTTTTTAATTCATTTTTTTTTTAACTTTTTCAATTTTTTTATATATGCGGGATTTAAAACTTTCGGAGGTTACTGTGCGTAGTCTCAGCTTCCGATAAAAAAAAATTAAAAAAATATGAAGAAGTTATTCCCAAAAGTTACAAAAAAGAGTTTTCCCCAAAAATTTTGATAATTAATATTTTTTTTTATATTTAATTAATATTTTTTTATCACTATTAATTATTTTATATATTTTTTATTAATATTTCATTATATAAAGGGTGGTTAAGTTCCATAGGCCGGTGTTGATTTTAAATAAAATGAAATTTTTTAGGAAATCATTGTCATTTATCTTTATGATAATATTGGTACGGCTTAATTACGTATGGAATAAACTATCGGCCAAATGGCCGCCGCGGCCTCGGCGGCACACCTCCATCCGATGGTCCAAATTTTCGATGACGCTGAGTCATAATTGAGGTTCTATCCCGTTAATGTGCCGAATTATCTCATCCTTTAGCTCTTGAATTGTTGCTGGCTTATCGACGTACACCTTTTATTTCAAATAACCCCAAAGAAAGAAGTCCAATGGTGTCGTTGACGTTTAGGTGTGGTTCACATTCAACATCGGCCCTTGAAATTTAACCTCCGCCGTAGCCGAATGGGTTGGTGCGTGATTACCATTCGGAATTCACAGAGAGGTCGTGGGTTCGAATCTCGGTGAAAGCAAAATTAATAAAAACGAAAACATTTTTCTAATAGCGGTCGCCCCTCGGCAGGCAATGGCAAACCTCCGAGTGTATTTCTGCCATGAAAAAGCTCCTCATAAAAAATATCTGCCGTTCGGAGTCGGCTTGAAACTGTAGGTCCCTCCATTTGTGGAACAACATCAACACGCACACCACAAATAGGAGGAGGAGCTCGGCCAAACACCTAACAGAAGTGTACGCGCCAATTATTTATTTTATTTATTTTACTATTTAATTAATATTTTTTTATCCCAAAAAAGTGAAAACAAAAATATGAAATGGTAAATAGAACTCTATATCAAAGTTCTCAATAATCAATACATCTCAAAACAAGCATTTTGAACATTGTTCTAAATTTTTTGAAAATTGTTTCAAAATTAATAATTTCCAGATTTATCGAATGTTGAAGACTTTGGCATGCATTTCTTAAAAGTGAAACGTGTTTAAATTTTTTAACATTTATATATTACTTTCTTTGAATTAACCCTCTAGTGCATACTTTTTTAATTTTTAATTTAAAAATTTTCTTCGCTTAATTCAGCGTCAGAGAATACGAATCCGACATCGCTTTTGATATTTTACCTACAGTTTTGCCAAAAATTAGGAAAAGTAATTTTTGCCAAAAGGCACTGCCATGCAGTTAAGGTATCATTGTACCGTATCAAAATAAGTACACATATTTTCGTTTTTGATCGATCAGTTATATTTTTTTTATTAATTTTTTTTAATAATTTAATTCGATTGTATGTTTGCCTGCATTAAGATGTTCATTAGATATATAAATACATATATTTATAAATTTATACATATATGTATATATAGTTATATATGATTGGTTTGACTTACCTATGTATGTACTTGTATTTGAATTAGTTATTTCTTGGTATGAAATTCTTTGAAACAGTTCTTTGTGGATGAATTACATAATGGAATATCGCATTTTTCACAATAAGATTGCGTCTGCGACTTACAAGGTTTATTTTTACAATGCAATTTTGCAGACCGATCTCGAAATTGACACCAGCGACCAACGTTATCAAAACGTACATCTGATATTGGCATATAACCTTTTTTTACCGACAACAAAACTTTCCACTTTGCTTGAGTTTGTTGATCTTCCTTTGCCTTTGACTGAATCTTGGCCTATTTTAGTGAGAGCTTCTGCCACTTCACATCGAAATTCAGCCAGAGTCAAGCGTTCGTGTTGCAATGAATTATTACGATTGTAAAGAATATACTAGTATCACATAAAACAAATAGTTTAAACCCCCATTTATGTGGCTTATTAGGCATATATTGCCTAATGCTTGTTTTCGTAATTTTGGTTGCGCACATTTGTTCGTCAACGCATAACCTTTGAGGCATTGGAATAGAAGAAAACTGTATATTGAAATGATCAATGACCCTTCTCACGTTATAAATGACGTCATAATCCTCGGAGCTTTTTTCCGGTCGTAGTGCATTATCAGCGAAGTGTATGAATCTATTTATCTCCTCGAAACGGTTTACATTCATTGTTGTACGAATAGCCTCAAAACCATGTCGGCCCCAATATAACCGAACACTTGGATATTTATAAACTGACATAAAAATAAGTATTCCAATATAGCGCCGAATATCATTGGCCGTACATACAAAAGATGTATCTATCTGTTTCTGCCTCGCGTATAAGTTCGTTTCATTTACAATAGTAGAAAAAAAATGTTCATCAGTCAGGTAGCAAAAACATTTATATGGAGTAGTTAATTGTACGAAACCAGACATATCCGGGCATAGGAATTAGATTTGATCCTCATGAACTTTCATGCTTTTCTTTTTCCACACTATTTTGCTTATTTCCTCATCCTTCTGTCGCATCTGGACAACATTTCCATCAAATCTCCTGAATATATAACTACTGACCACTGCGCACGTCTTAGGTCTTTTTGGAGGAGCTGGTGGTGTACTGTCACCATGTAAATTTACACTTGATTCTTCCCTGGCTACGGAAGATGTAGGCGTAAAGAAAGTTAAATTTAGATCTGATATACTTATGCCCAGTTCGCCACAGCCAAAACTGAATTTGTCAACCAAGTTGATACCCTCATCTATATCTTCATCATCCGTTGAGACCACGTCATCACTGCCTTCCTCATATATAACATCAATAGTGTTCAGAAACTCCTCAATTTCTTTTTCAGTCAAACTTGAAACCTTGTTTTGCATTTTTTCTTTCCAACCATTAATTTTAACTTTAAAATTTTCAAAAGAGAGAAGTTCGTTACAAAATAGTATTCACATGGTAACTGCATGCTGGAGCCTTTAGGCATTGAAACTTTGAAACGTCACCCTTATGAAGTATACATAAAGCTAACACTTTTGACAACTGAATATCATTGAAAATACATGAAATAACTTACCTGAATTTTTTTATCACTTTCTTTATATAAATTACCAGTGAACAAATACTTAAAAGTTTACACTTTTCACACAACTATTTTATGCATGCTCAATACTCAGTTTCTCGCGGACAACTGCCATTCATATAATGGCAAGTGAAGTGAAAACTTTGCATATCAAAAAAGAGTCATAAAATTGTATAAAATATGCCCGTTTAACTTTTAAAATAAAAAAGTTACATAATAATTTAAAATTCTGTTGCAAAGCAAGCATTGCCTATAGGCACTGTTATGCACTAGAGGGTTAAAAAAAATTTCTTAGTATAAAAAAATATTATTTTTAAAAAATTTTATTCTCAAAAAAAAAAATTATTTTTTGAAAATTTGTTTGCCTTTAATTTTCGAGAAATCCCCCACCGCCTTCAAACTTTCAAAGGTTACTAAGTTTAGTCTCAGCTGTCTCAGCTATTAATGAAAAATATATTATAAGAAAAATTTAGAAAAATTACAAAAAAAAAATTTACCCAGAATTTTAAAAACAGTGTTTTCCGAAAATTAAAAACAAAATTATTTTCCAAAAATAATTTTTTGAATAAAAACTTACTGACCAAAAAAAAAAAAAATTATAAAACAAACCGAAGATATTTTAATTTAAAAAACTCCATACTTATTAAAAAATAACTTATTTTCAAAACAACAACATATTTTTTTTGTTGAATTTTTTTTTCAATTTTTGCATATTTTCTTATTTTTTCATTAATAGCTGAGACTTCGAGGGTCTGAGTTTTACTTTTAAATTAAAATAAAAATTTATTTCGAAATTTGTTTTGTTTTTAATTTTCGAGAAATTTTCCCCCGCCTCTAAACTTTCGGAGGTTATTAAGCGCAATCTCAGCTATTAATGAAAAAACTAAGGAAAATTTACAAAAATTACAAACAAATTTTTACCCAAAATTTTAAAAACAGTGTTTTCCGAAAATTTAAAAAAAATTATTTTCGAAAAAAAATTTTTAATAAATACTTACAGACCAAAAAAAAAAAAATTATAAAACACACCGAAGATATTTTAATTTAAAAAATTCCATACTTTCCATTCCATATTAAACCAAAACTTATTTTGAAAAAAATAGCATAATTTTTTTGTTAATTTTTTTTCTAATTTTTGTAAAGTTTTCTTATTTTTTCATTAATAGCTGAGACTACGACCTTCGAGGGTCTGAGTTTTACTTTTGAATTAAAGTAAAAATTTATTTCGAAATTTTTTTCGTTTTTAATTTTCGAGAAATCTTCCCCCGCCTTGAAACTTTCGAAGCTTACTGAGCGTAGTCTCAGCTGTTAATGAAAGAAAATTTACAAAAATTACAAAAACAATGCTTACCCAAAATTTTAAAAAGAATGTTTTCCCAAAATTAAAAGAAAAACATTATTTTTAAGAAAAGATTATTATTCTAAAAACTTAACGACAAAATTTGTAAAATTTTTTTTTAACGAGCATAGTCTCCGCTAATATTGAAAAAAATTACAAACATTTTTTGAAAATTTTTAATTTTCGGAAATCATCCCCACTATAAAACTTTCCGAGATCACCCAGCTATTAATGAAAAAAATAAAATAAAAATATATGAGGAGATGTTTTCCAAAAATGACAAAAAAATTATTTTGCAAAAAAGTTTTTATTCTAAGCACTTGAACAAAAAATATTTGCAAAGAACTAAAAGAATTTCTTATTATAAAACTCTGGATCAAAATTTTCACATTAAATAAATCTGAAAATTATTATATTTTTTTAAACCTAATTTTTTTGTTTAAACTTTTTTGAAAATTTTTAATTTTCGGGAAATCATCCCGAAAAAAATATTTTTTTTTCTTTTTTGCAATTTTTGAGAAAATTTCTCGCAATATGAAACTTTTTTTATTGAGATTATTTCAGCTATTAATGAAAAAAAAAAAAAAAAAATATTAGGAGGTGTTTTCAAAAATGGCGAAAAAAAATGTTCCCCAAAATTTTCCAAAAACGATGATTTCCAAAAATTATAAAAAAAATTTTTCCCAAAAATAGAAAAAAAAAACTTTCCAAAACAAAAAGTTTTAAAAAGTTTATTTTATTCTAAAAACTTAAAGACCAAACAAAAAATTAAAAAAAATCGAAAATATTTTACTTTAAAAAACTCTCTAGCAAAAGTTTTTTTCAATTTACCTCAAATTATACTCGAGCCTGCAAAAGAAGGTTTAGGTATGAAGTTTTTAGTAGTGAAATATCTTCAATTCTTTGCAACATTTTTATAATTTTTTTATAACTTTTGAAAATGAAACGTTTAAAGCACAAAATTGAAAAAAAATTTAATTTTTGTAAAAAAAATTTTTTAAACTTAAGTTTTGTAAATTTTTTTTCTGAAATTTTCGCGAAATCTTTCCACACTGTGAAACTTTTTTTGATTACTGAGCATTAATGGAAAAAATAAAAAGACGGTGATTTCCAAAAAAAAACAAAATTTTCTCCAAAATTTGGAAAAAAAATTATTTACCAAAACAAACAAATTTTGCAAGGTATTTTTTATTCTAAAAACTTAAAGACAAACGAAAACTTGAAAAAAGAACCTAAGATATTTTACCTTGAAAAACTCTATACGAAAATTTTCAACATTAAATAAATTTGAAAATTACTAATTTTTTTTCAAAACATTTTCAGTGCATTACTAAGGCCTACAAATGTACCATTTTTCAGAAAAACTGACGGCCATGTCAGTCCATTTAGACGTGGGGATAGTCAAAGAGATTCTCCTTGGCCTGTATGATTATCTAAAAGCTCTCCCCGAGAGACTGCTTCCGCATTTCATCAGAGAGCTTCCATGTCTTAGAAAGTGCCGCACTCCAGAATGTCATTTCCAAAATCCCACTCCTCACATTTGTGAAATTGGGTTCAGGATTGTCCTGCGTAGGTTTGTCCACAATAAATAACAAATCCGGGATAGAGTAAATGGCTGCCCACGCGACGGTCATAGTTCTGAAGCTAAGCGTTTGTTTTTAGTCTAGGCTGAGATTGAAGGTATAACATTACATATATGGAATAGTATTTTAGAACTCAGAGGTTGTAAGGACTTCTTATCTAGTCGAAGTTCTGACGAGATAAATGAAAATGTGCGCAAAATTCCAATTCGTGCCACTGTAGAGCTACTTTACAATGCAGCCTCACAACTCAACTCAGGTACAATGAAATTTTATACATAAATTCTATTGCATAATTGGTAAGCAATCGTTCTAGATTCTGCAACCACCCGAATATGCGTGAAAATATGCGCCACACCATTTCATCAGCGCACGCACAATAAATCCGTTTCGAGGATACGAGGATAAGCTTTGATTAAATCATAAATACAAACGCAGAGGAGTGGAATTACAGTGCACGTGCGTGCTGAGGGTGCGCAGCAAGCGCCCAATAGTCACACATATACATATGCACATACACATACGCACATATGCACCTCAGGCACCACCGTCAGCGGAATTTCGATTAAAATTTTTATGATTTTTAATTTTTTAACAAAAAAAAAATTGCACAAAAGAAAATATAGAAAAAAATGTATAAGCAGTTTTTACATCGAAAAAATATTTATGGCAAGGCAAAATTAATATAAAAGTCTTACGTATATCCTAATATACAAATCTATGTGGAATGAGGGTTGTTTGTGCCCTGTAGGAAAAACCTGAATTAATGAACTGAATTTTGGATCAAACTGGTTCAGAACTGGAACGATTTCACCAATTGCGAACCATTTCACTACGCCTGTCAACTGGGGCGACATCTGTCCTTAGCAAAATAGCTCAAAAGTAAATGCAAACAATCGGCTATCTCGTGGACTACATTTCTGTCGTTGCGTGATTACGACAGCTTCTGGCGTGTTAAATTTCAGCTTATACTTGAAGGGAGCTGCAGCGGATACAAGCTCAGAGTCTGCAGTGATAGCCAGTCTACGCAAAATGCCCTGATAAGAGTTCTTACCTTCTCAATAACTATCCAACAGGGTAAGACGAGGCTAAGTTCTATTGCGTAGAGGAAAAAACCCGAACTTATGTGTGTATTAGAGCTCGATGGTGTTGAGGGTAACGTACTAACTAAAGAATTGGCGCATTGTGGATATGCCACACACCGAATGACATCAGAGCCAACTGTCGAAATACGTTTTGCAGCAACCCAACTTAGTGAAAAATAGACACAGCCACTAGAGCGATCTCGACACCTACAAAAGAACTTCATCTTCTTAATTGGCGCGATAACCGCTTAAGCGATTTTGCCCGAATTTAACAAAGCGTGCCAGTTATTTCTTTCTCGTGCTAACCGATGCCAGTTGGACACAGCAAGTGAAGCCAAGCCCTTCTCGACCTGATCTCTCCAACGCAGAGGAGGCCTTCTTCTTTCTCTGCTACTACCAGCTGGTACCGTATCGAATACTTTCCGAACTGGAGCATTTGTATCCGCTGGATCTTTATTCCCTGTACTATGTCTATGCCGTCGTAAAGTTCATACAGCTTTTTACTCTATCGCCTGTGATACTCGCCGTCGCTAACGTGCAAAGGTTTAAAGATCTTCCCCAGGATATCTCTTTCAAACACTCCAACAGATGGCTCATCGAACGTCGTCTTCGTCTAAGCTTCTGCGCCTTGCGATAGTTCTGTGCGATTAAGTTTTGCGGCTCGTACGATCCTCTCCAACATCAGGTTAAAGAAGTCACACGAAAGAGAGTCACTCTCTCCGAAACTTCGTTTGGTACCTAACGGCTCGGAGAAGTCCTTCCCAATTTCGATGGTGCTTCTGGAATTGAGAAACGTCATTTTGCATAGCCGTGTTAGTTTTCAAGCAGTGGAAAGGGAGTCGGTACAACACCTCCTCTCTGAATGACCTGCACTTCAAAGAACCCGCGTCAAGTATCTTGGTGATTATTTTTTTGAAGACCTGGGAAATTTGCAAAAACTCTCACTGGAGGGACTTGTTACCTTCTTAAGGAGATCTAAGTGGTTTCTGCAACTTAGTTAGGGGATGGAAATCAAAAGCAGGTATGACAATGGCCCTTAGGGCCACCGAGCGTCTTGTCTTAGACAAGCAACCTGGCTAACCTATGTATATGTATGTATATTATTTCAAATTTTAATCAAATATGCAAAGCATTCAACCTACAACCTCTGATTTTAGCAACAGCCTGAGTGAGGTTATTTTGGTTACTCATACATATAATTTGTTGAATTTCAACTTAGTATGGAACTGTGGAATTGTGGAGGAAGCTAAGGCTCACAAAGAGCTTTAGTGCTTTGAATGATGATGATGATGGAACTGTCGAAAAGGTAATGCAGAGCTCACTAGAACTCGTCTGTGGAATTTAGAGTAACGAGGGTCATTTGAAGAGTCCACGCAGTCTCAGAGAGATTGCACGACTGGCTCCTATCGAGGCTATGCTTAGTCAGTAACATCTCTTGGAAGAAAACTCATCAAGTGGCTGATCGCTCTACTTCTTTGTGCTTGGCATTCGTTTGAATCGAGGAAGTCGAGTGATTTTCCTTTTCCATCACGACAACCCACCGACTTGGGCCTCAGCTGTTGTGGTGGTAAAATCAATGGAAGTAGGGTCCCAGCTAATGGTATTTGAAAACCAAAGATATTGTGAAAAATATATAGGCCTGTAAAACAACAAGACGGTACCTAGCGAATTAGATATAAACATGAGCTGAAACTATTAGCAAAAAACGAAACTATAATAAGATTTATAAAACCTCAGAGAATAAGATAGCTCGGACACGTGGTTCAAATGCCCATGGAGAGAACAAATCGAAAGGTAGTTGAATTACGGCTTGTTGGAGGCCGAAGAAGAGGACGCCACAGAAAGAGATGGCTCGAAGACGTGGAAGATGACATTGAAAAGCTAAACGTGCGGCGGTGGAAGGAAGTAATCTTAGATACATAGATAGAGATGGTATAAAGTTGCGAATCAAGCAGGTGTTCACCAAGGGCTGTGATGCTAAGAGGAGAGAAGAGAGAGGGTTTCAACTCTTCCCTATTCTTCAGACTCCCTGGTATCTCTCGGACTTCTACTTGCTCCCCATTGTTGAAGAAATGGCTGGCGGGAAAAGGATTTTGTTGAAACGAGAAGGTGATTGCAGAAACGAACTGCTATTTTTCTGACTTGAACAAATCCGATTATTCGGAAAGGATTAACAGACTACAAAAGCGTTTGACGAAGTGTATTAGAGGACTATGGAGAAAAATAAAAATGTTTCCCCAAAGAATCAAGAGGCTTTTTTAACCTTTGGACTTTTCAAGCGACCCTACAACCTAGGCATGCAGCTAGGGGCTATCAAAACTTCCTCGAACATACATTCATAATTGGCGCTTACATACTGTGTGTTTAGCCGGGCTCCTCCTCCTATTTATTCCACGGGTCTTGATGTTAGGAGGGACCTTCAACTTTAAATCGACTCCGAATGACTGATATTTTTTATGAGGAGCTTCCCCGAACAATGCCGCAAGAATCTCTCTATGTTGTGAGATTCTTACTTAGAGGGAAAAGTGTGAACTAGTAACGGTTACAAATTCACCACAAGTGCACTAGTTCAGTACTAAGTAAAAGATTTCCTACAGAGCTCTTGCTGCCTTCAACCAACCTACACCCAATCCGCTGATTAATTTGTTGGTTGTTTGTATGGCTCGCTGGCTGGCTTGCAGGCTAAATGAATGAGTGACTGACTGACATACTGACTGCTTAACTGGATGCCTGAATGTCACAAAGAACCCAACTAACTGGCTGTTTGCCTGCCTGCGCCCGCATGACTGGCAGAAGCTGCCACATCGCCTCTATGTCCTTGTCGTCCTATCGATAGCGCATGCGCGCCGTAATTGTCACGCAGCTGAGCAGATGTTTTTTAGGTGTACGCGCAAGCACCCCAGCACGGGACACTTTACTCTGCTGGCATTTATCTACAAGAATATACATTTTTATTGTAGCATGTTGTTGTTGTAGTAAATTTTTTGCTTTTATATTGTCCTTTGTGCAAGGAAATTAATTTTTATTTCCTTTTGCCCCAAGGAATTTTTTTTTGGATTTATTGACAGTTAAAAAAGGGAGGTAAAAAGCAAAATAGTCATGCGAAAAATACTTCAGTTGAACTTCCAACGATGATTTGTTTGTCTTCGTGCAATAACTATGACTCGAGGCATCAAATACCGGCTACCGAATTGGTATGCGCTACAATAAACTTCGCCCCAATGAACAGTACGAATTCGGTTTGCTTAGCCTTTTTTTCTATTACTCGAGCTTCCCTGTGTTCGTTGTTCGTTTACCCGGAGCAGCAGAGTTGGCGCTTCATTCAGGTTAGCCGGTTTTGGTATAGCTAAAGGGACGTTGGCAATTTTCCTCAAATATTTTTTTTTTTTCTAGCTGGTTACATTTTGCTTGCTGTTGGTCGCTTGGTAGGGTAGTTTTTCTGAGTTCTGTTTGTTTTGTTGTCTTAATGGTTGCATATCAGTCGGGCGATCATTAAACTGGACCGGCAATGACTGGCAGCAAATGTAGGCATTCAACGAGAAAGGGAGGGAATTTTTCCATTCAAAGTATGCGTTTCTATTGAAAAGCATTCTGCTGTAATGTTTGTCGAATGGAAATGCATTTACGCGAAAAATCTTTTGTTCTGGCGTTTTCTAGGAACACGCATGCGCGCACACTTTGCGCACGTGCCACCATTTCTGGACGCATTGTTGGGCTCATAATTTATGTGCTTGGCCACTATAAATGGATATACATACAAACATACACATATACATGCAAACATACACACATACATAGATGCCAATGAAAATTGCTACAGTGTATGATACGATCTGAGTACTTTTATGCGTACCATTTGGTGTTTGTGCTCGAGTTCTGCAAAGTTATAAAAATCAGTCATAAAATTAAGCAATTAAGGAAATATCTATGCATTTAGGTATAAAGTTTATTAGCGCAGGCATCTTTTAACTGCCCAAAGGGGGTTCCGTGGCAAGCGAGGAAAAAGGAAAGTTCCTACATAACCAACTTCTTCATCTAATTTAATTATTCATTTCGGGATGATGCTCGTGAAGAGAAGTGCGCACGGCTTGCAACCTCACAGCGCACCTGCGTACTAAAAACCTCTCCACTTACTCACCTCATAACAAGGAAGATATAATAATTAATATTTTCAGTCAACCGGCAGGTGACAGAACAGCTCCCACTCCTTTTCTGGAACGATCTTAGTCTACATCATCTTAATCATATTGGCATAACAGTGCGGGGTGGACCATTGCCTACTCTACAGAGCGCCTCCAATCTTCTCGGCAGTCCACTTTTGCTATATGTTGTGAGACTCTAATTTTTCATATAAAGTCTTCTATGCCTTGCAACCATCGTCATCTTGGCCGGCCTCTCCATCTTCCGGATTTGCTTCAACAACTTTTTTGTTCGCTTTTTTGCTGCTCATTCTTAGGACGTGTCCATCCCACCGTAATTTTTGCGACTTTATAAACCGCGTTACATTTCGTCCCGTGATTGAAACACTGAGTGCGTGATTCTACTGTATACGGTATGTAGCATCTGCTAAGCGTATAGGGCCGAATATTTTTCTGAGAATTTTTCTTTCAAATCGCATCAGTAAATTCACGTCATTAACTTTAAGGACCCATATTTCACAACCGTAGGTGAGAACCGGTCGTATTATAGTTTTGTACATCTGGAGGTTTTGTTCCTTTTATATTATATCAATGAATACTTCTTAAGTTTGATATGGCCGAAGTATGCTCTGTTAGCTGTCGGAATACGGTATTGTATTGATAAGGACGGGCCCTTATTTATGCTCAGTACTACGCCCAAGTATTATATTTAAACTCTTGTTCAGTCTTCATGCACAGAAGGAATGCAACAATTCAACACTCTACTTTAACTAATTGTTGACCCCACGACTTTTCTCAGATTCGGGTTCGGTTGGATTTTCTTGCGAATGGTAATGTGCGATATACCTGAGTTGGAGGTCATAATCACTGCAGAGACCTCTAAGCTCAGAACTCATGAACTGATGTATACTAACGCAACCCCCCGACCGTGGAACTATAAAGAAGAGGAAAACGTTGACTTTTAAATATGTGTAGCTGCTCTTCACTATCGACGATCTAAAGGGGTTAAAGTCTAGGAGGGAGTAAAGGGAGTCGAAGTCTGTTAAAATAATGAACTTGAGCCTTGAGATGGCTTCACCAATGGTATTATTAAGCGAACACATTTCTCTTTTCAAGACTCGACTACCTTAAAACTCTCTTTCTCCATTTTACAGGCTTAAACTGCTAATAAGTTATCTAACACCAACATACCAAAATTCGCAAAGTCCGACTTCATGCACTTCCAATAATACTTTTGACAAACGCGAGTGAAAGAGTTTTTGATGCCTACATGCAAAGTCAACGATTTGTCATGTCACTACTACAAGACCTAAGATCGATTATCACGACCCATCCGTCCCTCCTTTCATTCGAAGATAAATTTATTGGAGATTTGCACCTCGAACTTATGGTAAGAGACCATTTGAAGAATTCAAGACTTCAAGGATTAGAGTGGGCCCTTCTGCAATAACTGAAGTGCTACTAGATAATCCATGCTGTAAACGGTTAGTAACAGATTAAGGTTTTGATAATGTCTCTGTGTGTCACTCTTTAAGGGCCACCTTGTATGTTTCGCGTTTATGTTTGCAGGAAGCTATTCATTCCCCATCATAAATCGCCATACGCAAGGTTTCGCAGCATAACCCAAGCTCTAGACCTTTCAAGAGCGACATGTCGTGGAATGAGAATTTACTATACTTTTTTAGGATTGCTCTTGGAAATAAAACTGGAAGGTTTACATTATCAGTGGTGCTCATAAATCATGGCAAAAATCAGTTAGTAGTCTATTTAACTTATGCGCTGCCTATCAATACCTTCTTCGTAGTCGATGGGCACGAATTAGTAGACTCAAATGTAAAAATGGCTTAAAATTCTATTGAACTTCTATTTAATTTAGCGGATGTATCTAGTGTCAGAACTCTATGAGCACAACCGCTAAATCCGTAGATTCAATATTCCGTACCTGACAGCAGGCTAATTTCGACTCGATTAGTACACACTCTACAAACAAAACGCTAACCAAAGCCGGCCCTTGGTTGCATGGCGTGAAAACGAATTTCGCATGTTAGCTCCAAAAAAGCAAAATTAATGGCCTAGTCACAGAGGAGTTGAAAGGGCGAACTTCGTAACAGAGTAATCATAGAGTTTTTCAGCTGCTGGCGTAAAGCCGGAGTTCGACAAAGTCCTAAAGAAAATATCTAATAATTTAATGCTAAGTCTGTCTGGTACATATAAATGCGCTCCACTCTAACGCAAATAATGGCATAGCTGTAGCCGGCTGCAGCAGATTTTTTAACGAAATGACTGAGAAACTTGTTGTTCTCAGATCGAGTTGCACTGCATCATCTCAAAGGACGGATAAGCAGAAGAGCTTTTAAGAAAGGGCGTATTCGTTAAATTTCCATCTGCCTAAAGAAGAGGCAAGTCATACTGTTTGTCTCAAAGATGTAGGCATCAGATGAAAACACCATTCCTGACACTTGCTAAAGATTCAAACTGTCAGATTCAACTTGTCAGATTGAAACAAGCTTTGCTCTCAGGAGCTCCTCATATTGAACCAAAAAAGACTACCTATAGCTATTTAGCTGTTAAAAGTTTCCTTCGCTTTCGTGAGGCTTGCTGAAAGGCTGAGAGTCCCCAGAATGATCTCTTTAGGAGCAGCCTGCAGAAATGAAGAGCAGTCACAAATTTGTGAGAAGCTGCTTTCTGAATGTGTGAGATATTTTGGAGTAGGAGAGAGAAATTCATAGGTCCTAATTTGCTTTAGGGTCGGAGCGGAGCAGCTAAATTATGGATATAGCAACGGCTAAGACTTCAACGTATTGCTCCGAATAGGCCAAAAATATATGAATTTTTAAATTTTCAGTACCAACTCTCACTTTACCAAAAGTAGCATACACTAAGTTTCATTAGCTTAGGTTAGGTTACAGAAGTTTCCCATCTCCGTAACAATGAAGAGTGATCCATTTAAGTCTGGAGGCCCATTGCGATACCACATGTTTGGGTAAAAATCACGCCTGCTAGTCTGCCAGACATACCAAGAAG
The DNA here is from genome assembly GCF_028408465.1 of Anastrepha ludens. Taxonomy (NCBI): domain Eukaryota; kingdom Metazoa; phylum Arthropoda; class Insecta; order Diptera; family Tephritidae; genus Anastrepha; species Anastrepha ludens. The sequence continues at coordinate 17,845,814 of NC_071499.1, forward strand.
TAAGACTTTAGACAGCATTGACACGTTCAGTCAAGAGCGCTCCACTTCCAGTTGTTCCTCGTTCGCGCAGCTGCGGCAGAAGTCATTAGAGCGAACACCCACGAAAGTCGGGCAAGAGCGGAGCAGAGGCAGAAAAGGTGTTCAATACTCTTCACTTGCTTCCAATGTACTCCCATTATGATGCCCACAAAGGCTGTACTAACGAAATTCCGGTATAGATTAGTGAGGGGCCTAGTTCGGTATTCGTAACTTATATACCTGATTTTCGGTGGGATTGCTCAAGCTAGCCTTCACACAGATGGACAGACATGGCTGATTAGGTCTTAATTATTTTGAACATTTTGGTAAACCTACGTTTAATTTTTTCCTAAAATAAAATGTTTTTCCTAAAATTAAAAAAAAAATTAACTTTTTTTCATAAAATAAAATTTTTTCCCTTAAATTTGGAAAACATACATTGTTTTTTTCCTAAAATACATTTTTTTACAAAATTTTTTGGCGAAAAATTTTATTTTTTATTTTTTGATGTTTTAAATGTTGAAATTTTTTTCACTTGAAATATATCATTTTTAAATAAAATTAAAAAAGAAAAAAACATTTTTAAACAAATATTTTCCACCCACAAATTTTGAAAAAAAAATATTTTTACCTGAACTATTTTTTTCCTAACTTTTTTTTCGAAATTTTTGGGGGAAAAATATTTCTCTTCCTAAATTTGTTTTTTTTCACTTCTAATATATCTTTTTTAAAAAAATGTTTGTGGTAAATTTTATTTCGAAACTTTCCTAAATTTGTTTTTTTTTTCATATGTATATGTATATTTTATTCTAAAAAAGTAAATGTTTGTGTAAAAGCTATATTTTTTTGAAAAATTATTTTGCGCCCAAAAATTTTGAAAAAAAATTTTTCTCCTAAATAAAGTTTTCCCCTAAAATTTTTCTTTCGAAATTTTTGAGGGAAAAATATTTTTTCCCAAATTTATTTTTGTTGATTTAAATATTTTATTTCAAAAAAGTTAATGTTTGTGCAAAAACGATAGTTTTTTTTCAACATTTTTTAGAAAAATATTTTTCAACCAAAAATTAAAAAACAATGCTCCTAAATTTTTTTTCCGAAGTTTTTTTGTTTTGTTTTTTAAATTTATATATTTTATTTTAAGAAAGTAAACCAAAAAAATACAACAATTTTGAACAAGTAGAATTTCGAAACAACAAACTGAAGATATTTCAATACAAATAAGTCTATACCCAAATTCTCAACGCGCCGAGTATATCGGAAATTTATACTTATACATACATATGTATATAGTATATGTATCAAATTGGTATTTATTATTGCTTTGCACGAAGAAATCAAGAAAACATATTTCTTCCTAACCGCTATTTTCTTCGTATGTAGATTCTCACAGAAACCATATTGAAGAAATATTTTTATTCATTTCCATATTCTTCTTACCATTTGCGCTCAACTGGCAGCACTTGTGCTCCACTCCCATCAATCAATCGAAACGATTAAGCAACAAAAGTCTTGCGCTCTGCTGGTGGCAGATGGAAACAGTAGCTCTGTGATCACACTTTCCTGCGAGTAGCTAAAATTAGCTGATGTAATAAGAGCGCTTGGAACGGGGAAACATAAAAATTAGTTTTTGGTCGGAAAATGTATGAAAAATAGAAAATTATGACTGAAAAGTGAAATGAAAGTGCCTCATTGCAACACATACACACACATACATACATACATCGGTGCACTACTTGTCGTCTACTCAAGTGGATGCTCAACCAAATGCGTTCAACTGTTTGTTCTTCATGCTCACTGAGCTACGTGAGTCAGTAAGTAGTTCTATGTTTCACTGCAGTTGTGAGTTCATAAATTTTCAAGCGTCGACTGCCATATTCGGTGTCGTATGGTGACATACGGCGAAGTGGCATGGCGCTGGCTCAAGTGTTGCAAGCACTTTCTTCAAGTGGCTGTATGGACGCATGCGCAGTGCGCACACTACCCTGAGGCGACGATTTTAAGTGCGCTTTGTTTAAACGAGCAAAAAAAACAGAAAAATCGAAGTGCGAATGTCAATGCAATTTGTGCAATTGACTGCAATTAATTAATTAGAAGTGAGAATTGCTTTCGAGGAACTTGGAGGAAGCCAGTCATTGATTGGACACGATGCGAAGTGACATTACACAATATTTGGTCACAATAGAAATTTAGAGGCTCCTTAGAAAGCGTGTAAATAGTTCTACAACTACAACTGGCGTTGTGCATGGAAAAGCTAATTATTACCGACATTTCCATTCATTGAAGGCCTGAGAAAGTTTAGGAAAACTGAAAAAACAAAACAAATGAAAAAGGCCTGAGAAAGTTTAAGAAAACTGAAAAAAAACAAATAAAAAATGTTTAACTCCATTGTAAAAATATTTCCTGCCACATAAAAATAAAATTTCGAAAATAAAACTCGACGTTTTATAAATTTTTTTTTTTATTATTGTAAAAATGAAAAAAACAAAAATTAGACCAAAAAATTTACTACAAAACCCTCTCTGTGTGTGATGCGGAACTTTTCTCTGCACCTGCGCTTGAAATTGCAATTTGAATGTCCAGCCAAGAAGCACCGAGAGATTTGGTAACTCCTAAAACACTCAAGCACAAACTCCCAATATATTTAAAGCTCTCGAAAGTTAAAGGGAAGATAGTCAAGGAAGAAAGGAGAGAAGTAGCAGAACGAAAAAGATAGTATAGAATAAAGAAATAGAGGATTCTTTAGTAAATCTGAAAATATCCTCCAGTTTGGGAGAACGAATTTCACTCATTTTCATGACATCCCAACCTAAAATTCGCTGCCTTGCACTAGCAAATACTCACCGATAATATTTTCAATGCTATCTGCCTCTTCTAAGCGAGACAGGCAAATTAAGTTCTCAATGATTCCATGGTCATATGACATTTGGATTGTGTCCTGTAATAATACTCACCATCAATTGAACGTTTTTCTTTCAAGTTTTAGAGGAAAGTCCGACAATATAAGGCCGACCTTAGATGCCAAAAATAACCGATACTCCTCAGACAACAACTTAAAGATTTCTCTGTGCCCCGTAGTTCCGTTTTGGAGGCAGAACCTTATTTATACATATATACCTGTTGTATCTTAAGATCCAAGGGGAACAACTCAAGTATAGCATTTAGGGCATCGCCGGAGGTTGTACTCATGACACCCGCCATTTCGAATGCACAAAAATAAGTAATAAAACAAATCTAATTTCGTAACCAATGTTTAAAAAACGAATAAAGAAGTACTTCACTCCAAATAAATTCTTATTATAAAATTTTACAATATGAAACGAGAAATCTTCGACGAAGTAATCAATGTCGAAGCGCCCTTATGATACTTCTGCTGGGGTGAAACCTTCTTCAAGAAAACGGGTTATTCTCACAAATAATCATGGGACTTTAATCAGCTGTGTTTCGCGTTATGTTTAGTGAACATGACAGACCTCAGAGTTTTGACCTTTAAGGCGGTTTTTTCGATCGTCCAGATACTTTTAATTGCCCAAAAGACTCATTCAAATTGGGTGAACGTCTCTGGTAAAACAAAGGAAGAAAGCAAAATCAAGCAAGCAGTGGATTGGTTGCTCACTTCGGTAATTACCGTTAAGGAAGCATATATTTACTCCGACAGCCAAGCGGCAATTAGGGCATTGGGCTCGTTGTTTGTGCTGTTGAAATTAGACGGGAAATGTCTGGCTTCTCTCTCGGTTGCATCCGAATACTTCGTCATTAAGCTCATATGGGTTACCGCTCACTGCGGCATAGAGGAAAACTGCTGGGCTGATGAGCTGGCTTGGCAGGGAACTTTGGAGACAGTTTCGTCGCAAAATGAGAGGATTGGGGTTCCTGGATTCCTGAGAGGATTGGTTGATCTGCTCCTGGAAAGATGGGCCTCGAGTCAACTCAGCGAGCGCTGGGCTAATGCGCAAACGTGTAAGGTCGCGAGATCCATTCTAACCACGAGTAGAACGTTTCCACGACAGTCGGTTCTACGTTACCGGAACGACCCGGATTTATATCCGGCCAAGGGGAATGTTTATGCTGCTACAACAACAACAACAACCACGAGTAGATCGGGGACGCTCGAGGAAACTTCTAAGGCTAAGAAAGCCGCAGCTCTCGAGTTTGGTGGATAATTCTTACCGGATATTGTCCGTTAGATGTCCATGCGGTGAGACTTATATCCGCATACATCTGGTGAAGTTCATCAGTAGCTTGCTGCGGCTAATTACGAACGTAAATAAGTCACCGTCGGCGTCGTCGTAAGTGCAAGATCATCATCCCCTAATCCCAAGGCTTCTCTTTCCCACCGTTCTCCTTTCTCCTTTCCCCCGGTATGTTATCACGGACGAAGTTTGAATTTCTGTCCAAGTGAGCCCAAAGCAAGGGCTGTCATTTAACCTAAGCTAACCTATCCTAGTAGAGCAAATGTCTTACCTTCTCTGATGCATTCCAAAATTCTTTCTACTTCGGAGGTCCAAAGGAGGTTGTGGGGGTTAGAATTTGTTCAATGGAGGTGTTTCCCCGCTCGATGCGGGTAAATGGTCACGTTAGGTTAACTTCAATTTTTGTTACTGTTTTAAAATAAGTAGATGGCTCTTTCGTTCACTAGATAAAAAATACAACTATTCGCTCTGTTTATCGCCTATTTTTTACTCGCGTGCCGCATTGGAGCTGCTATCGCCACCGGTGGTACGCATATCCCAGTTTAAGAAGCGCTGAACTTTTGAGATATGAGATTCTACAAGCCTGATTTTTTATTTGAACAGCTGCCCGCTTTAATCTTATTACAACAACCCCCGCCGTCGTATTGTTATAATTTCCACATGCATTTATTCACTCGCTCACTCGTTCACTTATTGTCACATTTTAATACGAGCACAACCATCAAATTATGAACCCTCCATCAACAACTTGCCACCTAAAAATGTTCGTTAGCATTTACGGCTGCATTGCAATTTATTAATTTCATGTTTCTATTTACATATCAGACCACAAAACATGCCTGTGCATTCAATTTTCCACCCCCGTACAAATGAATATCGAACGAATTCAAAACCAAATTTACTTTAATATCGAGCAACAAAGGCGTCAGCCACGCGTGCTGCCGCAAACTGACACAAATACTCCCGCAAACTTCTTGCCCATTGTAGTTCGAAATTTCGATAAATCCACCGAAGCTTCGATCGTTCATTTTGATTGATCGCGCTGATTATTATGCAAAGTGAAAGCAGAAAGCAGCGCTGCTCTGTGATTATTGATTTATTAATAAGTCATTGTGATTTCATGTCTTTCACGATGGATGAAGATAATTTACATTGTAATTTTGGTATGAGAATTTGAATAAAGCACCTTTAAGCACCTTAAGCACTTCCTGCTTATGAAATTTTGTTTGTTTGCCTTGAAGGTAATTTTTTTACAAGTGTTTACAAAATTTTCATAAGGTTTTTGAACTTTCCGTTTAAGTTGAGGATTTTATTTGGATCATGGGAAAAAAGGGGACTGCTTATTTATACTTTTTTATTCAACTGTTAACACTGATTCGGTTAACTGGCTTCTTAAGAAGCAAGCATATTTTGTGGAAAAGCGTCAGATACTAGGTGGCGCAAAATTAACCATCCTAATTGTAATAATGGATTTTCCAATAACAGGTGTTATTTAGAATAGCCTGCTATTTCGGTAGATGCCACTTTTGAAGCTGTCCTTTTTTGATATTTGAAATGTAGAAACTACGCAATTAATAAAAATGGAACGATGAACGCTTTAACGACACATTCAAATTCTTAAAATTCACTATTAAAATGATAAAAATTTGGCAGAGATGGTTGGCAAAACTCGAACATTTCTGGGTCATCGTGAAGCACCTTGTCGGACCGCAATACAGAAATTGGTGAAGAAATTCGAGCTGTTGGGACAATTTAGTGATGTTAAGAATAAAACCCGTGGACGTCGCTCAAGAACAGCCTAAAATATTGCTATTGTAGCCGAAAGTGTTGAAGAAAACCCAGGTTTGTCCATTCCTCGTCGTTCTTTGGAATTAGGCATTCCACAAACGTCATTACACCGTATTTTGCATGAAGGTTTGGGTTTTGAGGCTTAAAAAGTACAGTTAACACAAGAACTCAAGCCGGCCGATCATCAACAACGTCGTGTCTTTGCTGATTGGGTCGTTGAAAGGCATGAAAATAATTCGGAATTCCATCGAAAAATCATCTTGAGTGATGAGGCCCATTTCCACCTCGGTGGCTTAGTCAAGCAAAATTGTCGGATCTGGCGCTCAAAATCCAACAAATCCAAGAGTTATTGTTGAAAAGCCTCTCTATCCTCTGTTTGGTGCGGTTTATGGTCCGGCGGAGCCATTGGACCTTACTTTTTCGAAAATGAAGCTGGAGCAACAGTTACAGTGAATGAATTGCGCTATCGAGAGATGATTAGCGATTTTTTATGGCCGGAATTGGATGGTATAGATCTGGACAACGTTTATTTTCAACAAGACGGCGCTACGTGCCGCACAAGCAACGACACCATTGACCCTTAACGGGAAAAGACCTCCAATAACACCTCTTATTGGAAAACCCTATATAATTCAATATCTGGTTCAGCTAAGCAAGCGCTCTACGAGTTTTTGCGCTTCTGCTTTGTGTGTCGTCTGCTGCACTTCCGTCCGTAGAAATTACACTTCTCAGGCAGGTGAAGTTGTTGACTTTTTGAATGCTGGAATTCATAACGCTAGAGCTTCTACTTCGATCCACGACATTTACTTTAAGCATTTTGGTTTTTTCCCCGTTAATCTTCAGCCCGACTTTCTTTGATTCTTTCACTAAAACGTCGAACTTGTTTTGTAAGTCGGAGAGCTTTGTTGACAATAGACAGAAGTCATCGGCGGTGCTTTTCATCGAGGTCAAAAAGCTTCCGAAGCAGCACGGGACATTTGCGACGTGTATGGAGAAGGTGTCGTTGGCGAGTTTACAGCACTGAAATGGTTTGCGAAGTTCGAAAACGGCGAATAGCGACTTTGACGAGGATGGCACGTCCCGCAGCGGAAGGTCTTCTGAATTCGACTAAGAACGTCTGAAATCATTTTTGAAGGAAAACAGTTGCCAAACCAGTCATAAATTGGCGGAAATAATTAACTGCGGTTTTAAAACAATTCTCAACCCCCTTCATTCAGTGGGATTTACCCAAAGATTGGGAGCCTAGGAGCCTCTCGAGCTCAACGAAAAAAACAAAGAAAGTCGCCTTTAAATTTCTTTTCAACATCTCGCCCGCCATGGAGCAACACGCGGTCATTAACAGCGTTTTTTGTTCCGAATCGGCACGGGAGATGAGAAATGGTGCCCATACTCACTATGGATCAAAGAAAGGAGTGGGTGGTTCCAAGAGATACGCCAAAAACGAGAGTCAAGCCGGATCTTCATCCTAAGAAGATCATGATATGCCTTTGGTGGGGCTGGGAGGGAGAAAAATATACCGCATGAATGATGTTATTCGATTGAAAAGGCCTGATCGACATGTTCAAACTATTCTCCTTCACGACAACGCCCGGCCTCTTGTTGCACAAGTCGTCAAAGCCGCTCTCCAGCAGCTTGAATGGGAGGTCCTTCAGCATCCATCGTATTCCCCGGACCTTGCTCCAACCGATTACCATCTTTTCCGCTCCCTATTAAACCACATGAAGGACGTTACCTTTGGTAACAAAGAGGTCCTTAAGAACTGGCTCAACTGTCTTCTTTGACACCAGACCAGGCGATTTTTAGCGGAACGGCATCAACAAATCGGTCAGGAATTGGGAAGAGGTTGTAAGCAGCAACGGCAAATATAGAGTCTTTCAATTGGCGCGGGTTGATTTTGGCGCCCTGTGGCAGCCATTTTGTTTTGGTGACAACTGTCAAATCTTTTGTTTATTATTCAGCTGTTTATGCCATATACGGCGGCCGCCGTAGCCGAATGGGTTGGTGCGTGATTTCCATTCGGAATTCACAGAGAGGTCGTTGGTTCGAATCTCGGTGAAAGCAAAATTAATAAAAAAAAGACATTTTTCTAATAGCGGTCGCCTCTCGGCAGGCAATGGCAAACCTCCGAGTGTATTTCTGCCATGAAAAAGCTCCTCATAAAAATATCTGCCGTTCGGAGTCGGTTTGAAACTGTAGGTCCCTCCATTTGTGGAACAACATCAAGACGCACACCACAAATAGGAGGAGGAGCTCGGCCAAACACCTAACAGAAGTGTACGCGCCAATTATTTATTTATTTATGCCAAATCATCATGGTAAGTTACACGATTGAACAGCACGTTCAAATGATAAAACTTTATTATCAAACTGAGTGTTCATTAACGCAAACGTTGCGCGCATTGCGCCCATTTTTCGGTAGACGAAACCCGTACGTTCAAGGAATCAAGGATCAGCCGAGAGCATTGCCGCGGTCCGTGAAAGTGGACAGCAGAACCCGAGGCAGTCTATTCCTCGCCGTGCACAAGAACTTGGCCTTTCGCAGACTTTAACTTGGCGAATTTTGCGTCGGGACTTGGCCCTACACCCGTACAAGATCCAACTGACCCAGGAGCTCAAAGTTGATGACCAAAGACAACGCCCTTTGTTCGCTGACTGGGCTTCGAATCGTTTCGAAGAGAACCCCATCTTTAGTGACGAGGCGCATTTTTGGATGAATGGCTGTGTTAACAAACAAAATTGCCATATATGGGACGACACCAATCCACACGAGGTTCACCAGGTGATAATGCATCCTCAAAAAGTTACCGTTTGGTGTGGATTTTGGGCCGGCGGCGTCATTGGTCCGTATTTTTCTGAAAACGACGTTGGTGAGGCGGTCACAGTCAACAGCGAGCGCTACACAACGATGATAACCAATCTCTTATGGCCCATATTGAACCATATGGACCTAGACGACATGTGGTTCCAGCAGGACGGCGCTACGAGCCACACAGCAAACGCCACGATTGACGATTTCAACATCTATCCGCCCTTATTGAAAAACCCTTTATAAAATTGATTAACTTATTGATATAATTATTGTTTTTTGTTTAAATAAAGATCTTCGGTGAAAACGCTACGAACATATTTTCTAACCTAATAAATATTCCGATACGGTGATTAATTTTGCGCCACCTTGTACAAAATATTGAAAAAAGAAGTTTCTCAAAACTGCTCCAAATGACATCCTTTTGTCTTCTAGTCTTTGTCTTTACTCACTTCGTCTGCTGTTGATTACCCTATTTTCCTTTCACATCCAGACACCATAAACAAATATTTTATTGCGCACTTGCACCGCAAGCAAAAGGAAGTGAATGGAACACTTTTCGTTAGACAAATAAAAGCAATAGCGACAAATATTTGATTTATACTCGAGAATATTTGAATAGTTCAATAAATCATTTTGGAAGTGAAAGGCGAGTTCAAGCCAGTCAATTTGGGGTCAAATTACAGCAGGGGAAACAAAGAGGGGAGGACATGTGGATAATTTTTATGATGCACTTAATTTATGAAATGGGAAACATGTGTTGTTGGAGAAGTACTGATTGAATGCTAGTACAGTTATTCAATAGCTCTTTGTTGAATGAAATGAATTCCGCTTTGTTTTTGTATTTTAGATAAATTTGAATTGCGAAATATTCAGCTGAAAATCAAGTGAAAAAACTTGTGACTACACTTTTTATGATCCTTTTCAAGTCACTGTATATTTTGCTAAATTTTTCCTGCATTTTTGGTGTTTGCTGCTTGACTAACTAAATAAGGGAGTACGGCTCGGAGAGCAGAAAAGCAAACTGATCGTGCAACACATCGCACAATAGTTAATCACATGATCGCTTGCATTTCGTTGGTGACTTTTTAGTGCATAAAAATAAAAAAACAGGCGAAAAAAAAACACAATAGTTATCAAGCGAGTATGTAAAGCACGCAAATGAACAAAGCCTATAACAATTGCAAGCAGCCAGCCAGCCAGTCAAGTCAGTCAAGCTTAGCTACCCCTAACCTGATCGATCGCGCAAACGCACGTGCAACCCCATGCAGGGGTATAAAATAACATAAAATTCTACATGAATTCATGTGCTTGCATGCACATACACACACACACACACAAATATATGGCCACATGAATTTAACACGCCAACAACAATAGCAAGTTGCCGAATTAAGGTGAACATAGAAGTGCACGCAAGCACACCAAACTATAATTCATTCGATAAATAAAAGCATACTTTTTGTGTATGTGTGTGTGTGTGTGTCTGTGTGTTGGCAGCACTTTATTGTTTGGCTTTAATGCACCATGCAAGTTTTGTGCTGTTCATTGCGGGGTGTACGTACTTGCATACATATTTACGTAACCTACACACTTGCATGGCCTGTGTCCACCGTTATTTTAGTGTACCTAAGCAACCCCTTTTCGCGCTCAGTTGGCCCGACACAAAGGCACATTTCAATAGTGACGGATTCATGAAGAATGCAACGTTGTATGGAGACTGATTTGTAGTTTGTGAAATGTGTGTGTATGTATGGATGTGTGCATGTATGTATGTATGTGTGTATGTATGTATGTGCGAACTATAAATGAGGTTCTGTATTTGTGCATTATTGCTGTGGGCTTTCGGTACCCTGTTTTATTAGGCTTGACTGTAGTGTCAGAGTAACTAATTAATCAAATTCGCTGATAAGTTACTCAGTGTCGTTCATACATTCGGCTGATGTATGGAAATATTTTGTATGAAAATATGATTCTTCTTCTTTCTTTGCTTCTTATGCGCAAGTTAGGCATTTTCTCCATATAACGAAAGCTAGACATTTTTTTATATGAACACCCAACCCTGTTAGCAAAGCAATATTATAAAAAAATTATCGGCAATTTCTTTTCCTTCAACACTGGAGTGTCCTGGAACCCATAAAAATACAAACGTGTTCTGTCTTGCGACAGAATTAAGCTTCTTCTTACATTCTTGAAGAATCTTTGAGATTTGCTTCGCGTTCCCCAGGGCCTTCAGTGCAGCCTGACTGTCTGCGAAGACTCCAATCTGTTTCCCGCTCCATTTCCTCTCGATTATCCTTTCGGTTAACACCCTGTAATGTGAAATGTCACCTTCACAACGAGCATAAACTTTAAATTGTTTGATCGATACTTTGCTAACTAATATGTAAGTAAATAAAAAAGGAAATTAAAAAAATATGCTATAACAAATTCTACTCCGTTCTCTAGAGCTGTCTAAACTTGTCAGCTAAATGACTGATAGTAAATATAGAGCATAAAGGCACGAATTCTATAGAAGTTAAAGTGATCTGTTACACAGCTGAACGATAGAGAGCAAACATACCAAGAACATACATTCCTCAAGTGCCTTTCTCGTTTGTAACTTAATGCACAAGTACTCGCACATACACGCAAACCGAAAATAATACTTTACATACGCGCACATATGCATACCGCTACCCTACAACAATGACGACGACAAGTTCCTCTCCTCAATCAACCAGTCAAACAATCAACCAGCTGAGCACAAAGCACCGCGCACTCACCAAGCAACTTACCTGTTTCAATTTCAAAACAATTGAATTACACGAAAAATGTCTGCAAAGTTGAAATTCATGCGCATAAGTAGGGAGAGAGCGAGAGAAAAGAAGAAGAGAAGAGATCCGTTCAAGACATTCATTATGCGAATTATAAGGGAAAAGAAACCCTTTTTTGGAGTAGTAGACAAGCATGAATGTGCTTGCATGCGAAAGATGTATGTATGTAAGTATGAGTGTGTAGAAAAACTATTGTTAAATACACCCTGTGGCTCAGCGCGCACAACGGAGTGGGCAAAGGCACTTCAAGGAAACATTTCTGTTTTCAAGGAGGACGTTACCAAGTCAATGCGTCAAAAAGCACTTTTTATGAAATAATGAAACGGCTGATTGTGCGCATGGGTACATATGTATGTATGTATGTATAAGTATTTTGAGATGTGTATGTTGGATGGATGAGTACACGCATGTATGTGCGTGTGTGTGCGGTAAGCTATTCATGTTAAGGGTTTCTAAAGTTTTTGAGTAGTGCAAAAAACTGAAATTTAATAAAAATCAAAATAATTGTGCGCGAAGATGTGTATACAAAAATACATTTGTGTAGGTTGTTGTTGTGACACAGATGGAAAAAAAACTTAGTGGCTCCGCCGGAACCGGTAATGAACGACTCAAGTTCCAGTCAAGTTTGAAATTATACACTTTTGCGTTAGTGTGCGGCGAAGAGCTTAGCACCAGGATATCACTTTGTCTGAGTGGGTATGCACAAAGCTTAACATACATACATACAAAATAACAATACAACAAATCATATGTTTTGTATGTATATGTATATGTAAGAGTGTATGTTGGTGTGCTGCTGGTTGAAAGTTCAGCGCATAGTTCACCACAATTCAACTCAACTTGCCGCGTCTCAGTGCAGCGGCTTTTTGTTTTTTTTTTGTTTTGTCTATTTGGGGAAGAGGAAATACGTTACGATTTTATTTAAATTAGTTAAGCATGCACAAGCATACATAAACACACGCACATACACACACACACACACTCACACGCATATACACTGGCATTCTCAGGCATGCCAAGTGAAACCATGGAACCAGTCGTTGGATTGGATTGAATTGGGTTGGGTTGGGTAGTGCCATACTTGATTTCAAATAACCAGACAGGCAGACTGACAAACAGACATACAAAGAGACAAAGAGAACGCTGATATACGCGTATATTTAAATGCAAAGGAAATAAAAAATAAATAAATATTTCAAAGTTATTGTAGCGTAAATTCGATCGCCGATATGGAACTTGTTCCCCTACCAGCAACGTGCAACACATGCTAATGCCTTGTAGAACAGGCATTTGCTTGACACTCCACTAAAAAAAAGGCAGCAAAATAGAAAACATTCCCATTGCAGGACACTTCACATGCACACACACACAGACACGCACATGAAAACATATTCACATACATGTACGCACAAACAAAAACATATCAGTCCGTACAAACACACAGGTATCTTTACACATACACACACACACACACTCACACTTATATATGTAGGTGCGTATGTGCACTCGCGAGTGAGTGATATGCCCACCCTAATTACACCCAACTGGCCAGCCCACTTTCAAGTGACTGTCAATTTTAATTGGGATTTATTACAATGCGCATGCGCAACAGAAAAACAATACCAGCGCATATTAACGCATAAATCTTGCACAATAAACGTATCGATTGCCATTGAAATGGGCTTTGAAATCTTAGAATTTCCTTTAATATCCCTGCTTCTTCTGCTCGTCCTCTTTCCTCCAAGTAGTGGATTTTCCTCTCCAACTTCCTTTGCGGCACACAATTTGCCATCTTTGCCACACAATTCGCGCAATTAATTAAAATGGTTTCAATGTCTGACTTCTTTTTAGTGAAAATTTCTGTTTCCCTTCAAAGGCTTTGTCCCGTTAATTAAGAATTATTGCAATTTTTCCTTTCATTCTTCAAACAATGCAAAATTTTTTTTTTTTGCGCTCGCTGGCTCAATGATAAATTACACTCAAAGAGCAATAAAACAACAAAAACAATCAATAAATAAATTTTGGCAAACAATTGCTTTGTAAGTGCGCGCTAAGAAAAATTTACAACATGTTGCGTGTTGCAAATACACGCACATACATACCTACGGGGATAATGCAGCGCCGCAATTTGGGACAAAATTTGATTCGCACACCTTTTCTCATACGAATATTGTCTTCTATGTGGGAACGATTGCATGCAAGATTTCAAAAGTAGATGTGGTTTATAAATTTTACTCGTTTTCTGGAAGAATGGCCCGACACAAAAAATCTAAATGTCGAGATAAACGGCTTTAAAGTTTTCAATTTATTTTTGCCTTCCTAAGTGAGAAAAGAAGAAGTAAAAGTAAAGACACATTTTCATCTAATGAGTATAGGCAAGTACCTTAAACAGTTAAAGTATCTCTCTAGGAATCCCCAAATAGCACTAAAAGCGCGGTTTTGATCCCAATATGAGACCTCCAACAGGCAGATATCTATAGCCAGCCAGAGCTGTTGATGTAATGGAGAAGGTGGGATGGAATTTAAGTTAGCGCACTGCCCCCAGCTGTCGAAGAAAGGCGGTCCCAGTGGTTCCAATGACCTTAATCGTCCAGCTGCTAAGCCAGGACATTTACAGAGAAAGTGCGCAACAACTTCCTTCTCCGAAAAATCCCCACCGCTTCTGCAAGGTAGATTAAATGGTAAACCTAGCTTTTCTGCGTATGTGCCGATCATCCAATGGCCAGCAAACACAGCTGCCAGTTTGCAAATTGAAAGGCGTGGAGTTCTCAGAACTTTCTATATGTGTGTGCGTTGGCGTTTATTGAATTGGGGTCAAAAAGGTTTTCGTAGTAGCGCCCGAGGATATGGAGTTCCATCTTTCCACGCTTTTGTGTGAGATAAGTTGTCCAATTCCCCTTTAACAACAGCCAAGAGGGATGCCGTTGTCTGTGTAGGCGACCTCTGAGACGAATTTAGAAAAAATGTTCCCTTCCTGGAAAGCTCATCAGCGATTTCATTTCCCTCTATATTCCTAAGTCCTGGAAGTATAATATACGTATTCTCACTTTGAATTTTTTACACAACTTACAAAACGAACGGCTGGTAATTTTTACATACTTATTTAAAAATAATTTCTTGAAGCAAATGACCGATTTGTTAAGCTACGGTCAAAAAATAATACTAAGGAAAGTGCTTGGACGATATAAAATTTTCTATTCAAATTTCATTATACAGTACAATCGTGATAGTCCGACATTTCTTAATCCGACACATTCGGTAATCCGACAACCTCATAACGTCTATGGATGCAATTGGCATTATTTTATTTTGATCAATCCTAGCAGAGCAGCAGACGGGAATTGTGTTTTGTTTCCCGGTCACAACGTATTTGTCATTAAATTTGAACGACGCCAGTTCTCTCGCGATTTCTGACGGTGTTGATGTGATTTTTTTCTGTCATTTCGTGTCATTAAATGGAACCTTCGGTAGTCCGGAATATTTGATAATCCGACAACGAGTCGGTCCCGTATGTGTCGGACTATCACGATTGGACTGTATGTATAAATTTTATTATCCAAATTTTGTGCACTAAATGGGTTATCTAGAATGTTCGGTATGTAGGTAAAAGTGGCAGTCGGTCTCCAGACCAACTCACTTAGACCCTTGCCGACCTATTGTGATACCGCAGTATCAATTTATGTGCTACTCCTCGATAAACCATTTTGTTTTAAGTGCAAACCCATCGAACTGGTTGACACTTATAGTACATAAATATATCTGAAAGGTTATCAGTATCGTTCAAGAGCAATAAGCCAAACCATCTAAAATTAGTGGCGTGCACACAGGGGGCAATAATAGAGAAGATGTTTGACGGACTCTTCCTCCTCTTCAATCTTGCAGCTCCTGCAATAGTCAAAATGTTGAATATTTTAGTGCGCCGACCTATGAGACAGTGGCTTGTGATTCATGCAACTAACATAGAAACGTTTTTCCTTGACCGATTAAGTAGCGCCTTAGAGCGCCTGGCGTCCCATTTTGGTCAAATTTTTTTTGTAGCATTACATGTCAGAGTATCAACCCATCTCGTGTTGGCTGAAATGACGATATTACCTTCACCATGCAGTTTGTAGGTTGAGAAAGATATATATACCTACAATCTCCGTATCAAGAGAAAGGCGAGTAGTAGTGCCCTCTCTCGCTTGTTTGGTAAATACTAAAACAAATTTTTAACATTAAAAAATTGCATTTCTGGATTTGTAATGGATCCTGCCAAAGACGGGACTAAAATGTCCGCCATTGACTGCGGAGGGTGAGGAGCGAGTTGGTCACAGAAGAAGAGCTTAGATTTTTACTCTGCGCTACCAAAAAATTAGTCATAGATTCGCAACGGAATAGTTTAGAGTACTTATTTGTGCAGCCGCTGTATAGAATTTGAAATGCTCTAAAAGTTAATGTTTAAAAAAAAAAACTATGTTCTCGAGAGCAAATCTGTTCTAAAGTTTCTTCTTGCAAGTAATGCTACGTTTTCTGAGCCAGAAGCAGCGGAAAAGACCTCGAATGCGGCAAAGGCCGCGTTCCCACGACAGTAGGTTCTGCGTTACCGGAACGACCCGGACTTACATCCGGCCAAGGACTGTGACTTCAGAAGCAATCCCTGTATATATATGGGGAATGTTTATGCTGCTACAACAGCAACCGCGAATTCTGAGGTCAGGCGACTCGCTGAAGAGCTAAGGCTATAGGCCAATTCCCCAGAGGAAGTCAGCTTTGGCCAATAGTTGAGGAATTGTGCTATCCATCAGGGCAACACAGATGATCTATCGGCAATGTGGCGATCAATCATCAATTATGTTTTTGGATAACTTTTTTAACAAATTAAAAATAATGAATTTGAGTGATAGAAATCTTTATTTTGACATACGACACCATTTGCAAGGATTATAAATCTTTTGATAGGGTGATTAATTTTGAACCACCTTTTTTTTTATTTTATTTTTTTGCCAGGACAGACTAGCAAGTGCAGCACTCAGGCACAATGAAGTCCATTGTAGTGCACTCGGGTTCCCTTTTTTAATTTTCTTTAAATCTACTCGACCTCCGAAGAAATCTGAGTAGATCTTGTGGTGCCAGGGAGCCAATGTGGTCGCTTCTTAACGGATCAATCCCAAAGAAAGTGGTCCGCCGTTTCATCCTCCTTTCCACATGTTGGTCAGAGAGTGCACTGTCTGAGATGTCTACCGAAGGCCAGGCAGATGCACAGGACGCACAGACGCCGTCTCATCCTCCTCTCCACATGCTGGTCAGAGAGTGCACTGTCTGAGATGCCCATATTTTCCATCTGATTCGTCCATAGAAAGTGGTCAATCATCAGTCCAACCAGCCGCCTACAGTCTACTCTGCTTAGTGACAGGAGGAACTTGATGGCTGCAGAAGGGAGTGGCAGAAGAGGTTGGCTGGGCTAAGGAGGTTGGCCTTAGAGCCTATACTGGCTAAAGAGTCAGAGACCTTGTTACCCGCGATACCCACGTGTCCCGGATCTATGTACTTGAGAAAATTCTTTCCACACGCTAAAGGCACAGCCGCTCTTGAACTCCCTTAAGAGACCTGAAAAAATGCTTTTTCTAATTTTTTGTAAAGAAACAACTTAATCGCCTCATTCTCAATTTACAGAAAGTCATACTTTTGGAATATAAATTTTCTGGATTTTCTTACAGTAAATTAAGGTGGCTGCCGAGTCAGTTTACTATCTGGAACTAAATTAAGTTTCGACTAACTGGTTGTTAAATATCTAATTTAAAAAGTCCCATTATTCAATCCAAATGTCCAAATATTTTTTGTAGAAAAGGTAGAAACTTCTTCGTGGTTACGGCAAGTGTAGCTTCGGCGAATGCTGGACTCGCCTGCGTTAGTTGGTTGGCAAAAGCTTTTCTTTCCTAAACATAAAAATGCAATTTATGTGCGTTTTCTGTAAAAGAAAGTTATTCCAAACTTATTCTATTGCTGTTATTATTCCTTTTTTTCTGCGGTACAAAAATGGCTTCGAACGTAAAGTGAGTTTTATGAGCTTTAGTTTCGACAAAGGAAAGCAAGAGAAATATTTTTTTTTAATAAAAAAGGTTTCGACGGCAAAATGTGTGCAATGATCTTTAGTGTTGATAGAGAAAAGAGCGGATCATTGAACATCAAGATACAAAAACTGAAGCACGTCGAGCGATCATAGAATCCGATGCATGCTAATTAAAACATTATCAGATCTGATCTAAACTCTTTTCTAATGCATACATGGTAAGGATAGATTTGATATGGCAAAGGGAAATACTATCGAATGTTTAGGCTATATACCGTATATATGCCACAATACACACAAATTTCACATATATATAAGTTGATATATATATATATGCAGTTTAATATAAGAATTTAATTTATGCGCCTTTACTCACAATTCTATTGGCGCAGCGGCGCTTTCCAGCATTTTTGCAATATTAACACCAAGTCAGAGGGAATACGGCACGTACATAGTGAATAATACATACATAGCTCTCTATATACCTTCGTAGGCGCGCGTTACTACATAAAATATTTGTAGTATCAGCAAACTTCGATAAAATGTGAATATACATAGAACTCAGCTTTGTACACTCATACAAAAATACGTACTCCGTCTCTTGCTAGGGTGCAATATTATATTAAATACACTCACATATGCCATAAAGGTGGGCTAATACATTAAAACACTTACCTATATGCAATACATACATATGCACGTTTGTTATGATGATATACAATCGGGTTTGAGCCACCCCTAGGGTAGGCGCATGAAGCACTTTTTCATATATACATACATGAATACATACATATACATTAGGGTAGCTCACAAAAAAAGTGGTTGTTTTTTCACCGAAACTTTATTTGTTACATTTTTAGATCTCGGCCAAAATATTTTGGAAAAATATTTAGACTTGCCTGAGCTGGGCCGATTTGAAAGTAACTCCAAGAATTTATTTTTATTTTTCAATTTTTTTTTTATTTTACAAAATGAATTTATTAAAATATTTTTTTTACAAAACATAACCTCTAAGCATAATATATATAACCCATAAGCTCTGAAACTTAAATGGTGTGCATACAACTTTTTATTTTTTTTATTTTAATCGAAACAATCAAAAAAGTGACATTTTTTATGCTATTTTTTGAGTTTTTTTTTGGAAAATGAGTTTGAAGGAAACTTAAATAACTCTGCCGTATCTCGACCGATTTAAACTTTTATGGTAACATTCGAAAGGTATTTGATCAGCCTTTTCAGATCTTGGAAAAAAAATGTTTTATGTCGAAAATTTGTTCCGCAAATAAGACTCTGTTACCTCAGATAAAAAAGCGTTTAAGGGGACCTGGTGGTCTAGAAATTTCAAAAAATTGATTTGTTTTGTTTTGATATTTCGAAAGTATAGTACCTTAAGAGAACACTATGAAATTTTCATGCGAAAATTCCCAATATTATAGCTTCTACAGCCCATTGACTAAGAGGAGAGCGGTCCGCGCGCTCCTGTACCTCAAATCTTAAACTCATTTATCTCGAAACGACTATTTCGGCCTGGTGTTGTCAAAAAAAAATCCGCAGTATCCTCTGAAATTTTAATATGTTGTTCACAACATCAATGGCTATCGCCCATACTAGAATCAAATTATTACAATATTTCAATTATTTCGTATTTTTTTACTAAAAAACTGAAAAATAACCCGATTTTTAGAGTGTTAAATTCAAAAGCGTGCCACCTTGTAAATTTTTTTTTTATTCTTGTACGGGACATAGCTACAGTCATACCAACTAATCATTTTTTTGGGTTTTGTGTTTGGGATAAACAACAGAGCCAAAATGGACCACACCGTCCAGCTCCAATTTTTCGGGAAGGTCAACTTCAGTGACATTTTTAAACTATTAAAATTAAAAAAAAAAATTAAAAAAAAATTAATTGAAAAATGAAAAAAAAATTATTAAATTTATTAAACATTTTTTTTCCTTTTTGTATGTAAAAGAAGTTAAATAAAAAGCCAAAAAATATAAATATCGTTTTTAATTTTTTTATGGTAAAAGGAATTCCCGAAAATACCCTACATTTTCGAGGTCTAGACCGCCGGAACCCCTTAAGCTGACATGGTCTGCACAACATTTTTATTTTTTTTTTTTGGTTCAAACTAAAGAGATTTTTCCACAGGTTCAAAATAAAGAGATTTTTGATGCTATTTTTGACAGAAAGAAAAAAAGCTCAAGGAAATCTTGAATAACTCAGCCATATCTGAACCGATTTAGATTTCTATAGTAAGATTACAAAAGTATTTCATCAGCCTTTGCATTCTCGGCACTTTTGTTGTTTTTGCAATTAACACTATTTTCTTTCTTTTAATAAAATTTTGAAACACCTCTTGAGTTTAAACGCTTAAATCATCAGTAGTTAGGTTAAGTTTGGTGAAGTGGCTGTTCTCCAGTGTATCTAGGCCAGTTAGAGACTATTTGTGACACAACCGGAACTATCCTATCCTTACTCCACTTGGCACTCTCTAAACCATTGTGTGATCTTTAAAAAGCTGGTAGTACTGGCTACTTTGAGATTCGCAACATCCGCAATGTTGTCCAGAAAAGCGAGACCGAGCAATCTCAACCGTCTTCTACAAAGGGTCATGCACCCGCATAGGAGGTGTTCGACTGTCTCATCCTCTTCTATGTCCTGACAGCTTCTGCAATAGTCATTTTATTATCTTATTAGACAGAGCCCAGGTAGGACACCTACTACGATTCTTAGATTTAACTTACTTATTTGCTTAGCCGTCGACAACTACAACCAATGGTCGGTCTTGGCCGCTACCAAAATGTTGTGCCAATCGTCTCTGCATTGTGCGCGGTGACGCCAGTTAGAAACACTAAAAGCGGTCAGGCCGTCGTCGACTTGGTACTTCCAAAGTAGATGAGGACGTCCTTTTTTGTGAGTTCCACCAATGCATTTCGAAAAGAGTCCATTCGTTCAACGTGACCTAGCCAGCGCAGTCGCTGAATTTTAATGCGCTGTACTACGCCGATGTCGGCATACAGCACGTACAGCTCTTGGTTCCATTTTATTCGATATGCATCATTCACGCAAATCGAAGCGAAGAATTTTTCTCTCGAAAGCTCCTAATTACCGTCCAGCGGCGTTCCAGCACTCAGCACCATACAGTAAGACCGGGAGGATAAGTGATTGATAGAACGTTTTTTCGTGCATGGGGAGAGGGCTCTGTTTTTCAATTGTCTACCCAGCCCAAAGTAACACCTGTTGGCAAGTGTTATTCTTCGCTGGATCTCTTGACTGACGTTGTTTGACGTGGTGCTAATGCTGTATCCTAGCGAAACAAAGTCGTTGACAACACCGAACTCGTAATTGTTATTCGCAACTTGCTATCCAATACGCTTAGACTTTTTTTGGTTTTTGACACAAGGTAATTTGCCTTGCCCGCGTTTACCGCAAGACCCACTCGACGGAGTTTTTAGATCTCTCCTATTTAACTTAAGTAGACTTTTAGTGTGATCCATGTTCCATTCGGCTCAAGTTTGTCTACTGATAGCGCAGGTATTTAACTGTTTTCAGATGAAATTATTAACAGTATGGCGCCGAAGTTACATCCCAGAAGCATAGCTTGTAGGGTTGGTAACTCCTATTCATAAAAAGGGAGGCCAATTGAACTGTGAAAACTACCGTGGAGTCACATTACGAAACACCACATATAAAATATTTTCTCGAATCCTCGCTTCCCGGCTAACTGCGGCAGCAGAAAATATCTTGGGTGAACACCAGGGCGACTTTCATCCAGGTCGATCAGCAACAGACCAAATCTCTATGCTAAAGCAAAATCTTGAAAAATGCTATGAATGTAACTTAGACGTGCACATCCTGTCCGTCGATTTCAATCAAGTTTTTGGCAGTGTTCTCCAAGACACAATCCCAGAAGCGCGTGCCCACTTGGGTGTCAGCGAAAAACTCACTTAGTTGGTAATGGCAACTTTGACTAACACAACCGGAAAAGTAGTTGTAGAACAAACAGTGTCAAAACGTTTGAAATTTCCTATGGCGTAAAACAAGGCGACTCGCTTTCTACAACTGTCCTTAATCTTCTTCTTCACTATGCGATAAGACATGAATTCAAGATTGGAAACCTTCTTAATCGCTCAGGAATAACAATCGCGTATGCCGACGATATCGCAATAGTGGCAAGGAGCAAACGCTTTCTATTCTATTTGAAAGTCGTGCAAAAGCGGCAGGCCGTAGAATAAGTGAAGGCCAAACTAAATATCTGAGGATCGCGCGCAGCAAATAGAGACGAAATCCTGAAAACATCGAAATCGGGACATCTAAATCGAGACATTAAGGAAGTTCAACACTTCAATATTTGGGATGCAATACGAGAGAGAATTACGGCAGCAAACAAAGCATATTACGTCCACAAAAAAATACTCTAAACTGCTAAGAAGTTAATGCAAACTCCGCCCCCACCAGTCAATCAATCGGCCGGTGCTGTCGTACGGCTGCGAATGTTGGACAAATGACAAGTAAAGACGAAAGAAGCTTGGGAGTGTTTGAGCGAAATGTGCTCCGAAGGGTGTTTGGCTCCATATGCTGCAACGTCGGAAAATACCAAATACGCTACAACGATGAGTTGCTGAACTTATGCCGGGGAGAAGATGGCGTTAAACACATTAAACCCCAAAAGTTTTGAATGATTAGGACACAATGTGAGCATGGAGGACAGCCGCCCTCTTTAACCACCTTTTAACAACAAACTCTCTACGACCTGGGCTCGAGAACGTCCAAGGTTAGCCTGGCTTGTCCAAGTCAAAGCCGAACTGGAAGTGCTACGAGTTAGGAGCTGGAAGTCTATTGCTATGAATAGCGTAGATTGGAAGAGGATTGTTGACGAAGCTGAAGCTCACCCTGAGCTGTAATCGCTGATGATGAATGGTGTGTCTCTTATCTTAAAATTTTATATGTTCTCAAGGACGTTTACATGAGTATGTCGCGCTTGTCCTGACTGACTATCATAGTAAACGAAGATTTCTCTCACTGTGACTACCTCTCGTCGGGGTATTATTTGAAAACAAACATATTTTTTTTAAACTAATTTCACTTATAAAGTTTTTTTTATTTCTGACGATGTTCCCGAATCGGTCTGGCTCACAGAAATTTTAAAAGTTTTATTATTTAAAAACAAAAAAATATTTTTAATAAATAATTTTATTTAAAAAAAAAAAATTTTTTTTTATTTAATTTTGGAGGTGTTTTCTAATCCTTCCAAATTTTAAAATTTGTATTATTTAAAAACAAAAAATATTTTTAAAAACTAATTTTATTTAAAAAAAATGTATTAAAAAAAATTTTTTTGGAGGTGTTTTCTAATCCTTAAAGCTCACATAAATATTTGTACTTGTATTATTTAAAAACAAAAAAATATTTTTAAAAACTAATTTTATTTAAAACAAATTTATTAAAAAAAATATTTTTGGCGGTGTTTTCGAAACCTCTAGCTCAAAAAAAAAATGTTTAATAAGTAATTTTATTTAAAAACAATTTTTTTTTTTATTTTTTTTTGAAGGTGTTTTCTAATCCTTTCAAATTTTAATAACAAAACATATTTTTAAAAACTAATTTTATTTAAAAAAATTTTTACTAAAATAAATATTTTTGGAGGTGTTTTCTAATCCCTCTAGCTCACATATATATTTGTACTTGTGTTATTTAAAAACAAAAAAATTTTTTAAAAACTAATTTTATTTAAAAAAAAATTGATTAAAAAAAATATTTTTGGCGGTGTTTTCGAATCCTCTAGCTCAAAAAAAAAATATTTTTAATAAGTAATTTTATTTAAAAACAAATTTTTTTAAATTTATTTTTGGAGGTGTTTTCTAATCCTTCCAAATTTTAATATTTGTATTATTTAAAAACAAAAAATTTTTTTTTAAAAACTAATTTTATTTAAGAAAAATGTAAAAAAAAAATTATTTTTGGATGTTTTTTCGAACATAAATTTTAATATTTTTTCGAAATATTCTGGCAGAAGCCTTAAAATGTACAAAATTTCAGAATCCCGTTGGAAAAAAGTACCTATTTTTTGTTTTTTATGAGGAGCGATGCACCCTAATATGCATATATGCGTATGTATGCATGTCACTTACTGTATATAATTCACTTTATGTGTACAAATTCATAGGTAAGCACTTCGAGGCAGAGAGGTGTACAAAATCAGATGTCAGTTTTCTCAGCAGAGGCTGAGGCAGCGGCAGCAAAAGGGAGGCGACCGTACTGATCGCAGCTAACTTCAATGCGTTGGAAAATACGGCTAAAATATGGCAAGGGGAGACTACCACCAGCCTATGGTGCTATACGGCACCCAACCTAGGGGATGAATTATGTTCACACACACACATGCACACACGCAAGCGCACTGAGGTGAAACGCTAGGCTTGCCTCTGCGCATGTGTAACGTTAGCAGAGCTGCTAGTAGCTGTGTGCGTGTGTGGATTTTTTTATATATTTCATATGTGGAGAACCGAAATTGAATTGCGTTTGTGTGCGCGTATTAGTAGCTGCTATAATAAATTCAATTTACGGCGTATTGTGCACACATAAAAGTCTATATGGAGGATCAACGTGCGTCGACTGTGGCAGCGGTAGAGCGCCAGGACGATTTTTGTTGTACTTATGTGTATATATGTGGCGTTTGTCGCATTGTGCCGCAACACCAACAGTCAACGAAGTCATTTCCTGCATTTTTCGGTGGATGGATAGTTGAATGGCTGGCTCTACGCTCAGCGCCGGCAATGATCTGATATTTTTGTTGTTATTATTCGCTATGCGCCGAGCTGCGCTGTGATGTTACGTTGCTTTGCGGTGTGATGTGTTGTGGTGTGGCAAGGCAAGGTAGGATGTTTGTTGCGAGCGACGCCCCATGACATTTCATTGCAAGACATCGGGCACGCGACAACACAAGCAAAACAGCTGTCGTCCTACCAACAGGATCAGGACACTCAACTCAACACGCAGCACACAAGCAGTCGCAGCAGCAGCAGCGAAGTCACAACTCAAAATTTCGGTGTATTTTGTAAAAATTTTTATACCACAACCGGGTATTCGTAAACGGGCTAGCGTACGTGCCGGTTGTGGCGGGAAAATAAACGAAAACTAATTCACAATTAAAGATAATAAAATTTAACGAGTTATAAAAATCAAGTTTACGCACGCTGAGTGACCCAACACTGTGCAACTTTCAAGTGTGTGACAACAAAAGTGGGCACGCGCGCTCATTAGCGGCACCTCTTTTCGACGGCGCCCACTCAGCTCACTTATGGCACTGAGCATACTCAGCTACAACCTGCCGCAAGGCCTGAAGATGAGCGCCAACAACAGCAGCACCAGTAACACCAGCAGCAGCAGCAACAACAACAACAATCTTTGCGCCAGTCCGCCCACTGGCGATGAGAATTCACCCGATAATTGCGGTGCCACTGGCAATGGACGTACCACCATCAGCCTTGGCAAGGCTTTCAGTCGCATTACAATGCAAAATGTTTTGAGTGAGAATAGCGGCAATGTGTTGAATATCAGCAGTAACAGTAATGTGAATACGATCGTGCGCAAGATCAAGGATTTCGGCATGTACGGTAGTGTGAATAATGCGGGCACACTTAGTGCCGCAAACGCTGGCCGCAAACGCAACGCCAATGAGATGATTAATGTGTTAAAGCCAGCCGAGAAGGCTGAAGGCGAAAGTAAAGTCGCCAAGCTGAAGGTGTCCAACAAGCGACAGAAGCTTGCAAATCGAGATGGGAATACACGCGAAAAACCAACCAAAACTACAGCTAATAAATCACCAGCGGCAAGTGTTAATCGTCAAGCGAAGTCAAATACGCCGGGCGCGAAAAAACCCGCTGGCACACCCGGCCGCAAGGGCCTGCCGCTCCAACAGGCGGTGGCACGTCGAAATGCGCGCGAGCGTAATCGCGTCAAGCAAGTGAATAACGGTTTTGCAGCGCTGCGTGAGCGCATACCCGAGGAGGTGGCCGAAGCTTTCGAGGCGCACGGCAATGGCCGCAGCACTGTAAAGAAACTCAGCAAGGTGGAAACGCTGCGCATGGCCGTCGAGTACATACGCAGCCTGGAACGTTTGTTGGGTTTCAATTTTCCCATCGGCAGTGATCGTGGTCTCGCCGGCATGCATGGCGGTTCATCGAGTGATGATAGTTTCAGTTTCGTCAAAGATGAATTTGATGCACTTTCGCCGCCACTCGACGACACCAACTTCGACGACACGCTAAGCAACTACGATGTGGATGAGTATTTGAATAGCAGCGACATTGGCAATCAGCTGATCTCACAACCGGCCATCGACCGGTCTGCTGATGCAAACACCTACGAATTGGACTTGCTGCCGTTGCTAACGACCATCAATGGCATGCAGTATGTGCGCATACCGGGCACCAACACTTATCAGCTGCTCACCCCAGATGCACTCTTCATGGGCAATGCACCGCAATCGCCGCCTAACTCGAGTCTCGATGATGAGTCCTTTCAGGCTTTAATCGACACTAATTGCCTAAGTCCTGTAGCAACAACATCATCTGCACATATTTCGCCGTCATCTACTTCATCAATTAATGGTGCACCTGCCACGACGGCGGCCACATTACAACGGCACCCTGCTGCCGTGCTGGCAAATGGGGAAACAGTCGATGAGTGTGTAAATGTAGCGGTTGCCGGCGCATTAACGCGATCGCCTGTGCAATCATCCCCAACGATGCAGGAAACATTACATCGCCAACAACAGCAACAACAACGTCAGCAAACGCGACAACTATGCCAGCCACAAACACCAACGCAAGCGTCGACCAACTTATCACCTGCCGATAATGATAGACTTTTATCACAGACGTGTGCCACAACGAGTGAGGCCGCTGATGAAGTTGATGGCAATGCAGACGGCGCAAACGATCACCAGCGATATGTGGCGACATTGGCAACCCCTACAACGTTGTCGCTGCAGACACGGCACGCGATTAAGCCGGAGTTCAATGATACATTAACGGACTTTGTCCCCTCCAATGCAACGCCTTCATCGCCTACGAATTTGTCCACGGGCGCATTGGTATTCCAACAACAATTGCAGGAACGTTTAATGCTCAGCCACGCGCCGTTGTCCGCCATGTCACCGCCGTTGGAACGTTGCAACTCAAGAGCCACACCTACCACGAATGTGTCGAGTACCCCAACTACCCCCGGCTTGCCACCATTTTATGGCACGGAGCAGGGCAATTTGTTCTATGAAAATACGAACAACCTTTTGAAGAAGTTGTACAATGACGCTCTGCTCGATGCGGCAACAACAGCGGCGACAGCAAACGTTGCACTCGGCGGTTTGCCCGACGAAAATATTATCGAGGTGATGGACTGGTGGGAGGCGCATACACCGAAATCAGACGGTGGCGTGGCGTTGCTTTAGAGGCGAGCCTCACTCGAAGCTGAGGAGAGTGGGGGGATTGGCATCTCAGAATTTTCTTCTTTTTTTTAGTTTCGCATTCTTGCGAAAATTGTTGATGACGCTTACATTTTTCGAAAATGGCACCAATTAGTTATACGACGAATGGAATTTTTTTCTAATTTATTTTTGTATCTAGTAAGGGATTGTACATATTTATTTATTTTTCTATTAGTTAATGCTAGTGTTGTAAAGAGTAAAAAAAGCAAAATAAACTAACACTTTAAGTTTTTCGGAAGACAGTCGATTAAGTTTTTGAAAAAATAATGAAATTGGTTTTGGTTAAGTTATAGTTAAAATTATTTAATAAAATATTTGTACTGAGGAAATCGCAAATAAAACATATTTTTAAAATAAAAATTGTTTATGTTTAGATGTGGAAGAGATATCGGAAAGCAATACACGGATCAATGGTACTTGAGCGCCATTCTTGAGAGGAATTTTCACTTATAAATCACACGCAGGAGAGATTAGAAGCATAAAAATTACACTCCTCCTGGAAGTGTAGCAATCGATGTGCTTGCATTTGGTTGGCTCTAGCCTTGGCGGCAGTGTACCGGTTGGCATCTTCTCGCGAAGTTGACACCAAGGTTTCTCTTTTCGATTATGAGACAGCTGTGGCCGCGTCCGAGTAACTATAGAAAGGACATTGTTGTTGTTGCATACTAAGCCCTGTCAGTGCAATGTATGTAGATTACCGGAAGTCTTCGTCCAGCTCATCTAACGGTGGGCCCAGAAAACCTGCAGTTGCGACAGGTTGGGTTCAGATGGAGAGGGTTATTAAATAAGTGGGTTTTATGGGTCATGTGAAAAGGCGGTTAGTGTCAGGCGGGGTGCCTTCCCATCTATATAAATATATAATTGACACGTACACCCTCTTTGGGTATTTGGCTCCTATTTGTGGTGTGCGTCTTGATGTTGTTCCACAAATAAAGGGACCTACAGTTTCAAGCCGACTCCGAACGGCGGATATTTTTTATGAGGAGCTGTTTCACGGCAGAAATACACTCGGAAGTTTGCCATTGCATGCCGAGGGGCGACCGCTATTAGAAAAAACTTTTTCTTAATTTGGATCTTTCACCGAGATTCAAACCGACGTTCTTTCTCTGAATTCCGAATGGTAGTCACGCACGAACTCATTCGGCCACGGTGCCTTCACATGCTGGACATTTATTGGGTATGTCGAGGTCAATTCTGGGTAGATAGGAGTTTATCCTGCTGGAATATCTAGAACGTAATAGTTCCAAGGTAACGCAAGTCTCTCGGGGTAGCTGGAGCTCTTCATTTGTTGTGGGTGTTGGTTGGACTCCGATTACGGCATTCGGGGGTAAGGAGCTTAAGAAGGTGGTGAGTATCTCCCGATGAATTTCGTTAATTGTCTGTCTAAACACAGTCCGGTCCGGTAGTTGTCGGTTTGTTTAGTCATAGAAAGAGACATCTTCGTATTTGACGACCGACGGGCGACAATTAGAGTTCTGGGCTTTGCCACTTCCAACTCCCAACCTATGCTGGACTATCAGCCTACCTTAGTCCAGAGTTATAAAGGCATTGAAGGGGAACTGTATGGCAGATAAGCTTGCAAGACTAGGTACTACCAAGCAGAAGCTTCATAGAAAAGAGCGCACTGATATTCCGTGTGGCACCTGCAAACTGGTATTTAAAATATTTTATAGTGGGCAAACTGACAAAAGGTGGGAACAAAGTGCAGCTTGCGAGTTCAAGGCAAACATTAAATTATTATAAAGGGTAATCAATTTAGAGGCATCGGATTTTAAATTGAAATAAAAGAACGGAAATTCAAATTGAAATTGAAAATCCAATCTGTATTATTTTTGTGTAGAACCATTCATGATATTTATTTTTTAAAGATAATCCCTTTCGACTGTCGGCCGCAACTACGCCGTAATTCGGCCATCCGTAAACACCAATTTTGAATGACTCGTGACTCGCTGGAGGACTTCGGTCGGTATCTCGTGAATAACTTTAGTTGGCTGAATGTTGGCTTCCAATGCCTCAATCGAAGCTGGTTCATCCACAAAGCATTTAGACTTTATATACCCGCACTAATGAAAGCCCAAAGCTGTGATATCATTGGATTTTGATGGCCAACTCATTGGACCGAGAGGAGATATAAATTACTCACCAAAACGACAAAGCTGTAAGTCCATTGTTTCACGGGCTGTATGGCCAGTAGCGCCGTTTTGTTGGAACCAACTACCAACTGTTTTGGGGATCGCGGAGATTCATTCATCCGGCATCAAAAAGTAGTTTCTCATAGCGCGATAGCGCTTACCGTTCACTGTTACATTGGCACCAGCCTCGTCTTTGAAGAAATATGGGCCGATGATTCCTTCAGCGCATATACCGCATCAAACGGCTGTTCTTGAATGGCTTCGGGTTGTTCTTCAGTCCAAATACGGCAATTTTGCTTATTGACGAAGCCATTAAGCCAAAAATGGGTACCATTGCTGAACAAAATTTCTGTCCCGGGCCTTCGGCAAGAGTCCAACGACTGAAATTATGACGCTTTTGAAGATCGGCCGCCTTCTAATCTTAGACTATTGTATTTTATATGCTCGGAAACCAAGATTTTTGCATAAAATCGCCCAACTAGTGTCATAAGATAGGTCAAGTTGTTGAAATCGGCGCGGAATCGATTCCGGCTCTTCGGAAAAACTCCGATTAATAGCCACAATGTTCTCTTCACTTCGGGCTATGCATGGTCTAATCGCTCAAGTATCATCCAATAAAGAAAAATTATTCTCAATTTCACCGATGGTTTGCCGAATAGTGCGTTCGGTGGGACGGCTATGTACACCACAAGTTAGGCTGAGCGCGCGACGAGTACTTTTCACTGAGTGTCGATTTTCGTATTAGAATTGTACGATTTGTAATTGTTGTTGAGGCGTAAGTGTTTCCATGCTGAAATGTCAATGAATACTGAAAAAAATATGTACTTAGTTTGACAGAAGTTGTGCGTGATCTGTCAAAAAAATCCAATTGAAAAATGTGCCTCCAATCTGTCCACTCTTTACATGAGATGGAACATTAAGATTAACATCTGGCAAAAGAAATAGCCTTTTTTTATTCCCAGCATTTTTCTACAACTAGTAGGAGTAACACAGTTGGTGAGATTTAGACTGATTGACCTATGGCATCCAAACGGCGATTTAGTGCTACTTGAGCAGTGCCAGACCGGCACTTCAACCATTTCACCTACCTAGACCTATTGTAAGAGGAACGATCGCATAGCGAAAAGAGAGAGAGAGAAAATCTATTAAGGCAATACTAATCAAAACTATTTTTGATTCTAATCTCTTCGTCAAAATGTTGCAGCAGTACTTTTTTGCGGTATGAACTTTAACTCTAGCTTTAGTAGCGCTGGCATATGAAATTAAAAATTTATGAGTGGACATAGACTTTGAGTAGGTTGTCCGTTACTACCATCCGGTAGGCCCGTTGCCGACTAGAGACTTGAAACATCAAATCGTCCCCTTAGTATTGAAATAGCCTATACATTTTTTGATGTTTTGAGAAAATGAATTTGAAACTTTTTGTCGAAAGTAGCTCTCACTCAAATCTCGTTATGTCTGTACATATTTATTATTTTTTGACTGACGTTTTGACCCACTTTGTGGAACTAGAATTTGACAAAATTTTGACCACATATAAAATCGACGATGGAGAATCCAAAAATTCAATAAAAAAATAATAGCCTATGAGCACATAGGCTATTGTTATACTAAGGGGACGAAATTATAGAAACTTTTTTTTTCGCAGG
The DNA here is from genome assembly GCF_028408465.1 of Anastrepha ludens. Taxonomy (NCBI): domain Eukaryota; kingdom Metazoa; phylum Arthropoda; class Insecta; order Diptera; family Tephritidae; genus Anastrepha; species Anastrepha ludens. The sequence goes on from NC_071499.1 coordinate 17,876,750, forward strand.
CAAACTTTCGAGTGTATTTCTGTCGTGAAAAAAGCTTCACATGCAAACTATTTCAATTGCCCACCACAAAAGCCAACCTCAAACACGGCATTGATGAACAAATTTAATGGATATCGTTTTACAGGAAGGACACAATAATATCAAAAAAATGGCAATTTGCGCTAGCTCCAGTTTTTTGAAGAGTGGTTTAAGATTGGCTAATTGCATCCTAAACGACGAGCGACTATTCTTTGTCAAATATTCTCGCCAGAATATGAAAAATACAATAGTATTTTTCCTTGCTTAACGGGCCTTTTAATATAAAGAAACGATATTTGACAAATATGAAAATTAATAATAGAGTTAATAGGGACATAAAATTACAAAAAAGGACAAACCCTTAATATAATTCCCAATATATCTATACCACTTTGGACTACTAATGCGCCATACATATTTAGATATGTACTAGAAACCGTTATAAAGCTGATTTTCATCTTTGTTTGTTTAATTGTCAAACTAAAAAATGCAACGCGATCGGGAGTTCACAACAATAAAACCACAAGCAAGGCAAACATTGACAAACCGGAAACGACCTGTAGTAGAGCAACAACATGCAACGGCAATAAAATTAATGAACATAACTGAAAACACCAAAGCATCCACGGCATGTATATATGTGCAGTATTGTGTAAAAACTAAGCAACATTTTCCCCTGGCATTTGCTAGAACATTTATACATTTTTTATATCGAAAACAAACGCTAAAACGTATGGACAAATTCGCAGAAAATATATTTTCTTAGTTCTTCTATCTTCTGTGGAAGCGTGGAGGGCTGTCATGAGTCTTCAAGATTCAGACGAATACTCACGAGGAGCTCGGCTCCCTTGGGATACCTGAGGGATGAATCGGGACGTTGTCCGATAAGCGGCAGGGAATCAATAAAAATGCTTCTCGACGCTCATTTTCCAACGAATCCGGTATCTAGCAGCACCTGCTTGGGAAGTACACCAATCTGTCTTCAGAACCCGGGCTGGCTGCTGGATGAGCACCGCTTGGCCTGGGCCATTGGCTCCTTGGTGCCCTTCAAGTCAGCTGGTCCTGATGGCATCATACCTGCCCAACTGCAGAAATCTGTGGAACTGCAGAAATCTGTGCAGTGGTGTCATGCCGCTGGCTGAACCCTATCTATGCGAGCTGCATAGCCAGGGGCTATATACCGGGATCTTGGAGGGCTGTGAGGGTTGTGTTCATACCCAAGGTTGGCAAGAGCTCACATGTCTCCCCTAAGGATTTTAGGCCAATCAGTCTCTCATCTTTCTTGCTGAAAACCCTTGAGAGGTTGATTGGCCTACACATAAGAAGCAAAATTCCTCGGGGGCGTTTGTCGCATACCCAACATGCTTACTGTAAAGGCAGATCAGTGGAATCTGCTGTGCACACAATTGTTAAAGATATTGAGGAATCTCTATATCAGAAATAACTCGCAGTTGGCGCCTTCCTCGGCATTGAGGGTACTTTTAATAACGTTCTCCCGGAGGCAATCACTAAAGCTCAGGGTAGGCTGGGGGTCGGAGCCGACATTTCCAGGTTTATCTACAGAATGTTTATCGACAGAACGGTCGTGGCAGAGTGGGGCGGCGTCTCTCTCCGCCGGCAGGTGAGCAGAGGAACGCCGCAAGGCAGGGTTCTCTCACCATTCCTCTGGATCATTGTTATCAATGACTTGTTGGAGGAGCTGGTGAGGAGGGGCTATAGGGTGATTGCCTACGCGGATGATGTGGCATTAATTGTTAGAGGAAAGTTTATAGATACCCTGTACGATTTAATGCAGGGATATCTGAACGTAGTTGTTCGATGGGCAGCAGACTGCGGCTTGTCGGTGAATCCTCTTAAGACGGAGCTCGTCCTTTTCACGAGGAAATATAAAATACCCAGAGCTCAACTCCCCTCGATGGGGGGCGCTCCGCTGGTGCTTTCTGACAAGGTGAAGTACCTAGGTCTAATCCTTGACAGTAAGCTGACGTGGAAGCCCAACATTGAGGAGAGAGTAAGGAAG